>NC_138180.1:42766357-43366357 GCF_964165515.1 Mesoplodon bidens | reverse complement strand
AACTCCATGACCTTGTCATAACAATGCTTCAGGCCCTTGTCATCACTATGCTCCATGCCATTGTCATCAAAATATTCCACAAGCTTGTCATCAGAATGCTCCATGACACTTGGCATCACAATGCTCCTTGACACCTGTCCTCATAGTGCTAAATGCCCCTTGTCATTACAGTGCTCCATGAGACTCGTCATCACAATTATCCATGGTCTTCTCATCACATTGCTCCACTGTCTAGCAATCAAAATGCTCCATGCCCTTGTCATCACAATGCTCCATGAAACCTGTCATCACAAAACTCCATGAAACTTGTCATCACGATGCTCCATGCATTTGTCAGCAAAAGGCTACATGACCTTGTCATCACAATGTTCCATACATTTGTCATCAAAATGCTCCATGACACTTTGCATCAAAATGATCCAAGCGCTTGTCATCCCAAACCTCCATGACACCTGTAATCACACTGTTCCATGACGCCTGTCATTACAAAGCTCCATGAAACTTGTCATCACGGTGCTCCATGCATTTGTCAGCAAAAGGCTACATGACATTGTCATCACAATGCTCCATGTACTTTTTATCACAATGCTCCATGCCATTGTCATAACAATAATCCACAAGCTTGTCATCACAATGCTCCATGCCACCTGTTATCACAATGCTCCATGCCACTTGTCATCACAATGCTCCATGCCATTGTCATAGCAGTGCTCCATGAATCCTCGCATCACATTGCTCCATGCCCTTGTCATCACAAGGCTTCATGGTCTTCTCATCAAAATGTTCCACGCCCTTGTAATCACAATGTTCCCTTCCATTGCCTTCACAATGCTCCATGACAACTGTCATCACAATACTCCATGGACATTTTCAGCCCAATGCTCCATGACATTCTCATCATAATGCTCCATGACCCATTTCGTGACAATGCTCCATAACCACTGTCTTCACAACGCCCCATGACCCCTGACAACACAATGATCCGGGACTCTTTTCATCAAAATGCTCCATGACCATTGTTATCACAATTATCCTTGCACTTGTCAGCCCAATACTCCATGAGGCCTGTAATCACAAAGCGCCGTGACGCTTTTCATCACAGTGCTCCGTGACCATTGTCATCACACTTCTTCATGCCTTTGTCATCAAAATGCTCCATACCCTTGTCATCACAATGCTTCATGACCTTTGTCATCACAATGCTCAATACAGTTGTCAACACAGTGCTCCATGACACTTGTCGTCAGAATGCTCCTTGAACTATACCATGAAAAGGCTCCATGCATTTTCCTTCACAATGCTCCATACACTTTTCATCACAATGCTCCATGCCATTGTCATCACAATACTCCACAAGCTTGTCATCAGAATGCTCCATGACCTTTCACATCACACTGCTACATGACCACAGTCTTCAAAATTCTACATGACCACTGTCATCACAATGCTTCATGACCCCTGACAACACAATGATCCGAGACTATGGTCATCAAAATGATCCATGACCCTGGTCATCAGAATGCTCCAATACCTTGACATCCCAATGCTCAATGACACCTGTAATCACAATGAACCGTGATACCTCTCATCACAGTGTTCCATGACCCTTGTCATCATGATGCTCCGTGCGATTGTCATAACAGTGCTCCATTATCATTGTCATCAAAATATTCCATTACCATTGTCATCACAATCCTCCATGATACTTGGTATCACATTGCTTCATGCCCTTATCAGCACAATACACCATGCTCCTTGAAATCAAAATCATCCGTGAACTCTGTCATGACAATGCTACAAACCATTGATTGCAATGTTCCATAACTCTTGTCATCACAACGCTCAATGATGCCTGTCATCACAATACTCCATGCACTTGTCATCAAAATGCTCCATGACTTTGTCATCACAATGCTCAATACAGCTGTCATCACAATGCTCCCAGACACTTGTTGTCAGAAAGCTCCTTGAATCCTATCATGAAAAGCTTCCATGCTTTTTTCATCACAATGCTCCATGCCGTTTTCATCACAATGCTCCATGCCATTGACATACAATCCTCCATCAACCTTGGGATCACATTGCTTCATGGCCTTGTCTTCACAATGCTCCATGCGCCTTGAAATCAAAATGATCCATGACCTCTGTCTTCACAATGCTCCAAAATATTGTGATCACAATGTTAAATAACATTTGTCATCACAACACTCAATGATGCCTGTCATCACAATACTCCATGCTCTTTTCACAACAATGATCCGTGACCTTAGTCATCACAATGCTCAATACACTTGTCATCACAATGCTCCCTGACACTTGTCGTCAAAATGCTCCATGAACCCTGTCATGAAAAGGCTCCATGCATTTTTCATCACAATGCTCCAGGCCCTTTCAATCACTATGCTCCGTGCCATTGTCATCACAATACTCCACAAGCTTGTCATCAGAATGCTCCATGAACCTTGTCATCACAATGCTCCATGACCCCTGTCATCACAGTGCTCCGTGACACTTGTCATCACAATGCTCCATGCCCTTGTCATTACAGTGCTCCATGAGGCTCATCATCACAATCATCCATGGTTTCTCATCACCATGCTCCACGGTATTGCCGTCACAGTGCTCCATGCCCTGGTCATCACAATGCTCCAAGTCCTTGTCATCACAAAGTTGCATAACCACTGTCATCAAAATGTTCCATGGCCCTTTTCATCAAATTGCTCCGTGACCCTGTCATCACAATGATCCCTGCATTTCTCATCACATTGCACAATGCCATTGTCATCAAAATGCTCCATGATTTTCTCATCACATACCTCCATGACCGTTGGCATCACAATACTCCATGCCATTGTCATCACAATGCTCCATGAAACCTGTCATCATATTGCTCCATGCCTTTGTCATCACAATGCTCCAATCCCTTGTCATCACAATGCTCCATGAACCCGGTCATAAAAATACTCCATGAATATTTTCAAACCAATGCTCCATGACCTTCTCATCATAATGCGCCATGAACCTTGTTGTCACAATGCTCCATAACAACTGTCATCTCATCGCTCCATGACCCCTCACAACACAATGATCCGGGACTCTTGTCATCAAAATGCTCCATGACACTTGTCATCACAATGATCTTGCCCTTCTCAGCCCAATGCTCCATGACCCCTGTAATCACAATGCTCCGTGATGCTTGTCATCACAGTGATCCATGACACTTGTCATCACAATGCTCCAGGCTTTTGTCAGCAAAATGCTAATGACCTTTTAATCACAATGCTCCATGCACTTGTCATCACAATCCTACATTACCATTGTCATCACAATCCTCCATGAACCTTGCAATCACATTGCTTCATGCCCTTGTCATCACAATGCTCCATGCTCCTTGAAATCAAAATGATCCAGGACCTCTGTCATCACTATGCTCCTAACCCTTGTGATCACAATGTTCCATAACCCTTGTCATCACAACGCTCCATAATACCTGTCATCACAATTCTCCATGACTTTGTCATCAAAATGCTCCATGACTTTTATCATCACAATGCTCAATACACTTGTCATCACAATGCTCCATGACACTTGTCATCAGAATGCTCCATGAACCCTGTCATGAAAACACTCCATGCCATTGTCATCACAATATTCCATGACCCTTTTCATCATAACGCTCCATGATGCCTGTCATCAAAATAGTCCATGCCATTTTCATCACAATGCTCCATTTCCTTTGTCATCATAATCCTCCATGAAACTTGGCATCACAATGCTCAATGCCATTGTCAAAACAAAGGACCAGACATATGTCATCACAATGCTCCATGACGTATGCCATCAGAATGCTCCAGGTCATTCTCAACACAATACTCTATGCCATTGTCATCACAATATTCCATGACCCTTGTCATCATAACACTCCATGATGCCTGTCATCACAATAGTCCATGCCCTTGTCATCACAATGCTCCCTGACCATTGTCATCACAATGCTCCATTACATTTGTCATCTAAATCTTCCATGACACTTGGCATCACAATGCTCGATGCTATAGTCTTCACAATGGACTGGACATATGTCATCACAATGCTCCATGACACATGTCATCAGAATCCTCCTGGGCATTCTCAACACAATGCTTCATGCCATTGTCATCACAATATTCCATGCCCTTGTCATCACAAAGCTTCATGAACATTTTCATCGCAATCCTCAATACACTTGTCATCACAGTGCTCCCTGACACTTGTCAGAAGGCTCCTTGAACTAGGTCAAAAAATATCTCCATGCCTTTTTCATCACAATGCTCCATGCCCTTATCATCACAATGCTCCTTGCCATTATCATCACAATGCTCCATGACCCTTGTCATCACAATGCTCCAAGGACTTGTCATCACAATGGTCCATTACATTTGTCATCACAATCCTCCATGTCACATGGCATCACAATGTTCCATGATCCCTGTCATCACAATGCTCCATGCCCCTTGTCATTACAGAACTCCATGACGCTCATCATCACAATTATCCATGGTCTTCTCTTCACAATGCTCCACGGTCTTGCAATCAAAATGCTCCATCCACTGGTCATCACAATTCTCCATGTCCATTTTCATCACAATTCTCCACGACCTTGTTATCACAATGCTCCATGACAGTTCTCATCACAATGATACAGGCTCTTGTTATCACAATTTTCCCTGTCCTTGTCATCCTAATGCTCCATGATCCCTGTCATAGCAAGCTCCCTGTGCTTTGTCATCACAAGGCTTCAAGAGGTTGTCATTAAAATTTTCAATGGCGCTTGTCATCACAATGCTCCATGCCCTTTTAATCACCTTCCTCCATGACTAGTGTCATCACAATCCTCCAAGCCCTTGTCATCACAATGCTCCATTACCTTTGTCATCACAATGCTCCCTGACACCTGTCTTCACAATAGTCCATGACATTGTCATCGCAGAGCTCCATGACACTTCTCATAGCAAGCTCCATGCGCTGGGGATCACAATGCTTCACGACATTGTCATCAAATTCTCAATGGCCTTTATCATCACAATGCTCCATGCAATTGTCATCACAATGCTCCATGACATTTTCATCACAATACTCCACAAGCTGGTCATCAGAATGCTCCATGACCCTTGGCATCAAAATGCTTCATGACCCCTGTCATCACAATGCTCCATGACACCTGTCCTCACAATGCTCCCTGACAACTGTCTTCACAAAACTCCATGAACTTGTCATCACAATGATCCATGTGATTGTCATCACAATACTGCACAAGTTTGTCATCACAATATTCCATGCCCTTGTTATTCAATGCTCTATGGCATGTGTCATCACAATGCTCAAAACACTTGTCATCCCGAAGCTCCCTGACACTAGTCAGAAGGCTCCTTGAACTCTGTCTTAAAGTAGCTCCATGCCTTTTTCATCACAATGCTACATTCCCTTATCATCAAAATGCTCCATGCCATTGTCATCACAATGCTCCATGACCCTTGTCATCACAATTCTCCAATCCCTTGTCATCACAATGCTCCATTAACTTTGTCATCACAATCCGCCATTACACTTGGCACCACCATGTTCCATGCCATTGTCATCACAATGGACCATGACATATGTCATCACAATGCTCCCTAACAACTGTCTTCACAAAACTCCATGAACTTGTCATCACAATGATCCATGTGATTGTCATCACAATACTCCATAAGCTTGTCATCAGAATGCTCCATGACACTTGTCATCAAAATGTGCCATGACCCCTATCATCACAGTGCTCCATGAACCTGTCCTCACGATGCTCCATGCCCCTTGTCATTACAGTGCCCAATGACGATCGTCAGCACAATTATCCATGGTCTTCTCATCACAATTCTCCATGCCCTTGTCATCACAATGCTCCATGGCCATTGTCATCACAATTCTCCAAGCCCTTTTCATCACAGTGGATCATGACATATGTCATCAAAATGCGCCCTGACAACTGTTTTCACTATAGTCCATGACTTTGTCAACATAATGCTCAATGCCCTTGCCATCACAATGCGCCATGCCCACTGTCATCACAATAATCCATGAAACTTGTCAGACCAATGCTCCATGACCCTGTCATCACAAGGCTCGATGCCCTTGTCCTCACAATGCACCAAGCCCTTGTCTTCACAATACTTCTTTACTTCTGTCATCACGATCCTCCATGACACTTGGCATCACAATGCTCCATGCCATTGTCATCACAATGGACCATGACATATGTCATCACAATGCTCCCTAACAACTGTCTTCACAAAACTCCATGAACTTGTCATCACAATGATCCATGTGATTGTCATCACAATACTCCATAAGCTTGTCATCAGAATGCTCCATGACACTTGTCATCAAAATGTGCCATGACCCCTATCATCACAGTGCTCCATGAACCTGTCCTCACGATGCTCCATGCCCCTTGTCATTACAGTGCCCAATGACGATCGTCAGCACAATTATCCATGGTCTTCTCATCACAATTCTCCATGCCCTTGTCATCACAATGCTCCATGGCCATTGTCATCACAATTCTCCAAGCCCTTTTCATCACAGTGGATCATGACATATGTCATCAAAATGCTCCCTGACAACTGTTTTCACTATAGTCCATGACTTTGTCAACATAATGCTCAATGCCCTTGCCATCACAATGCGCCATGCCCACTGTCATCACAATAATCCATGAAACTTGTCAGACCAATGCCCCATGACCCTGTCATCACAAGGCTCGATGCCCTTGTCCTCACAATGCACCAAGACCTTGTCTTCACAATACTTCTTTACTTCTGTCATCACGATCCTCCATGACACTTGGCATCACAATGCTCCATGCCATTGTCCTCACAGTGCACCATGACCTTTGTCATCACAACACTCCATGATGTCAGTCATCACAATATTCCATGACCTTGTCATCACAATGCTCTATGACAAGTGTCATCACAATGCTCAAAACACTTGTCATCCCAATGCTCCCTGACACTTGTCAGAAGGCTCCTTGAACTCTGTCATAAAATAGCTCCATGCCGTTTTCATCACAATGCTCCATTCCCTTATCATAAAAATGCTCCATGCCATTGTTATCACAATGCTCCATGACCCATGTCATCACAATGCTCCAATCCCTTGTCATCACAATGCTGCTTTACATTTGTCATTACAATCCTCCATGACACTTGGCACCACCATGTTCCATGCTAATGTAATCACAATGGACCATGATATATGTCATCACAATGGTCCCTGACAACTGTCTTCACAAAACTCCATGACCTTGTCATCACAATGCTCCATGTGCTGGTCATCACAATACTCCACAAGCTTTTCATCAGAATGTTCCATGACACATGTCATCAAAATGCGCCATGACCCCTATCATCACAATGCTCCATAAAGCCTGTCCTCACGATGCTACATGCCGCTTGACATTACAGAGCTCCATGACGCAGGTCATCACAATTATCCATGGTCTTCTCATCACAATACTCCATGCCCTTGTCATCACAATGCTCCATGACCCTTGTCATCACAATGCTCCCATCCCTTGTCATTAAAATGCTCCATTAGCTTAGGCATCACAATCCTCTATGACACTTGGTATCACAATGATCCATGCCATTGTCATCCAAATGGACCATGACATATGTCATCAAAATGCTCCCTGACAACTGTCTTTACTATAGTCCATGACCTTGTCATCATAATGCTCAATGCCCTTGCCATCACAAGGTGCCATGCCCACTGTCATCACAATAATAACGGAAAAATATCACACTAATTCTCCATGACCCTGTCATCACAATGCTCCATGCCCTTGTCATCACAATGCCCAAAGCCCTGGTCTTCAAAATGCTCCATGACCATTGTCTTCAGAATCGTCAATACACTTGGCATCACAATGCTCCCCGACACTTGTCAGAAGTCTCCTTGAACTCTCTCATGAAAAAGCTCCATCCCTTTTTCATCACAATGCTCCATGTCCTTATCATCACAATGCTCCATGCCATTGTCTTCACAATCCTCCATGACTCTTGGCATCACAATTCTCCATGCCATTGTCATCACAATGGACCATGACTTATGTCATCACAATGTTCCCTGAAAACTCTCTTCATAAAACTCCATGACCTTGTCATAACTCTGCTCCACGTCCTTGTCAACACAATGTTCCATGCGCTTGTTATCACCATGCTCCATGACCTCTTTTATGAAAATTCTCCGTGACTGCACCCATCACAATGCTTCATGACATTTGTCATCACAAGTGACCATGCCGTCGTCCTCACAAGACTTGTGACTTTTGTCACCACAATGCTCCATGCACTTCTCATCAAAATGCTCTCTCACCACTGATATCAGAGTGTTCCATCACTAGTTATCACTATACTCCCTCACCCCTGTCATCACAATGTTCCATGACCCCTGTCATCACAATGCTACATGACCTTATCATCAAAATGCTCCATGACCCCTGACATCACACTGTTCCACAACCCCTGTCATCAAAATGCTCCATGAAACTTTCCATCTCAATGCTCCATGAACCCTGTCATCACAATGCACCATGCCCATCATCATAATGCTTCATGCTATTGTCATCACAATGAAATCAAAATGCTCCATGACCACTGTTATCAAAATGCTCCAAACCCTTGTGATCACAATGTTTCATAACACTTGTCATCACAAAGCCCCATCACACTCGTCATAACAATTATCCATGCTATTCTCATCACAATGCTCCATGAACTTTGTCACCACAATGTTCAATATACTTGTCATCACAATGCTCCCCGACACTTCTCGTCACTATGCTCCTTGAACCCGTTCCTGATAAGGCTCTATGACTTTTTCATCAATATGATCCATGCCGTTTTCATCAAATTGCTCCATGACCCCTGTAATCACAATGCTCCATGACCCTTTCCATCACAATGCTCCATGAGACTTGTCATCACAAGGCTCCATGGTCTTATCATCACAATGCTCCAGGAACTTGTCATCACAAGGCTCCATTCACATGTCATAACAATGCTCCAAGACCTTTTCATCACAATACTCCATGAACATTTTCAGCCCAATGCTCCATGACCTTCTCATCAGAATGCTCCATGACACATGTCATCACAATGCTCCATGACCCCTGTCATCAAAATGCTCCATGGCCCTTGCCATCATGATATTCCAGACCCTTGCCATCCCAATGCTCCATGACCACTGTAATCACAATGCTCCATGCCGCTTGTCATCAGAGTGCTCCATAACCATTGTCATCCCAATGCTCCAAGCCCTTGTCATCACAATTCCCCATTACATTTGTCATCACAATCCTCCTTGACACTTGGCATCACAATGTTCCATGCCATTGTCATCACAATGGACCGTGACATTGTCATCTCAAAGCTACCTGACAACTGTCTTCACTAAACTCCAAAACTTGTCATCACAATGCTCCATGCATTTGTCATCACAATACTCCACAAACTTGTCATCAGAATGCTCCATGACCCTTGGCATCACCATGCTCCATGACCCCTGTCATCACAATGCTCCATGCCCCTTGTCATTTCAGAGCTCCATGATGCTCGTCATCACAATTATCCCTGGTATTCTCATCACAAAGTTCCACGTTCTTGCAATCAAAATGCTCCATCTGCTGGTATCACAATGGTCCATGTCCCTTGTCATCACAATTCTCCACGACCTTGTTATCACAATGCTCAATGACACTTCTCATCACAATGATACAGGCTCTTGTCATCACAATTTTCCATGCCCTTGTCCTCCTAATGCTCCATGATCCCTGTCATAGCAAGCTCCCTGTGCTTTGTCATCACAAGGCTTCACGACGTTGTCATTAAAATTTTCAATGGCCCTTGTCATCACAATGTTCCATGCACTTTTAATCACATTACTCCATGACTAGTGTCATCACAATCCTACAAGCCCTTGTCATCAAAATGCTCCATTACTTTGTCATCACAATGCTCCCTGATACCTTTCTTCACAATAGTCCATGATATTGACATAGCAGAGCTCCATGACACTTCTCACAGCAAGCTTCATGCGCTTGGGATCACAATGCTTCACGACATTGTCACCAAATTCTCAATGGCCCTTATCATCACAATGCTCCATGCCATTGTCATCACAATACTCCACAAGCTTCTCATCAGAATGCTCCATGACCCTTGGCATCACAATGCTCCATGCCCCTGTCATCACAATACTCTCTGCCATTGTCATCACAATGCTCCAAGCCGTTGTCATCACACAGCTCCATTACCTTTGTCATCATAATCCTCCTTGACACTTGGCATCACAATGCTGAATGCCATTTTCATCACAAGGGTCTGGACATATGTCATCACAATGCTCCATGACGCCTGACATCTGAAAGCTCCAGGGCATGCTCAACACAATACTCCATGTGATTGTCATCACAATGCTCCATGACGTATGCCATCAGAATGCTCCAGGTCATTCTCAACAGAATACTCCATGCCATTGTCATCACAATATTCCATGACCCTTGTCATCATAACGCTCCATGATGCCTGTCATCAAAATAGTCCATGCCCTTGTCATCACAATGCTCCATTACCTTTCTAATCTTAATCCTCCATGACACATGGCTTCACAATGCTCCATGCTATTGTCTTCACAATGGACTGGACATATGTCTTCACAATCCTCCATGACACATGTCATCAGATTGCTGCAGGACATTCTCAACACAATGCCCCATGCCATTGTCATCACAATTCTCCATGACACTTGGCATCACAATACTCCATGCCATTGTCATCACAATGGACCATGACATATGTCATCAAAATGTTCCGTGACAACTCTCTTCACAAAACTCCATGACCTTGTCATAACTCTGCTCCACGTCCTTGTCAACACAATGCTCCATGCACTTGTTATCACCATGCTCCATGACCTCTTTTATGAAAATTCTCCGTGACTCCAGTCATCACAATGCTTCATGACATTTGTCATCACAATTATCCATGCCCTCGTCCTCACAAGACTCTGTGACTTTTGTCACCACAATGCTCCATGCTCTTCTCATCAAAATCCTCTCTCACCACTGATATCAGAGTGTTCCATCACTAGTCATCAATATACTCCCTCACCCCTGTCATCACAATGTTCCATGACACCTGTCATCACAATGCTACATGACCTTATCATCAAAATGCTCCATGACCACTGACATCACACTGTTCCATAACCCCTGTCATCAAAATGCTCCATGAGACTTTTCATCGCAATGCTCCATGAACCCTGTCATCACAATGAACCATGCCCATCATCATAATGTTTCATGATTTTGTCATCACAATGAAATCAAAATGCTCCATGACCACTGTTATCAAAATGCTCCAAACCCTTGTGATCACAATGTTTCATAACACTTGTCATTCCAAAGCCCAATGATACTCGTCATAAGGTTTATCCTTGCTATTCTCATCACAATGCTCCATGAACTTTGTCACCACAATGTTCAATATACTTGTCATCACAATGCTCCCCGACACTTCTCGTCAATATGCTCCTTGAACCCGTTCCTGATAAGGCTCTATGACATTTTCATCACTATGATCCATGCCGTTTTCATCAAATTGCTCCATGACCCCTGTAATCACAATGCTCCATGACCATTTTCCTCAGAATGCTCCATGAGACTTGTCATCACAAGGCTCCATGGTCTTCTCATCACAATTCTCCAGGAACCTTTCATCACAAGGCTCCATTCACTTGTCATAACTATGCTCCATGACCCTGTCATCACAATACTCCATGAACATTTTGAGCCCAATGCCTCATGACCTTCTCATCACAATGCTCCATGACACGTATCATCACAATGCTCCATGACGCCTGTCATCAAAATGCCCCATGACCCTTGCCATCATGATAATCCAGGCCCTTGCCATCCCAATGCTACATGACCATTGTAATCACAATGCTCCATGACGCTTGTCATCACAGTGCTCCATGACACTTGTCATCCCAATTCTCCATGCCTTTGTGAGCAAAATGCTCCATGAACTTGTCATCACAATGCTCCATGCACTTGTCATCACAATACTCCATTCCCATTGTGACCACATTCCTCCATGAAATTTGGGATCACATTGCTTTCTACCCTTGTCATCACTATGCTCCATGATGCCTGTCATCACAATATTCCATGCCCTTGTCAACAAAATGCTCCATGCGCTTGTTAACACCATGCTCCAGGAACTCTTTATGAAAATTCTCCGTGACTCCAGTCATCACAATGCTTCATGACATTTGTCATCACAATTGTCCATGCCCTCGTCCTCACAAGACTCTCTGACTTTTGTCACCACAATGCTCCATGCACTTCTCATCAAAATGCTCTCTCACCACTGATATCAGAGAGTTCCATCACTAGTCATCACTATACTCCCTCACCCCTGTCATCACAATGTTCCATGACCCCTGTCATCACAATGCCACATGACCTTATCATCAAAATGCTCCATGTCCCCTGACATCACACTGTTCCATAACCCCTGTCATCAAAATGCTCCATGAAACTTTTCATCTCAATGCTCCATGAACCCTGTCATCACAATGCACCATGCCCATCATCATAATGCTTCATGCTTTTGTCGTCACAATGAAATCAAAATGCTCCTTGACCACTGTTATCAAAATGCTCCAAACCCTTGTGATCACAATGTTTCATAACACTTGTCATCACAAAGCCCCATGACACTCGTCCTAAGAATTATCCATGTAATTCTCATCACAATGCTCCATGAACTTTGTCACCACAATGTTCAATATACTTGTCATCACAATGCTCCCCGACACTTCTCGTCACTATGCTCCTTGAACCCGTTCCTGATAAGGCTCTGTGTCTTTTTCATCACTATGACCCATGCCGTTTTCATTAAATTGCTCCATGAATCCTGTAATCACAAAGCTCCATGACCATTTTCCTCAGAATGCTCCATGAGACTTGTCATCACAAGGGTCCATGGTTTTCTCATCACAATGCTCCAGGAACTTGTCATCACAAGGCTCCATTCACTTGTCATAACAATGCTCCATGACACTGTCATCACAATACTCCATGAACATTTTCAGCCCAATGCTCCATGACTTGCTCTTCACAATGCTCCATGACACGTATCATCACAATGCTCCATGACGCCTGACATCAAAATGCTCCATGACCCTTGCCATCATGATAATCCAGGAACTTGCCATCCCAATGCTCCATGACCATTGTAATCACAATGCTCCATGACGCTTGTCATCACAGTGCTCCATGACACTTGTCATCCCAATGCTCCATGCCTTTGTGAGCAAAATGCTCCATGACCTTGTCATCACAATGCTCCATGCGCTTGTCATCACAATACTCCATTCCCATTGTGAGCACAATCCTCCATGAAATTTGGGATCACATTGCTTTCTACCCTTGTCATCACAATGCTCCATGCCATTGTCATCACAGTGCTCCATGACCCTTGTCATCACAACGCTCTATGATGCCTGTCATCACAATATTCCATGCCCTTGTCATCTCAATGCTCTATGACATGTGTCATCACAATGCTCAAAACGCTTGTCATCCCAATTCTCCCTGACAATTGTCAGAAGCCTCCTTCAAATCTGTCATAAAATAGCTCCATGCCTTTTTCATCACAATGCTCCATGACCCTTGTCATCACAATGCTCCAATCCCTATTCATCACAATGCTGCTTTACCTTTGTCATCACAATCCTCCATGACACTTGGCACCACCATGTTCCATGCCAATGTCATCACAATGGACCATGATATATGTCATCACAATGGTCCCTAACAACTGTCTTCACAAAACTCCATGACCTTGTCATCACAATGCTCCATGTGCTTGTCATCACAATACTCCACAAGCTTTTCATCAGAATGCTCCATGACATATGTCATCAAAATGCGCCGTGACCCCTATCTTCACAATGCTCCATAACGCCTGTCCTCACGATGCTCCATGCCCCTTGTCATTACAGAGCTCCATGACGCAGGTCATCACAATTATCCATGGTCTTCTCTTCACAATACCTCATGTCCTTGTCATCACAATGCTCCATGACATTTGTCATCACAATGCTCCAAGCCCTTGTCATCATAATGCTCCTTTAACTTTGGCATTACAATCCTCCATTACACTTGGCATCACAATGCTCCATGCCATTGTCATCACAATGGACCATGACATATGTTCTCAAAATGTGCCCTGATAACTGTCTTCACTATAGTCCATGACCTTGTCAACATAATGCTCAATTCCCTTGCCATCACAATGCACCATGCCCACTGTCATCACAATAATCCATGAAACTTGTCAGACCAATGCTCCATGACACTGTCATCAAAATGCTCCTTGTCCTTGTCATCACAATGCTCCAAGCCCTGGGCAATGGAGCCCTGATCCATTACTTTTGTCATCACAATCCTCTATGACACTTGGGAACACAATGCTCCATGCCATTGTCATCACAAGGGACTGGACATATGTCATCACAATGTTCCATGACGCATGCCATCGGAATGCTCCAGGGCATTCTCAACACAATGCTCAATGCCATTGTCATCACAATATTCCAAGACCCTTCTCATCACAAAGCTCCATGACCATTGCCATCACAATGCTCCATTACCTTTGTCATCATAATCCTCCATGACACTTGGCATCACAATGCTCCATGCCATTTTCTTCACAATGGAACGGATATATGTCATCACAATGCTCCATGACACATGTCATCAGAATGCCCCAGGGCATTCGCAACACAATGCTCCATGCCATTGTCATCACAATATTCCATGCCCTTGTCATCACAATGCTGCATGAACATTATCATCGCAATGTCCAATACAATTGTCATCACAATATTCCCTGACACTTGTCAGAAGGCTCCTTGAACTCTGTCAAAAAATAGCTCCATGCCTGTTTCATCACAATGCTCCATGTCCTTTTTATCACAATGTTCCATGCCATTGTCATCACAATGCTCGATGACCCTTGTCCTCACAATGCTCCAAGCCATTGTCATCACAATGCTCCATTACCTTTGTCATCATAATCCTCCATGACACTTGGCATCACAATGCTCCATGCTATTGTCTTCACAATGGACTGGACATATGTCATCACAATGCTCCATGACACATGTAATCAGAATGCTCCAGGGCATTCTCAACACAATGCTCCATGCCATTGTCATCACAATATTCCATGTCCTTGTCATCACAATGCTGCATGAACATATTCATCACAATGCTCAATACACTTGTCATCACAATGCACCCTGACACTTGTCAGAAGACTCCTTGAACTCTGTCAAAAAATATCTCCTTGCCTTTTTCATCACAATGCTCCATGCCCTTATCATCACAATGCTCCATGCCATTGTCATCACAATGCTCCATGACCCTTGTCATCACAATGCTCCAAGCCCATGTCATCACAATTCTCCTTTACATTTGTCATCACAATCCTCCATGACACTTGGCATCACAATGTTCCATGACCCCTGTCATCACAATGCTCCATGCCCCTTGTCATTACAGTTCTCCAAGATGCTCGTCATCACAATTATCCGTGGTCTTCTCTTCACAATGTTCCACGGTCTTGCAATCAAAATGCTCCTTCCGCTGGTCATCACAATGTTCCATGTCCCTTGTCATCACAATTCTCCACGACCTTGTTATCAGAACGCTCCATGACACTTCTCATCACAATGATACAGGCTGTTGTCATAACAATTTTCCTTGCCCTTGTCATCATAATGCTCCATGATCCCTGTCATAACAAGCTCCCTGTGCTTTGTCATCAGAAGGCTTCACGACGTTGTCATTAAAATTTTCAATGGCCCTTGTCATCACAATGTTCCAAGGCCTTTTAATCACATTACTCCATGACTAGTGTCATCACAATCCTCCAAGCCCTTGTCATCACAATGCTCCATTACCTTTGTCATCACAATGCTCCCTGACACCTGTCTTCACTATAGTCCATGACATTGTCATCGCAGAGCTCCATGACACTTCTTATAGCAAGCTCCATGTGCTTGGGATCACATTGCTTCACGACATTGTCATCAAATTCTCAAAGGACCTTATCATCACAATGCTCCATGCTCTTGTCATCACAATGCTCCATGCCATTGTCATCACAATACTCAACAAGCTTGTCATCAGAATGCTCCATGACACTTGGCATCAGAATGCTCCATGACCCATGTCATCACAATGCTCCATGACACCTGTCCTCACAATGATCCATGCCCCTTGTCATTACAGAGTTCTATGATGTTCGTCATCACAATTATGCGCGGTCTTCTCATCACAATTCTCCATGGTCTTTCAATCAAAATGCTCCATCCGCTGGTCATCACAATGCTCCATGTCCCATGTCACCACAATTCTCCACGTCCTTGTTATCACAATGCTCCATGACACTTCTCATCTCAATGATACAGTCTCTTGTCAGCACAATTTTCCATGCCCTTTTCATCCTAATGTTCAAATATCCCTGTCATAGCAAGCTCCATGTGCTTTGTCATCACAATGATTCACGATGTTGTCATTAAAATTTACAATGACCCATTTCATCACAAAGCTCCGTGCCCTTGTAATCACATTCCTCCATTTCTCTTTTCATCACAATGCTCCAAGCCCTTGTCATCACAATGCTCCATTACCTTTGTCATCACTTTCCTCCATGACAATTTGCATCACAATGCTCCATGCCATTGCCATCACAATGGACCATGATATATGTCATCACGATGCTCCCTGACACCTGTCTACACAATACTCCATGACCTTTTCATCACAGTTCTCCATGCCCTTGTCATCACAATTTGCCATGCACATTGTCGTCACAATAATCCATGAAAATCGTTAGGCCAATGCTCCATGCACCTGTCATCACAATGCTCTATGCCCTTGTCTTCACAATGTTCCAAACCATTGTCATCACAAGGCTCCATTACCTTTGTCATCATAATCCTCCATGACAATTGGCATCACAATGCTCCATGCCATTGTCATTACAATGGACCGGATATATGCCATCACAATGCTCCATGACGCATGACATCAGAATGCTCCAGGGGATTCTCAACAAAATACTCCATGCCATTGTCATCACTATATTTCATGCCCTTGTCAACACAATGCTCCATGAACATTGTCATCACAATGCTCAATACATATGTCATCACAATGCTCCCAGACACTTGTCAGAAGTCTCCTAGAACTCTCTCATGAAAAGCTCCATGCCTTTTTTATCACAATGCTCCATGCCCTTATCATCACAATGCTCCATGACATTGTCATCACAATCCTCCATGACACTTGGCATCACAATACTCCATGCCATTGTCATCACAATGGACCATGACATATGTCATCACAATGTTCCCTGACAACTGTCTTCACAAAACTCCATGAACTTCTCATCACAATGCTCCACGCCCTTGTCATCACAATGCTCCATTCCCTTGTTATCACCATGCTCCATTACCTCTTTTATGAAAATTCTCCATGACTCCAGTCATCACAACACTTCATGATATTTGTCATCACAATTGTCCATGCCCTCGTCATCACAAGACTCTGTGACATTTGTCACCACAATTCTCCATGCACTTCTCAACAAAATGCTCTCTCACCACTGATATCAGAGTGTACCATCACTAGTCATCATTATACACCCTCACCCCTGTCATCACAATGTTCCATGATCCTTGTCACCGCAATGCTACATGAACTTATCATCAAAATGCTCCCTGAACCCTGACATCACAATGTTCCATAACCCATGTCATCAAAATGCTCCATGACACTTTTCATCTCAATGCTCCATGAACCCTGTCAACGAAATGCACCATGCCCATCATCATAATTCTTCATGCTCTTGTCATCACAATGAAAGCAAAATGCTCCATGACCTCTGTCACCAAAATGCTCCAAACCCTTGTGATCACAATGTTTCATAACACTTGTCATCACAAAAGCCCATGACACTCGTCATAACAATTATCCATGTTCTTCTCATCACAATGCTCCATGAACTTTGTCACCACTATGTTCAATATACTTGTCATCACAATGCTCCCCGACACTTCTTGTCACTATGCTCCTTGAACCCGTTCCTGATAAGGTTCTATGTCTTTTTCTTCACAGTGATCCTTGCCCTTTTCATCAAATTGCTCCATGACACCTGTAATCACAATGCTCCATGACCCTTTCCATCAGAATGCTCCATGAGACTTGTCATCACAAGGCTCCATGGTCTGCTCATCACAATGCTCCAGGAACTTGTCATCACAAGGCTCCATTCACTTCTCATAACAATTCTCCATGACCCTGTCATCACAATACTCCATGAATATTTTCAGCCCAATGCTCCATGACCTTCTCATCACAATGCTCCATGACACATGTCATCACAATGCTCCATGACGCCTGTCAGCAAAATGCTCCATTACACTTGCTATCACAATAATCCAGGACCTTGTCATCCCAAGGCTCCATGACAACTGTAATCACAATGCTCCATGACGCTTGTTATCACAGTGCTCCATGCCACTTGTCATCCCAATGCTCCATTCCTTTGTCAGCAAAATGCTACATGACCTTGTCATCACAATGTTCCATGCGCTTGTCATCACAATATTCCATTCCCATTGTGACCACAATCCTCCATGAAACTTGGGATCACATTGCTTACTACCCTTGTCATCACAATGCTCCATACTCCTTGAAATCTAAATGATCCATGATTTCTGTCATCACAATGCTCCAAACCGTTTTGATCCCAATGTTCCATAGCACTGGTCATCACAGGGCTCCATGATGCCTGTCATCACAATATTCCATGCCCTAGTCATCACAATGCTCCATGACTCTTGTCATCACAATGCTCCCTGACAACTGTCTTCACAAAATTCCATGACCTTGTTATCACAATGCTCGATGTGCTTCTCATCACAACACTACACAAGCTTGTCATTAGAATGCTCTATGACACTTGTCATCAAAAAGCGCCATGACAACTATCATCACAATGTTCCATGAAAAGTGACCTAACGATGCCCCATGGCCCTTGAAATTACAGTGCTCCATGACGCTCAGCATCACAATTATCCATGTTCTTCTCATCACAATTCTCCATGCTCTTGTCATCACAATGCTCCATGGCCATTGTCATCACAATGCTCCACGCCCTTGTCATCACAGTGCTCCAAGCCCTTGTAATCACAATCCTCCATGGCACTTGGCATCACAATGCTCCATGCCATTGTCATCACAATAGACCATGATATATGTCATCGTGATGCTCCCTGACACCTCTGTTCACAATACTCCATGACCTTGTCATCAGGGTTCTCCATGCACTTGTCATCACAATTTGCCATGCGTACTGTCATCACAATAATCCATGAAACTTGTCAGGCCAATGCTCCATGCCCCTGTCATCACAATGCTCTATGCCCTTGTCATCACAATGCTCCAAGCCCTTGTCAGCACAATGTTCCATTACCTTTGTCATCATAATCCTGCTTGACACTTGGCATCACAATGTTCCATGTCATTGTCATCACAATGGACCTGATATATGTCATCACAATGCTCCATGACGGATGACATAAGAATGCTCCAGGGGATTCTCAACAAAATGCTCCATGCCATTGTCATCACTATATTCCATGCCCTTGTCATCAAAAAGATCCATGACCATTGTCATCACAATGCTCAGTACACTTGTCATCACAATGCTTCCTGACACTTGTCAGAAGTCTCCTTGAAATCTCTCATGAAAAAGCTCATGACAATGCTCCATGCCCTTATCATCACAATGCTCCATGACACTGTCATCACAGTGCACCATGACCTCTGTCATCACAATGCTCCATGATGCCAGTCATCACAATATTCCATGACCTTGTCATCAAAATGCTCTATGACATGTGTCATCACAATGCTCAAAACACTTGTCATCCCAATGCTCCCTGATACTTGTCAGAAGGCTCCTTGAACTCTGTCATAAAATTGCTCCATGCAGTTTTCATCACAATGCTCCATTCCCTTATCATAAAAATTCTCCATGCCATTGTCATCACAATGCTCCATGACCCTTGTCATCACAATGCTCCAATCACTTGTCTTCACAATGCTGCTTTACCTTTGCATCACAATGCTCCATGACACTTGGCACCACCATGTTCCATGCCAAAGTCATCACAATGGACCATGATATATGTCATCACAATGGTCCCTGACAACTGTATTCACAAAACTCCATGACCTTGTCATCACAGTGCTCCATGTGCTGGTCATCACAATACTCCACAAGCTTTTCATCAGAATGCTCCTTGACACATGTCATCAAAATGCGCCATGACCCCTATCATCACAATGCTCCATAATGCCTGTCCTCACAATGCTCCATGCCCCTTGTCATTACAGAGCTCCATGACGCAGGTCATCACAATTATCCATGGTCTTCTCATCACAATACTCCATGTCCTTGTCATCACAATGCACCATGGCACTTGTCATCACAATGCTCCAAGCCCTTGTCATTAAAATGCTCCATTACCTTTGGCATCACAATCCTCTATGACACTTGGCATCACAATAATCCATGACATTGTCATCCAAATGGACCATGACATATGTCATCAAAATGCTCCCTGACAACTGTCTTTACTATAGTCCATGACCTTGTCAACATAATGCTCAATTCCCTTGCTATCACAATGCGCCATGCCCACTGTCATCACAATAATCCAAGAAAAATATCACACTAATGCTCCATGACCCTGTCATCACAATGCTCCATTCCCTTGTCATCACAATGCCTCAAGCCCTGGTCATCAAAATCCTCCAAGACCATTGTTATCACAATGCTCAATACACTTGGCATCACAATGCTCCCTGACACTTGTCAGAAGACACCTTGAACTCTCTCATCTAAAAGCTCCATGCCTTTGTCATCACAATGCTCCATGTCCTTATCATCACAATGCTCCATGCCATTGTCATCACAATGGACCATGACTTATGTCATCACAATGTTCCCTGACAACTCTCTTCACAAAACTCCATGACCTTGTCATAACTCTGCTCCACGTCCTTGTCAACACAATGCTCCCTGCACTTGTTATCACCATGCTCCATGACCTCTTTTATGAAAATTCTCCGTGACTCCAGTCATCACAATGCTTCATGACATTTGTCATCACAATTGTCCATGCCCTCGTCCTCCCAAGACTCTGTGACTTCTGTCACCACAATGCTCCATGCACTTCTCATCAAAATTCTCTCTCACCACTGATATCAGAGTGTTCCATCACTAGACATCACTATACTCCCTCACCCCTGTCATCACAATGTTCCATGACCCCTGTCATCACAATGCTACATGACCTTATCATCAAAATGCTCCATGACCCCTGACATCACACTGTTCCATAACCCCTGTCATCAAAATGCTCCATGAAACTTTTCATCTCAATACTCCATGAAACCTGTCATCGCAATGCACCATGCCCATCATCATAATGCTTCATGCTATTGTCATCACAATGAAATCAAAATGCTCCATGACCACTGTTATCAAAATGCTCCATCCCTTGTGATCACAATGTTTCATAACACTTGTCATCACAAAGCCCCATGACACTCGTCATAAGAATAATCTATGTTATTCTCATCACAATTCTCCATGAACTTTGTGACCACAATGTTTCATATACTTGTCATCACAATGCTCCCCGACACTTCTCGTCACTATGCTACTTGAACCCGTTCCTGATAAGGCTCTATGTCTTTTTCATCACTATGATCCATGCCATTTTCATCAAATTGCTCCATGACCCCTGTAATCACAATGCTCCATGACCATTTTCCGCAGAATGCTCCATGAGACTTGTCATCACAAGGGTCCATGGTCTTCTCATCACAATGCTCCAGGAACTTGTCATCACAAGGCTCCATTCACTTGTCATAACAATGCTCCATGACCCTGTCATCACAATACTCCATGAACATTTTCAGCCAATGCTCCATGACCTTCTCATCACAATGCTCCATGATACGTGTCATCACAATGCTCCATGACGCCTGCCATCAAAATGCTCCATGACCCTTGCCATCATGATAATCCAGGCCCTTGATATCCCAATGCTCCATGACCACTGTAATCACAATGCTCCATGACGCTTGTCATCGGACTGCTCCATAACCGTTGTCATCCCAATGCTCCAAGCCCTTGTCATCACAATGCTCCATTACATTTGTCATCAAAATCCTCCATGACACTTGGCATCACAATGTTCCATGCCATTGTCATCACAATGGACCGTGACATTGTCATCTCAAAGCTACCTGACAACTGTCTTCACTAAACACAATAACCTTGTCATCACAATGCTCCATGCCTTTCTCATCACAATACTCCACAAACTTTTCATCAGAATGCTCCATGACCCTTGGCATCACCATGCTCCATGACCCCTGTCATCACAATGCTCCATGCCCCTTGTCATTTCAGAGCTCCATGATGCTCGTCATCACAATAATCCGTGAACTTCTCTTCACAATGTTCCACGGTCTTGCAATCTAAATGCTCCATCTGCTGGTATCACAATGGTCCATGTCCCTTGTCATCACAATTCTCCACGACCTTGTTATCACAATGCTCCATGACACTTCTCATCACAATGATACAGGGTCTTGTCATCACAATTTTCCATGCCCTTTTCATCCTAATGCTCCATGATCCCTGTCATAGCAAGCTCCCTGTGCTTTGTCATCAGAAGGCTTCACGACGTTGTCATTAAAATTTTCAATGGCACTTGTCATCACAATGTTCCATGCCCTTTTAATCACATTCCTCAATGACTAGTGTCATCACAATCCTCCAAGACTTTGTCATCAAATGCTCCATTACCTTTGTCATCACAATGCTCCCTGACACCTGTCTTCACAATAGTCCATGACATTGTCATCGCAGAGCTCCATGACACTTCTTATAGCAAGCTCCATGCGCTTGGGATCACAATGCTTCACGACATTGTCATCAAATTCACGATGGCCCTTATCATCACAATGCTCCATGCCCTTGTCATCACAATGCTCCATGCGATTGTCATCAGAATACTCAACAAGCTAGTCATCAGTATGCTCCATGATACTTGGCATCACAATGATCCATTCCCCAGTCATCACAATGCTCTATGCCATTGTCATCACAATGCTCCAAGCCGTTGTCTTCAGACAGCTCCATTACATTTCTCATCATAATCCTCCTTGACACTTGGCATCACAATGCTCCATGCCATTGTCATCAAAAGGGACCGCATATATGTCATTACAATGCTCCATGACGCATGACATCAGAATGTGCCAGGGGATTCTCAACAAAATGCTCCATGCCATTGTGATCACAATATTCCATGCCCTTGTCATCACAATGGTCCATGACCATTGTCATCACAATGCTCAATACACTTGTCATCACAATGCTCCCTGACACTTGTCAGAAGTCTCCTTGTACTCTCTCATGAAAAAGTTCCATGCCTTTTTCATCACAATGCTCCATGTCCTTATCATCACAATGCTCCATTCCATTGTCATCACAATGGACCATGACATATGTCATCACAATACTCCCTGAGAACTCTATTCACAAAACTCCATGACCTTGTCATAACTCTGCTCCACGCCCTTGTCAACACAATGTTCCATGCGCTTGTTATCACCATGCTCCATGACCTCTTTTATGAAAATTCTCCGTGACTCCAGTCATCACAATACTTCATTACATTTCTCATCACAATTGTCCATGCCATCGTCCTCACAAGACTCTGTGACTGTTGTCACCACAATGCTCCATGCACTTCTCATGAAAATGCTCTCTCACCACTGATATCAGAGAGTTCCATCACTAGTCATCACTATACACCCTCACCCCTGTCATCACAATGTTCCATGACCCCTGTCATCACAATGCTACATGACCTTATCATCAAAATGCTCCATGGCCCCTGACATCACACTGTTCCATAACCCCTGTCATCAAAATGCTCCATGACACTTTTCATCTCAATGCTCCATGAACCCTGTCATCACAATGCACCATGCCTATCATCATAATGCTTCATGCTATTGTCATCACAAAGAAATCAAAATGCTCCATGACTACTGTTATCAAAATGCTCCAAACCCTTGTGATCACAATGTTTCATAACACTTGTCATCACAAAGCACCATGACACTCGTCCTAAGAATTATCCATGTTATTCTCATCACAATGCTCCATGAACTTTGTCAACACAATGTTCAATATACTTGTCATCACAATGCTCCTCGACACTTCTCATCACTATGCTCCTTGAACCCGTTCCTGATAAGGCTCAATGCCTTTTTCATCACTATGATCCATGCCGTTTTCATCAAATTGCTCCATGACCCCTGTAATCACAATGCTCCATGAACCTTTTCCTCAGAATGCTCCATGAGACTTGTCATCACAAGTCTCCATGGTCTTCCCATCACAATGCTCCAGGAACTTGTCATCACAAGGCTCCATTCACTTGTCATAACAATGCTCCATGACCCTGTCATCACGATACTCCATGAACATTTTCAGCCCAATGCTCCATGAGCTTCTCATCACAATGCTCCATGACACGTGTCAACACAATGCTCCATGACCCTTTTTCTCAGAATGCTCCATGAGACTTGTCATCACAAGGCTCCATGGTCTGCTCATCACAATGCTCCAGGAACTTGTCATCACAAGACTCCATTCAATTCTCATAACAATGCTCCATGACCCTGTCATCACAATACTCCATGAACATTTTCAGCCCAATGCTCCATGACCTTCTCATCACAATGCTCCATGACATGTGTCATCACAATGCTCCATGACGCCTGTCATCAAAATGCTCCATGACCCTTGCCATCATGATAATCCAGGCCCTTGCCATCCCAATGCTCCATGACCACTGTAATCACAATGCTCCATGACGCTTGTTATCACAGTTCTCCATGACACTTGTCATCAAATTGCTCCATGCCTTTGTGAGCAAAATGGTCCATGACCTTGTCATCACAATGCTCCATGCGCTTTTCATCACAATACTCCATTCCCATTGTGAACACAATCCTCCATGAAATTTGGGATCACATTGCTTTCTACCCTTGTCATCACAATGCTCCATGCCATTGTCATCACAGTGCTCCATAACCCTTGTCATCACAACGCTCCATGATGCCTGTCATCACAATATTCCATGCCCTTGTCATCTCAATGCTCTATGACATGTGTCATCACGATGCTCAAAACGCTTGGCATCCCAATTCTCCCTGACACTTGTCAGAGGGCTCCTTCAACTCTGTCATAAAATAGCTCCATGCCTTTTTCATCACAATGCTCCATTCCCTTATCATCAAAATTCTCCGTGCCACTGTCATCACAATGCTCCATGACCCTTGACATCACAATGCTCCAATCCCTTGTCATCACAATGCTGCTTTACCTTTGTCATCATAATCCTCCTTGACTCTTGGCACCACCATGTTCCATGCCAATGTCAGCACAATGGACCATGATATATGTCATCTCAATGGTCCCTGACAACTGTCTTCACAAAACTCCCTGACCTTGTCATCACAATGTTCCATGTGATTTTCATCACAATTCTCCACAAGCTTTTCATCAGAATGCTCCATGACACATGTCATCAAAATGAGCCTTGACCCCTATCATCACAATGCTCCATAACGCCTGTCCTCACGATGCTCCATGCCCCTTGTCATTACAGAGCTCTTTGACGCAGGTCATCACAATTATCCATGGTCTTCTCATCACAATGCTCCAAGCCCTTGTCATCATAATGCTCCTTTCCATTTGGCATCACAATCCTCCTTTACACTTGGCATCACAATGCTCCATGCCATTGTCATCACAATGGACCATGACAAATGTCCTCAAAATGCGCCCTGATAACTGTCTTCACTATAGTCCATGACCTTGTCAACATAATGCTCAGTGCCCTTGCCATCACAATGCACCATGCCCACTCTCATCACAATAATCCATGAAACTTGTCAGACCAATGCTCCTTGACACTGTCATCACAATGCTCCTTGCCCTTGTCATCACAATGCTCCAAGCCCTGGGCCACACAATGCTCCATTACTTTTGTCTTCACAATGCTCCTTGACACTTGGCAACACAATGTTCCATGCCATTATCATCACAATGCTCCATGAACCTTGTCATCACAATGCTCCAATCCCTTGTCATCACAATGCTGCTTTACCTTTGTCATCACAATCCTCCATGACACTTGGCACCACCATGTACCATGCCAATATCATCACAATGGACCGTGATATATGTCATCACAATGCTCCCTGACACTTGTCAGAAGTCTCCTTGAACTCTCTCATGAAAAAGCTCCATGTCTTTTTCATCACAATGCTCCATGTCCTTATCATCACAATGCTCCATTCCATTGTCATCACAATGGACCATGACATATGTCATCACAATACTCCCTGAGAACTCTATTCACAAAACTCCATGACCTTGTCATAACTCTGCTCCACGCCCTTGTCAACACAATGTTCCATGCGCTTGTTATCACCATGCTCCATGACCTCTTTTATGAAAATTCTCCGTGACTCCAGTCATCACAATACTTCATTACATTTCTCATCACAATTGTCCATGCCATCGTCCTCACAAGACTCTGCGACTGTTGTCACCACAATGCTCCATGCACTTCTCATGAAAATGCTCTCTCACCACTGATATCAGAGTGTTCCATCACTAGTCATCACTATACTCCCTCACCCCTGTCATCACAATGTTCCATGACCCCTGTCATCACAATGCTACCTGACCTTATCATCAAAATGCTCCATGACCACTGACATCACACTGTTCCATAACCCCTGTCATCAAAATGCTCCATGACACTTTTCATCTCAATGCTCCATGAACCCTGTCATCAGAATGCACCATGCCCATCATCATAATGCTTCATGCTATTGTCATCACAATGAAATCAAAATGCTGCATGACGACTGTTATCAAAATGCTCCAAACCCTTGGATCACAATGTTTCATAACACTTGTCATCAAAAAGCACCATGACACTCGTCCTAAGAATTATCCATGTTATTCTCATCACAATGCTCCATGAACTTTATCACCACAATGTTCAATATACTTGTCATCACAATGCTCCTCGACACTTCTCATCACTATGCTCCTTGAACCCGTTCCTGATAAGGCTCAATGCCTTTTTCATCACTATGAACCATGCCGTTTTCATCAAATTTCTCCATGACCCCTGTAATCACAATGCTCCATGAACCTTTTCCTCAGAATGCTCCATGAGACTTGTCATCACAAGTCTCCATGGTCTTCCCATCACAATGCTCCAGGAACTTGTCATCACAAGGCTCCATTCACTTGTCATAACAATGCTCCATGACCCTGTCATCACGATATTACATGAACATTTTCAGCCCAATGCTCCATGACCTTCTCATCACAATGCTCCATGACACGTGTCATCACAATGCACCATGACGCCTGTCATCAAAATGCTCCATGACACTTGCCATCATGATAATCCAGGCCCTTGCCATCCCAATGCTCCATGACCACTGTAATCACAATGCTCCATGACGCTTGTTATCACAGTTCTCCATGACACTTGTCATCAAATTGCTCCGTGCCTTTGTGAGCAAATGGTCCATGACCTTGTCATCACAATGCTCCATGCGCTTTTCATCACAATACTCCATTCCCATTGTGAGCAAAATCCTCCATGAAATTTGGGATCACATTGCTTTCTACCCTTGTCATCACAATGCTCCATGCCATTGTCATCACAGTGCTCCATAACCCTTGTCATCACAACGCTCCATGATGCCTGTCATCACAATTTTCCATGCCGTTGTCATCTCAATGCTCTATGACATGTGTCATCACAATGCTCAAAACGCTTGTCATCCCAATTCTCCCTGACACTTGTCAGAAGGCTCCTTCAACTCTGTCATAAAATAGCTCCATGCCTTTTTCATCACAATGCTCCATTCCCTTATCATCAAAATCCTCCATGCCACTGTCATCACAAAACTCCATGACCCTTGACATCACAATGCTCCAATCCCTTGTCATCACAATGCTGCTTTACCTTCGTCATCATAATCCTCCTTGACACTTGGCACCACCATATTCCATGCCAATGTCATCACAATGGATCATGATATATGTCATCTCAATGGTCCCTGACAACTATCTTCACAAAACTCCATGACCTTGTCATCACAGTGCTCCATGTGATTGTCATCACAATTCTCCACAACTTTTCATCAGAATGCTCCATGACACATGTCATCAAAATGCGCCTTGACCCCTATCATCACAATGCTCCATAACGCCTGTCCTCACGATGCTCCATGCCCCTTGTCATTACAGATCTCCATGACGCAGGTCATCACAATTATCCATGGTCTTCTCATCACAATGCTCCAGGCCCTTGTCATCATAATGCTCCTTTACATTTGGCATCACAATCCTCCTTTACACTTGGCATCACAATGTTCCATGCCATTGTCATCACAATGGACCATGTCATATGTCCTCAAAATTCGCCCTGATAACTGTCTTCACTGTAGTCCATGACCTTGTCAACATAATGCTCAATGCCCTTGCCATCACAATGCACCATGCCCACTCTCATCACAATAATCCCTGAAACTTGTCAGACCAATGCTCCATGACACTGTCATCACAATGCTCCTTGCCCTTGTCATCACAATGCTCCAAGCCCTGGGCATCACAATGCTCCATTACTTTGTCATCACAATCCTCCATGACACTAGGCAACACAATGTTCCATGCCATTATCATCAAAATGCTCCATGAACCTTGTCATCACAATGCTCCAATCCCTTGTCATCACAATGCCGCTTTACCTTTGTCATCACAATCCTCCATGACACTTAGCACCACCGTGTTCCATGCCAATGTCATCACAGTGGACCGTGATATATGTCATCACAATGGTCCCTGACAACTGTCTTCACCAAACACCATGACCTTGTCATAACAATGCTCCATGACCTTATTTATGAAAATTCTCCGTGACTCCAGTCATCACAATACTTCATCACATTTGTCATCACAATTGTCCATGTTCTCGTCATCAAAAGACTCTGTGACTGATGTCACCACAATGCTCCATGAACTTCTCATCACAATGCTCTCTGACCCTTGTCATCACAATGCTCCATGACCCATGTCATCATAGTTGTCTTTGCACTTCTCACCACAATGCTCCATGACGCATGTAATCACAATATGCCATGTGCTTGTCATCATAATGCTTAAGAACCTTGTCATCCCAATGCTCCATGCACTTTTCATCAAAATGCTCTCTCACCACTGATATCAGAGTGTTCCATCACTAGTCATCACTCTACTCCCTCACCCCTGTCATCAAAATGTTCCAGGACCCCTGTCATCGCAATGCTACATGAACTTATCATCAAAATGCTCCATGGCCCCTGACATCACACTGTTCCATAACCCCCGTCATCAAAACGCTCCATGAAACTTTTCATCTCAATGCTCCATGAACCCTGTCATCACAATGCACCATGCCCATCATCATAATGCTAAATGCTATTCTCATCAAAATGAAATCAAAGTGCTCCATGGCCACAGTTATCAAAGTGCTCCAAACTCTTGTGATCACAATGTTTCATATCACTTGTCATCACAATGCCCCATGACACTCGTCCTAAGAATTATCCATGTTATTCTCATCATAATGCTCCATGAACTTTGTCACCACAATGTTCAATATACTTGTCATCACAATGCTCCCCGACACTTCTCGTCACTATGCTCCTTGAATCCTTTCCTGATAAGGCTCTATGTCTTTTTCATCATTATGATACATGCCGTTTTCATCAAATTGCTCCATGACCCCTGTAATCACAATGCTCCATGACCCTTTTCCTCAGAATGCTCCATGAGACTTTTCATCACAAGGCTCCATGGTCTTCTCATCACAATGCTCCAGGAACTTGTCATCACAAGGCTCCATTCACTTGTCATAACAATGCTCCATTACCCTGACATCACAATACTCCATGAACATTTTCAGTCCAATGTTCCATGACCTTCTCATCACAATGCTCCAGGACACGTGTCATCACAATGCTCCATGACGCCTGTCATCAAAATGATCCATGAGCCTTACCATCATGATAATCCAGGACCTTGCCATCCCAATGCTACATGACGATTGTAATCACAATTATCCATGACGTTTGTCATCACAGTCCTCCATGACACTTGTCATCCCAATGCTCCATGCCTTTGTGAGCAAAATGCTCCATGACCTTGTCATCACAATGCTCCATGCGCTTGTCATCACAATACTCCATTCCCATTGTGACCACAATCCTCCATGAAATTTGGGATCACATTGCTTTCTACCCTTGTCATCACAATGCTCCATGCCATTGTCATCACAGTGCTCCATGACCATTGTCATGCCCACGCTCCATGATGCCTGTCATCACAATATTCCATGCCCTTGTCATCTCAATGCTCTATGACATGTGTCATCACAATGCTCAAAACGCTTGTCATCCCAATTCTCCCTGACACTTGTCAGAAGGCTCCTTCAACTCTGTCATAAAATAACTCCATGCTTTTTCATCACAATGCTCCATTCCCTTATCATCAAAATGCTCCATGCCATTGTCATCATAATGCACCATGACCCTTTTCATCACAATGCTCCAATCCCTTGTCATCACAATGCTGCTTTACCGTTGTCCTCACAATCCTCCATGACACTTGGCACCACCATGTTCCATGACAATGTCATCACAATGGACCATGATATATGTCATCTCAATGGTCCCTGACAACTGTCTTCACAAAACCCCATGACCTTGTCATCACAATGCTTCATGTGCTTGTCATCACAACACTCCACAAGCTTTTCATTAGAATGCTCCATGACACATGTCATCAAAATGTGCCATGACACCTATCATCACAATGCTCCATAACACCTGTCCTCACGATGCCCCATGCCCCTTGTCATTACAGAGCTTCATAACGCAGGTCATCACAATTATCCATGGTCTTCTCATCACAATACTCCATGCCCTTGTCATCACAATGCTCCGTGACCCTTGTTATCACAATGCTCAAAGCCCTTGTCATCATAATTCTCCTTTAGCTTGGCATCACAATCCTCCATTACACTTGGGATAAGAATGCTCCATGCCATTGTCATCACAATGGACCATGACATATGTCCTCAAAATGCGCCCTGATAACTGTCTTCACTATAGTCCATGACCTTGTCAACATAATGCTCAATGCCCTTGCCATCACAATGCACCATGCACACTGTCATCACAATAATCCATGAAACTTGTCAGACCAATGCTCCATGACACTGTCATCACAATGCTCCTTGCCCTTGTCATCACAATGCTCCAAGCCCTGGGCATCACAATGCTCCATTACTTTTGTCATCATAATCCTCCAGGACATTTGGCAACACAATGCTCCATGCTATTGTCATCACAATGGACCATGATATATGTCATCACGATGCTCCCTGACACCTCTCTACACAATACTCCATGACCTTGTCCTAAGTGTCCTCCATGTCCTAGTCATCACAATGCACCATGCCCACAGTCATCAAAATAATATATGAAACTTGTCAGGCCAATGCTCCATGCCCCTGTCATCACAATGCTCTATGGCCTAGTCATCACAATGCTCCAAGCCGTTGTCATCACACTGCTCCATTACCTTTGTCATCATAATCCTCCTTGACACTTGGCATCACAATGCTCCATGCCATTGTCATCACAAGGACTGGACATATGTCATCACAATGCTCCATGACGCATGTCATCGGAATGCTCCAGGGCATTCTCAACACAATGCTCAATGCCATTGTCATCACAATATTCCAAGACCTTTGTCATCACAACGCTCCATGACCATTGTCATCACAATGTTCCATTACCTTTGTCATCATAATCCTCCATGACACTTGGCATCACAATGCTCCATTACATTTTCTTCACAATGGAACGGATATATGTCATCACAATGCTTCATGACACATGTCATCAGAATGCTCCAGGGCATTCTCAACACAATGTTCCATGCCATTGTCATCACAATATTCCATGTGCTTGTCATCACAATGCTGCATGAACATTATCATCGCAATGCTCTATACACTTGTCATCACAATATTCCCTGACACTTGTCAGAAGTCTCCTTGAACTCTGTCAAAAAATAGCTCCATGCCTGTTTCATGACAATGCTCCATGTCCTTATTATCACAATGCTCCATGCTATTGTCATCACAATGCTCGATGACCCTTGTCATCACAATGCTCCAAGAAATTGTCATCACAATGCTCCATTACCTTTCTCATCATAATCCTCCATGACATTTGGCATCACAATGCTCCCTGCCATTTTCATCACAATAGACCAGACATATGTCATCACAATGTTCAAGACGTATGCAATCAGAATGCTCCAGGTCATTCTCAACACAACACTCCATGACATTGTCATCACAATATTCCATGACCCTTGTCATCATAACGCTCCATGATGCCTGTCATCACAATAGTCCATGCCCTTGTCATCAGAATGCTCCATTACCTTTGTCATCTTAATCCTCCATGACATTTGGCATCACAATGCTGCATGCTATTATCTTCACAATGGACTAGACACATGTCATCACAATGCTCCATGACACATGTCATCAGAATGCTCCAGGGCATTCTCAACACAATGCTCCATGCCACTGTCATCACAATATTCCATGCCCTTGTCATCACAAAGCTGCATGAACATTTTCATCACAATGCTCCATGACCCTTGTCATCACAATGCTACAAGCCCTTTTCAGCACAATGCTCAATTACATTTGTCATCACAATCTTCCCTGACACTTGGCATCACAATGTTTAATGCCATTGTCCTCACAATGGACCGTGACATTGTCATCACAAAGCTACCTGACAACTGTTTTCACAAAACTCCATAAACGTGTCATCACAATGCTCCATGCCTTTGTCATCACAATACTCCACAAACTTGTCATCAGAATGCTCCATGACCCTTGACATCACCATGTTCCATGACCCCTGTCATCACAATGCTCCATGCCGCTTGTCATTACAGAGCTCCATGACACTCGTCATCACAATTCTCCGTGTCCTTATCATCACAATGTTCCACGGTCTTGCAATCAAAATGCTCCATCCGCTGGTCATCACAATGTTCCATGTCCCTTGTCATCACAATTCTGCACGACCTTGTTCTCACAATGCTCCATGACCCTTGTCGTCACAATGCTCCAAGCCCATGTCATCATAATGCTCCTTTACCTTTGGCATCACAATCCTCCATTACACTTGGCATCACCATGCTCCATGCCATTGTCATCACAATGGACCATGACATATGTCCTCAAAATGCGCCCTGATAACTGTCTTCACTATAGTCCATGACCTTGTCAACATAATGCTCAATGCCCTTGCCATCACAATGCACCATGCCCACTGTCATCATAATAATCTATGAAACTTGTCAGACCAATGCTCCATGACACTGTCATCACAATGCTCCTTGCCCTTGGCATCACAATGCTCCAAGCCCTGGGCATCACAATGCTCCATTACTTTTGTCATCACAATCCTCCATGACACTTGGCAACACAATGCTCCATGCTATTGTCATCACAATGGACCATGATATATGTCATCACGATGCTCCCTGACACCTCTCTACACAATACTCCATGACCTTGTCATAAGTGTCCTCCATGTCCTTGTCATCACAATGCACCATGCCCAATGTCATGAAAATAATATATGAAACTTGTCAGGCCAATGCTCCATGCCCCTGTCATCACAATGCTCTATGGCCTTGCCATCACAATGCTCCAAGCTTTTGTCATCACACTGCTCCATTACATTTGTCATCATAATCCTCCTTGACACTTGGCATCACAATGCTCCATGCAATTGTCATCACAAGAACTGGACATATGTCATCACAATGCTCCATGACGCATGTCATTGGAATGCTCCAGGGCATTCTCAACACAATGCTCAATGCCATTGTCATCACAATATTACAAGACCCTTGTCATCACAACGCTCCCTGACCATTGCCATCACAATGCTCCATTACCTTTGTCATCATAATCCTCCATGACACGTGGCATCACAATGCTCCATGCCATTTTCTTCACAATGGAACGGATATATGTCATCACAATGCTCCATGACACATGACATCAGAATGCACCAGGGCATTCTCAACACAATGCTCCATGCCATTTTCATCACAATAGCCCATGCCCATGTCATCACAATGCTGCATGAACATTATGATCGCAATGCTCAATACACTTGTCATCACAATATTCCCTGACACTTGTCAGAATGCTCCTTGAACTCTGTCAAAAAATAGCTCCATGCCTGTTTCATCACAATGCTCCATGTCCTTATTATCACAATGCTGCATGCCATTGTCATCAGAATGCTCGATGACCCTTGTCATCACAATGCTCCAAGCCATTGTCATCACAATGCTCCATTACCTTTGTCATCATAATCCTCCATGACACTTGGCATCACAATGCTCCATGCCATTTTCATCACAATAGACCAGACATATGTCATCAGAATGCTCATGACGTATGCCATCAGAATGCTCCAGTTCATTCTCAACACAACACTCCATGCCATTGTCATCACAATATTCCATGACCCTTTTCATCATAACGCTCTATGATGCCTGTCATCACAATAGTCCATGCCATTTTCATCACAATGCTCCATTACCTTTGTCATGTTAATCCTCCATGACACTTGGCATCACAATGCTCCATGCTATTGTCTTCACAATGGACTGGACATATGTCATCACAATGCTCCTGGGCACATATCATCAGAATGCTCCAGGGCATTCTCAACACAATGCTCCATGACATGGTCATCACAATATTCCATGCCCTTGTCATCACAAAGCTGCATGAACATTTTCATCACAATGCTCCATGACCCTTGTCCTCACAATGCTATAAGCCCTTGTCATCACAATGCTCCATTACATTTGTTATCACAATCCTCCATGGCACGTGGCATCACAATGTTCCATGCCATTGTCCTCACAATGGACCGTGACATTGTCATCACAAAGCTACGTGACAACTGTCTTCACAAAACTAAATAACCGTGTCATCACAATGCTCCATGCCATTGTCATCACAATACTCCACAACCATGTCATCAGAATGCTCCATGACCCTTGACATCACCATGCTCCATGACCCCTGTCATCACAATGCTCCATGCCCCTTGTCATTACAGAGCTCCATGACGCTCGTCATCACAATTATTCGTGGATTTCTCAACACTATGTTCCACGGTCGTGCAATCAAAATGCTCCATCTGCAGGTCATCACAATGTTCCATGTCCCTTGTCATCACAATTCTCCACGACCTTGTTATCACAATGCTCCATGACACTTCTCATCACAATGATACAGGCTCTTGTCATCAAAATTTTCCATGCCCTTGTCATCCTAATGCTCCATGATCCCTGTCATAGCAAGCTCCCTGTGCTTTGTCATCACATGGCTTCACGACGTTGTCATTAAAATTTTCAATGGCCCTTGTCATCACAATGTTCCATGCCCTTTTAATCACATTACTCCATGTCTAGTGTCATCACAATCCCCCAAGCACTTGTCATCACAATGCTCCATTACCTTTGTCATCACAATGCTCCCTGACACCTGTCTTCACTATAGTCCATGACATTGTCATCGCAGAACTCCATGACACTTCTTATAGCAAGCTCCATGCGCTTGGGATCACAATGCTTCACGACATTGTCATCAAATTCTCAATGGCCCTTATCATCACAATAATCCATGCCCTGGTCATCACAATGCTCCATGCCATTGTCATCACAATACTCCACAAGCTTGTCATCAGAATGCTCCATGACCCTTGGCATCAGAATGCTCCATGACCCCTGTCATCACAATGCTCCATGACACCTGTCCTCATCATGCTCCATGCCCCTTGTCATTACAGAGTTCTATGACGTTCGTCATCACAATTATCCGTGGTCTTCTCATCACAATTCTCCACGGTCTTTCAATCAATATGCTCCATCCGCTGGTCATCACAATGCTCCATGACCCATGTCACCACAATTCTCCACGTCCTTGTAATCACAATGCTCCATGACACTGCTCATCACAATGATACAGGCCCTTGTCAGCACAATTTTCCATGCCCTTTTCATCCTAATGTTCAAAGATCCCTGTCATAGCAAGCTCCATGTGCTTTGTCATCACAATGATTCACGATGTTGTCATTAAAATTTACAATGCCCCATTTCATCACAAAGCCCCATGCCTTTGTAATCACATTCCTTCATTACTCTTGTCATCACAATGCTCCAAGCCCTTGGCATCACAATGCTCCATGCCATTGCCATCACAATGGACCATGATATATGTCATCACGATGCTCCCTGACACCTGTCTACATAATACTCCATCACAGTGCTCATTGCACTTGTCATCACAATTTGCCATGCGCATTGTCATCACAATAATCCATGAAAATTGTCAGGCCAATGGTCCATGCCCCTGTCATCACAATGCTCTATGTCCTTGTCATCACAATGTTCCAAACCCTTGTCATCCCAATGCTCCATTACCTTTGTCATCATAATCCTCTATGACAATTGGCATCACAATGCTCCATGCAATTGTCATTACAATGGACCGGATATATGTCATCACAATGCTCCATGACGCATGAAATCAGAATGCGCCAGGGGATTCTCAACAAAATGCTCCATGCCATTGTGATCACAATATTCCATGCCCTTGTCATCACAATGCTCCATGACCATTGTCATCACAATGCTCAATACACTTGTCATCACAAAGCTCCCTGACACTTGTCAGAAGTCTCCTTGAACTCTCTCATGAAAAACCTCCATGCCTTTTTCATCAAAATGCTCCATGTTCTTATCATCACAATGCTCCCTGCCATTGTCATCACAATCCTCCATGACTCTTGGCATCACAATACTCCATGCCATTGTCATCACAATGGACCATGACATATGTCATCACAATGCTCCCTGAAAACTCTCTTCACAAAAATCCATGACCTTGTCATAACTCTGCTCCAAGCTCTTGTCAACACAATGTTCCATGCGCTTGTTATCACAATGCTCCATGACCTCTATTATGAAAATACTCCGTGACTCCAGTCATCACAATGCTTCATGATATTTGTCATCAAAATTGTCCATGCCCTCGTCATCACAAGACTCTGTGACGTTTGTCACCACAATGCTCCATGCACTTCTCATCAAAATGCTCTCTCACCACTGATATCAGAGCGTTCCATCACTAGTCATCAATATACTCCCTCACGCCTGTCATCACAATATTCCATGACCCCTGTCATCACAATGCTACATGACCTTATCATCAAAGTGCTCCATGTCCCCTGACATCACACTGTTCCATAACCCGTGTCATCAAAATGCTCCATGAAACTTTTCATCTCAATGCTCCATGAACCCTGTCATCACAATGCACCATGCCCATCATCATAATGCTAAATGCTATTGTCATCACAATGAAATCAAAGTGTTCCATGGCCACAGTTACCAAAATGCTCCAAACCCTTGTGATCACAATGTTTCATAACACTTGTCATCACAATGCCCCATGACACTCGTCCTAAGAATTATCCTTGTTATTCTCATCACAATGCTCCATGAACTTTGTCACCACAATGTTCAATATACTTGTCATCACAATGCTCCTCGACACTTCTCGTCACTATGCTCCTTGAACCCTTTCCTGATAAGGCTCTATGTCTTTTTCATCACTATGATCCATGCCGTTTTCATCAAATTGCTCCATGACCCCTCTAATCACAATGCTCCATGACCCTTTTCTTCAGAATGCTCCATGAGTCTTGTCATCACAAGGCTCCATGGTCTTCTCATCACAATGTTCCAGGAACTTGTCATCACAAGGCTCCATTCACTTGTCATAACAATGCTCCATGACCCTGTCATCACAATACTCCATGAACATTTTCAGCCCAATGTTCCATGACCTTCTCATCACAATGTTCCATGACATGTGTCATCACAATGCTCCATGACGCCTGTCATCAAAATGCTCCATGACCCTTGCCATCATGATAATCCAGGTCCTTGCCATCCCAATGCTCCATGACCACTGTAATCACAATGCTCCATGACGCTTGTCATCACAGTGCTCCATGACACTTGTCATCCCAATGCTCCATGCCTTTGTGAGCAAAATGCTCCATGACCTTGTCATCACAATGCTCCATGCGCTTGTCATCACAATACTCCATTCCCATTGTGAGCACAATCCTCCATGAAATTTGGGATCACATTGCTTTCTACCCTTGTCATCACAATGCTCCATGCCATTGCCATCACAGTGCTCCATGACCCTTGTCATCACAACGCTCCATGTTGCCTCTCATAACAATATTCCATGCCCTTGTCATCTCAATGCTCTATGACATGTGTCATCAAAATGCTCAAAACGCTTGTCATCCCAATTCTCCCTGACACTTGTCAGAAGGTTCCTTCAACTCTGTCATAAAATAGCTCTATGCCTTTTTCATCACAATGCTCCATTCCCTTATCATCAAAATGCTCCATGCCATTGTCATCATAATGCTCCATGACCCTTGTCATCACAATGCTCCAATCCCTTGTCATCACAATGCTGCTTTACCTTTGTCATCACAATCCTCCATGACACTTGGCACCACCATGTTCCATGACAATGTCATCACAATGGACCATGATATATGTCTTCTCAATGGTCCCTGACAATTGTCTTCACAAAATCCCATGACCTTAACATCACAATGTTTCCTGTGCTTGTCATCAAAATACTCCACAGGCTTTTCATCAGAATGCTCCATGACACATGTCATCAAAAGGCACCATGACACCTATCATCACAATGCTCCATAACACCTGTCCTCACGATGCCCCATGCCCCTTGTCATTACAGAGCTCCATGACGCAGGTCATCACAATTATCCATGGTCTTCTCATCACAATACTCCATGCCCTTGTCATCACAATGCTCCATGACCCTTGTCATCACAATTCTCCAAGCCGTTGTCATCATAATGCTCCTTTAGCTTTGGCATCACAATCCTCCATTACACTTGGGATAACAATGCTCCATGCCATTGTCATCACAATGGACCATGACATATGACCTCAAAATGCACCCTGATAACTGTCTTCACTATAGTCCATGACCTTGTCAACATAATGCTCAATGCCCTTGCCATCACAATGCACCATGCCCACTGTCATCACAATAATCCATGAAACTTGTCAGACCAATTCTCCATGACACTGTCATCACAATGCTCCTTGCCCTTGTCATCACAATGCTCCAAGCCCTGGGCATCACCATGCTCCATTACTTTTGTCATCATAATCCTCCATGACACTTGGCAACACAATGCTCCATGCTATTGCCATCACAATGGACCATGATATATGTCATCACGATGCTCCCTGACACCTCTCTACACAATACTCCATGACCTTGTCCTAAGTGTCCTCCATGTCCTTGTCATCACAATGCACCATGCCCACTGTCATCAAAATAATACATGGAACTTGTCAGGCCAATGCTCCATGCCCCTGTCATCAATATGCTCTATGGCCTTGTCATCACAATGCTCCAAGCCGTTGTCATCACACTGCTCCATTACCTTTGTCATCATAATCCTCCTTGACACTTGGCATCACGATGCTCCATGTCATTGTCATCACAAGGACTGGACATATGTCATCACAATGCTCCATGACGCATGTCATCAGAATGCTCCAGGGCATTCTCAACACAATGCTCAATGCCATTGTCATCACAATATTCCAAGACCCTTGTCATCACAACGCTCCATGACCATTGTCATCACAATGTTCCATTACCTTTGTCATCATAATCCTCCATGACACTTGGCATCACAATGCTCCATTACATTTTCTTCACTATGGAACGGATATATGTCATCACAATGCTACATGACACATGTCATCACAATGCTCCAGGGCATTCTCAACACAATGCTCAATGCCATTGTCATCACAATATTCCAAGACCTTTGTCATCACAACGCTCCATGACCATTGTCATCACAATGTTCCATTACCTTTGTCATCATAATCCTCCATGACACTTGGCATAACAATGCTCCATTACATTTTCTTCACAATGGAACGGATATATGTCATCACAATGCTTCATGACACATGTCATCAGAATGCTCCAGGGCATTCTCAACACAATGTTCCATGCCATTGTCATCACAATATTCCATGTGCTTGTCATCACAATGCTGCATGAACATTATCATCGCAATGCTCTATACACTTGTCATCACAATATTCCCTGACACTTGTCAGAAGTCTCCTTGAACTCTGTCAAAAAATAGCTCCATGCCTGTTTCATGACAATGCTCCATGTCCTTATTATCACAATGCTCCATGCTATTGTCATCACAATGCTCGATGACCCTTGTCATCACAATGCTCCAAGAAATTGTCATCACAATGCTCCATTACCTTTCTCATCATAATCCTCCATGACATTTGGCATCACAATGCTCCCTGCCATTTTCATCACAATAGACCAGACATATGTCATCACAATGTTCAAGACGTATGCAATCAGAATGCTCCAGGTCATTCTCAACACAACACTCCATGACATTGTCATCACAATATTCCATGACCCTTGTCATCATAACGCTCCATGATGCCTGTCATCACAATAGTCCATGCCCTTGTCATCAGAATGCTCCATTACCTTTGTCATCTTAATCCTCCATGACATTTGGCATCACAATGCTGCATGCTATTATCTTCACAATGGACTGGACACATGTCATCACAATGCTCCATGACACATGTCATCAGAATGCTCCAGGGCATTCTCAACACAATGCTCCATGCCACTGTCATCACAATATTCCATGCCCTTGTCATCACAAAGCTGCATGAACATTTTCATCACAATGCTCCATGACCCTTGTCATCACAATGCTACAAGCCCTTTTCAGCACAATGCTCAATTACATTTGTCATCACAATCTTCCCTGACACTTGGCATCACAATGTTTAATGCCATTGTCCTCACAATGGACCGTGACATTGTCATCACAAAGCTACCTGACAACTGTTTTCACAAAACTCCATAAACGTGTCATCACAATGCTCCATGCCTTTGTCATCACAATACTCCACAAACTTGTCATCAGAATGCTCCATGACCCTTGACATCACCATGTTCCATGACCCCTGTCATCACAATGCTCCATGCCGCTTGTCATTACAGAGCTCCATGACACTCGTCATCACAATTCTCCGTGTCCTTATCATCACAATGTTCCACGGTCTTGCAATCAAAATGCTCCATCCGCTGGTCATCACAATGTTCCATGTCCCTTGTCATCACAATTCTGCACGACCTTGTTCTCACAATGCTCCATGACCCTTGTCGTCACAATGCTCCAAGCCCATGTCATCATAATGCTCCTTTACCTTTGGCATCACAATCCTCCATTACACTTGGCATCACCATGCTCCATGCCATTGTCATCACAATGGACCATGACATATGTCCTCAAAATGCGCCCTGATAACTGTCTTCACTATAGTCCATGACCTTGTCAACATAATGCTCAATGCCCTTGCCATCACAATGCACCATGCCCACTGTCATCATAATAATCTATGAAACTTGTCAGACCAATGCTCCATGACACTGTCATCACAATGCTCCTTGCCCTTGGCATCACAATGCTCCAAGCCCTGGGCATCACAATGCTCCATTACTTTTGTCATCACAATCCTCCATGACACTTGGCAACACAATGCTCCATGCTATTGTCATCACAATGGACCATGATATATGTCATCACGATGCTCCCTGACACCTCTCTACACAATACTCCATGACCTTGTCATAAGTGTCCTCCATGTCCTTGTCATCACAATGCACCATGCCCAATGTCATGAAAATAATATATGAAACTTGTCAGGCCAATGCTCCATGCCCCTGTCATCACAATGCTCTATGGCCTTGCCATCACAATGCTCCAAGCTTTTGTCATCACACTGCTCCATTACATTTGTCATCATAATCCTCCTTGACACTTGGCATCACAATGCTCCATGCAATTGTCATCACAAGAACTGGACATATGTCATCACAATGCTCCATGACGCATGTCATTGGAATGCTCCAGGGCATTCTCAACACAATGCTCAATGCCATTGTCATCACAATATTACAAGACCCTTGTCATCACAACGCTCCCTGACCATTGCCATCACAATGCTCCATTACCTTTGTCATCATAATCCTCCATGACACGTGGCATCACAATGCTCCATGCCATTTTCTTCACAATGGAACGGATATATGTCATCACAATGCTCCATGACACATGACATCAGAATGCACCAGGGCATTCTCAACACAATGCTCCATGCCATTTTCATCACAATAGCCCATGCCCATGTCATCACAATGCTGCATGAACATTATGATCGCAATGCTCAATACACTTGTCATCACAATATTCCCTGACACTTGTCAGAATGCTCCTTGAACTCTGTCAAAAAATAGCTCCATGCCTGTTTCATCACAATGCTCCATGTCCTTATTATCACAATGCTGCATGCCATTGTCATCAGAATGCTCGATGACCCTTGTCATCACAATGCTCCAAGCCATTGTCATCACAATGCTCCATTACCTTTGTCATCATAATCCTCCATGACACTTGGCATCACAATGCTCCATGCTATTGTCTTCACAATGGACTGGACATATGTCATCACAATGCTCCTGGGCACATATCATCAGAATGCTCCAGGGCATTCTCAACACAATGCTCCATGACATGGTCATCACAATATTCCATGCCCTTGTCATCACAAAGCTGCATGAACATTTTCATCACAATGCTCCATGACCCTTGTCCTCACAATGCTATAAGCCCTTGTCATCACAATGCTCCATTACATTTGTTATCACAATCCTCCATGGCACGTGGCATCACAATGTTCCATGCCATTGTCCTCACAATGGACCGTGACATTGTCATCACAAAGCTACGTGACAACTGTCTTCACAAAACTAAATAACCGTGTCATCACAATGCTCCATGCCATTGTCATCACAATACTCCACAACCATGTCATCAGAATGCTCCATGACCCTTGACATCACCATGCTCCATGACCCCTGTCATCACAATGCTCCATGCCCCTTGTCATTACAGAGCTCCATGACGCTCGTCATCACAATTATTCGTGGATTTCTCAACACTATGTTCCACGGTCGTGCAATCAAAATGCTCCATCTGCAGGTCATCACAATGTTCCATGTCCCTTGTCATCACAATTCTCCACGACCTTGTTATCACAATGCTCCATGACACTTCTCATCACAATGATACAGGCTCTTGTCATCAAAATTTTCCATGCCCTTGTCATCCTAATGCTCCATGATCCCTGTCATAGCAAGCTCCCTGTGCTTTGTCATCACATGGCTTCACGACGTTGTCATTAAAATTTTCAATGGCCCTTGTCATCACAATGTTCCATGCCCTTTTAATCACATTACTCCATGTCTAGTGTCATCACAATCCCCCAAGCACTTGTCATCACAATGCTCCATTACCTTTGTCATCACAATGCTCCCTGACACCTGTCTTCACTATAGTCCATGACATTGTCATCGCAGAACTCCATGACACTTCTTATAGCAAGCTCCATGCGCTTGGGATCACAATGCTTCACGACATTGTCATCAAATTCTCAATGGCCCTTATCATCACAATAATCCATGCCCTGGTCATCACAATGCTCCATGCCATTGTCATCACAATACTCCACAAGCTTGTCATCAGAATGCTCCATGACCCTTGGCATCAGAATGCTCCATGACCCCTGTCATCACAATGCTCCATGACACCTGTCCTCATCATGCTCCATGCCCCTTGTCATTACAGAGTTCTATGACGTTCGTCATCACAATTATCCGTGGTCTTCTCATCACAATTCTCCACGGTCTTTCAATCAATATGCTCCATCCGCTGGTCATCACAATGCTCCATGACCCATGTCACCACAATTCTCCACGTCCTTGTAATCACAATGCTCCATGACACTGCTCATCACAATGATACAGGCCCTTGTCAGCACAATTTTCCATGCCCTTTTCATCCTAATGTTCAAAGATCCCTGTCATAGCAAGCTCCATGTGCTTTGTCATCACAATGATTCACGATGTTGTCATTAAAATTTACAATGCCCCATTTCATCACAAAGCCCCATGCCTTTGTAATCACATTCCTTCATTACTCTTGTCATCACAATGCTCCAAGCCCTTGGCATCACAATGCTCCATGCCATTGCCATCACAATGGACCATGATATATGTCATCACGATGCTCCCTGACACCTGTCTACATAATACTCCATCACAGTGCTCATTGCACTTGTCATCACAATTTGCCATGCGCATTGTCATCACAATAATCCATGAAAATTGTCAGGCCAATGGTCCATGCCCCTGTCATCACAATGCTCTATGTCCTTGTCATCACAATGTTCCAAACCCTTGTCATCCCAATGCTCCATTACCTTTGTCATCATAATCCTCTATGACAATTGGCATCACAATGCTCCATGCAATTGTCATTACAATGGACCGGATATATGTCATCACAATGCTCCATGACGCATGAAATCAGAATGCGCCAGGGGATTCTCAACAAAATGCTCCATGCCATTGTGATCACAATATTCCATGCCCTTGTCATCACAATGCTCCATGACCATTGTCATCACAATGCTCAATACACTTGTCATCACAAAGCTCCCTGACACTTGTCAGAAGTCTCCTTGAACTCTCTCATGAAAAACCTCCATGCCTTTTTCATCAAAATGCTCCATGTTCTTATCATCACAATGCTCCCTGCCATTGTCATCACAATCCTCCATGACTCTTGGCATCACAATACTCCATGCCATTGTCATCACAATGGACCATGACATATGTCATCACAATGCTCCCTGAAAACTCTCTTCACAAAAATCCATGACCTTGTCATAACTCTGCTCCAAGCTCTTGTCAACACAATGTTCCATGCGCTTGTTATCACAATGCTCCATGACCTCTATTATGAAAATACTCCGTGACTCCAGTCATCACAATGCTTCATGATATTTGTCATCAAAATTGTCCATGCCCTCGTCATCACAAGACTCTGTGACGTTTGTCACCACAATGCTCCATGCACTTCTCATCAAAATGCTCTCTCACCACTGATATCAGAGCGTTCCATCACTAGTCATCAATATACTCCCTCACGCCTGTCATCACAATATTCCATGACCCCTGTCATCACAATGCTACATGACCTTATCATCAAAGTGCTCCATGTCCCCTGACATCACACTGTTCCATAACCCGTGTCATCAAAATGCTCCATGAAACTTTTCATCTCAATGCTCCATGAACCCTGTCATCACAATGCACCATGCCCATCATCATAATGCTAAATGCTATTGTCATCACAATGAAATCAAAGTGTTCCATGGCCACAGTTACCAAAATGCTCCAAACCCTTGTGATCACAATGTTTCATAACACTTGTCATCACAATGCCCCATGACACTCGTCCTAAGAATTATCCTTGTTATTCTCATCACAATGCTCCATGAACTTTGTCACCACAATGTTCAATATACTTGTCATCACAATGCTCCTCGACACTTCTCGTCACTATGCTCCTTGAACCCTTTCCTGATAAGGCTCTATGTCTTTTTCATCACTATGATCCATGCCGTTTTCATCAAATTGCTCCATGACCCCTCTAATCACAATGCTCCATGACCCTTTTCTTCAGAATGCTCCATGAGTCTTGTCATCACAAGGCTCCATGGTCTTCTCATCACAATGTTCCAGGAACTTGTCATCACAAGGCTCCATTCACTTGTCATAACAATGCTCCATGACCCTGTCATCACAATACTCCATGAACATTTTCAGCCCAATGTTCCATGACCTTCTCATCACAATGTTCCATGACATGTGTCATCACAATGCTCCATGACGCCTGTCATCAAAATGCTCCATGACCCTTGCCATCATGATAATCCAGGTCCTTGCCATCCCAATGCTCCATGACCACTGTAATCACAATGCTCCATGACGCTTGTCATCACAGTGCTCCATGACACTTGTCATCCCAATGCTCCATGCCTTTGTGAGCAAAATGCTCCATGACCTTGTCATCACAATGCTCCATGCGCTTGTCATCACAATACTCCATTCCCATTGTGAGCACAATCCTCCATGAAATTTGGGATCACATTGCTTTCTACCCTTGTCATCACAATGCTCCATGCCATTGCCATCACAGTGCTCCATGACCCTTGTCATCACAACGCTCCATGTTGCCTCTCATAACAATATTCCATGCCCTTGTCATCTCAATGCTCTATGACATGTGTCATCAAAATGCTCAAAACGCTTGTCATCCCAATTCTCCCTGACACTTGTCAGAAGGTTCCTTCAACTCTGTCATAAAATAGCTCTATGCCTTTTTCATCACAATGCTCCATTCCCTTATCATCAAAATGCTCCATGCCATTGTCATCATAATGCTCCATGACCCTTGTCATCACAATGCTCCAATCCCTTGTCATCACAATGCTGCTTTACCTTTGTCATCACAATCCTCCATGACACTTGGCACCACCATGTTCCATGACAATGTCATCACAATGGACCATGATATATGTCTTCTCAATGGTCCCTGACAATTGTCTTCACAAAATCCCATGACCTTAACATCACAATGTTTCCTGTGCTTGTCATCAAAATACTCCACAGGCTTTTCATCAGAATGCTCCATGACACATGTCATCAAAAGGCACCATGACACCTATCATCACAATGCTCCATAACACCTGTCCTCACGATGCCCCATGCCCCTTGTCATTACAGAGCTCCATGACGCAGGTCATCACAATTATCCATGGTCTTCTCATCACAATACTCCATGCCCTTGTCATCACAATGCTCCATGACCCTTGTCATCACAATTCTCCAAGCCGTTGTCATCATAATGCTCCTTTAGCTTTGGCATCACAATCCTCCATTACACTTGGGATAACAATGCTCCATGCCATTGTCATCACAATGGACCATGACATATGACCTCAAAATGCACCCTGATAACTGTCTTCACTATAGTCCATGACCTTGTCAACATAATGCTCAATGCCCTTGCCATCACAATGCACCATGCCCACTGTCATCACAATAATCCATGAAACTTGTCAGACCAATTCTCCATGACACTGTCATCACAATGCTCCTTGCCCTTGTCATCACAATGCTCCAAGCCCTGGGCATCACCATGCTCCATTACTTTTGTCATCATAATCCTCCATGACACTTGGCAACACAATGCTCCATGCTATTGCCATCACAATGGACCATGATATATGTCATCACGATGCTCCCTGACACCTCTCTACACAATACTCCATGACCTTGTCCTAAGTGTCCTCCATGTCCTTGTCATCACAATGCACCATGCCCACTGTCATCAAAATAATACATGGAACTTGTCAGGCCAATGCTCCATGCCCCTGTCATCAATATGCTCTATGGCCTTGTCATCACAATGCTCCAAGCCGTTGTCATCACACTGCTCCATTACCTTTGTCATCATAATCCTCCTTGACACTTGGCATCACGATGCTCCATGTCATTGTCATCACAAGGACTGGACATATGTCATCACAATGCTCCATGACGCATGTCATCAGAATGCTCCAGGGCATTCTCAACACAATGCTCAATGCCATTGTCATCACAATATTCCAAGACCCTTGTCATCACAACGCTCCATGACCATTGTCATCACAATGTTCCATTACCTTTGTCATCATAATCCTCCATGACACTTGGCATCACAATGCTCCATTACATTTTCTTCACTATGGAACGGATATATGTCATCACAATGCTACATGACACATGTCATCACAATGCTCCAGGGCATTCTCAACACAATGCTCAATGCCATTGTCATCACAATATTCCAAGACCTTTGTCATCACAACGCTCCATGACCATTGTCATCACAATGTTCCATTACCTTTGTCATCATAATCCTCCATGACACTTGGCATAACAATGCTCCATTACATTTTCTTCACAATGGAACGGATATATGTCATCACAATGCTTCATGACACATGTCATCAGAATGCTCCAGGGCATTCTCAACACAATGTTCCATGCCATTGTCATCACAATATTCCATGTGCTTGTCATCACAATGCTGCATGAACATTATCATCGCAATGCTCTATACACTTGTCATCACAATATTCCCTGACACTTGTCAGAAGTCTCCTTGAACTCTGTCAAAAAATAGCTCCATGCCTGTTTCATGACAATGCTCCATGTCCTTATTATCACAATGCTCCATGCTATTGTCATCACAATGCTCGATGACCCTTGTCATCACAATGCTCCAAGAAATTGTCATCACAATGCTCCATTACCTTTCTCATCATAATCCTCCATGACATTTGGCATCACAATGCTCCCTGCCATTTTCATCACAATAGACCAGACATATGTCATCACAATGTTCAAGACGTATGCAATCAGAATGCTCCAGGTCATTCTCAACACAACACTCCATGACATTGTCATCACAATATTCCATGACCCTTGTCATCATAACGCTCCATGATGCCTGTCATCACAATAGTCCATGCCCTTGTCATCAGAATGCTCCATTACCTTTGTCATCTTAATCCTCCATGACATTTGGCATCACAATGCTGCATGCTATTATCTTCACAATGGACTGGACACATGTCATCACAATGCTCCATGACACATGTCATCAGAATGCTCCAGGGCATTCTCAACACAATGCTCCATGCCACTGTCATCACAATATTCCATGCCCTTGTCATCACAAAGCTGCATGAACATTTTCATCACAATGCTCCATGACCCTTGTCATCACAATGCTACAAGCCCTTTTCAGCACAATGCTCAATTACATTTGTCATCACAATCTTCCCTGACACTTGGCATCACAATGTTTAATGCCATTGTCCTCACAATGGACCGTGACATTGTCATCACAAAGCTACCTGACAACTGTTTTCACAAAACTCCATAAACGTGTCATCACAATGCTCCATGCCTTTGTCATCACAATACTCCACAAACTTGTCATCAGAATGCTCCATGACCCTTGACATCACCATGTTCCATGACCCCTGTCATCACAATGCTCCATGCCGCTTGTCATTACAGAGCTCCATGACACTCGTCATCACAATTCTCCGTGTCCTTATCATCACAATGTTCCACGGTCTTGCAATCAAAATGCTCCATCCGCTGGTCATCACAATGTTCCATGTCCCTTGTCATCACAATTCTGCACGACCTTGTTCTCACAATGCTCCATGACCCTTGTCGTCACAATGCTCCAAGCCCATGTCATCATAATGCTCCTTTACCTTTGGCATCACAATCCTCCATTACACTTGGCATCACCATGCTCCATGCCATTGTCATCACAATGGACCATGACATATGTCCTCAAAATGCGCCCTGATAACTGTCTTCACTATAGTCCATGACCTTGTCAACATAATGCTCAATGCCCTTGCCATCACAATGCACCATGCCCACTGTCATCATAATAATCTATGAAACTTGTCAGACCAATGCTCCATGACACTGTCATCACAATGCTCCTTGCCCTTGGCATCACAATGCTCCAAGCCCTGGGCATCACAATGCTCCATTACTTTTGTCATCACAATCCTCCATGACACTTGGCAACACAATGCTCCATGCTATTGTCATCACAATGGACCATGATATATGTCATCACGATGCTCCCTGACACCTCTCTACACAATACTCCATGACCTTGTCATAAGTGTCCTCCATGTCCTTGTCATCACAATGCACCATGCCCAATGTCATGAAAATAATATATGAAACTTGTCAGGCCAATGCTCCATGCCCCTGTCATCACAATGCTCTATGGCCTTGCCATCACAATGCTCCAAGCTTTTGTCATCACACTGCTCCATTACATTTGTCATCATAATCCTCCTTGACACTTGGCATCACAATGCTCCATGCAATTGTCATCACAAGAACTGGACATATGTCATCACAATGCTCCATGACGCATGTCATTGGAATGCTCCAGGGCATTCTCAACACAATGCTCAATGCCATTGTCATCACAATATTACAAGACCCTTGTCATCACAACGCTCCCTGACCATTGCCATCACAATGCTCCATTACCTTTGTCATCATAATCCTCCATGACACGTGGCATCACAATGCTCCATGCCATTTTCTTCACAATGGAACGGATATATGTCATCACAATGCTCCATGACACATGACATCAGAATGCACCAGGGCATTCTCAACACAATGCTCCATGCCATTTTCATCACAATAGCCCATGCCCATGTCATCACAATGCTGCATGAACATTATGATCGCAATGCTCAATACACTTGTCATCACAATATTCCCTGACACTTGTCAGAATGCTCCTTGAACTCTGTCAAAAAATAGCTCCATGCCTGTTTCATCACAATGCTCCATGTCCTTATTATCACAATGCTGCATGCCATTGTCATCAGAATGCTCGATGACCCTTGTCATCACAATGCTCCAAGCCATTGTCATCACAATGCTCCATTACCTTTGTCATCATAATCCTCCATGACACTTGGCATCACAATGCTCCATGCCATTTTCATCACAATAGACCAGACATATGTCATCAGAATGCTCATGACGTATGCCATCAGAATGCTCCAGTTCATTCTCAACACAACACTCCATGCCATTGTCATCACAATATTCCATGACCCTTTTCATCATAACGCTCTATGATGCCTGTCATCACAATAGTCCATGCCATTTTCATCACAATGCTCCATTACCTTTGTCATGTTAATCCTCCATGACACTTGGCATCACAATGCTCCATGCTATTGTCTTCACAATGGACTGGACATATGTCATCACAATGCTCCTGGGCACATATCATCAGAATGCTCCAGGGCATTCTCAACACAATGCTCCATGACATGGTCATCACAATATTCCATGCCCTTGTCATCACAAAGCTGCATGAACATTTTCATCACAATGCTCCATGACCCTTGTCCTCACAATGCTATAAGCCCTTGTCATCACAATGCTCCATTACATTTGTTATCACAATCCTCCATGGCACGTGGCATCACAATGTTCCATGCCATTGTCCTCACAATGGACCGTGACATTGTCATCACAAAGCTACGTGACAACTGTCTTCACAAAACTAAATAACCGTGTCATCACAATGCTCCATGCCATTGTCATCACAATACTCCACAACCATGTCATCAGAATGCTCCATGACCCTTGACATCACCATGCTCCATGACCCCTGTCATCACAATGCTCCATGCCCCTTGTCATTACAGAGCTCCATGACGCTCGTCATCACAATTATTCGTGGATTTCTCAACACTATGTTCCACGGTCGTGCAATCAAAATGCTCCATCTGCAGGTCATCACAATGTTCCATGTCCCTTGTCATCACAATTCTCCACGACCTTGTTATCACAATGCTCCATGACACTTCTCATCACAATGATACAGGCTCTTGTCATCAAAATTTTCCATGCCCTTGTCATCCTAATGCTCCATGATCCCTGTCATAGCAAGCTCCCTGTGCTTTGTCATCACATGGCTTCACGACGTTGTCATTAAAATTTTCAATGGCCCTTGTCATCACAATGTTCCATGCCCTTTTAATCACATTACTCCATGTCTAGTGTCATCACAATCCCCCAAGCACTTGTCATCACAATGCTCCATTACCTTTGTCATCACAATGCTCCCTGACACCTGTCTTCACTATAGTCCATGACATTGTCATCGCAGAACTCCATGACACTTCTTATAGCAAGCTCCATGCGCTTGGGATCACAATGCTTCACGACATTGTCATCAAATTCTCAATGGCCCTTATCATCACAATAATCCATGCCCTGGTCATCACAATGCTCCATGCCATTGTCATCACAATACTCCACAAGCTTGTCATCAGAATGCTCCATGACCCTTGGCATCAGAATGCTCCATGACCCCTGTCATCACAATGCTCCATGACACCTGTCCTCATCATGCTCCATGCCCCTTGTCATTACAGAGTTCTATGACGTTCGTCATCACAATTATCCGTGGTCTTCTCATCACAATTCTCCACGGTCTTTCAATCAATATGCTCCATCCGCTGGTCATCACAATGCTCCATGACCCATGTCACCACAATTCTCCACGTCCTTGTAATCACAATGCTCCATGACACTGCTCATCACAATGATACAGGCCCTTGTCAGCACAATTTTCCATGCCCTTTTCATCCTAATGTTCAAAGATCCCTGTCATAGCAAGCTCCATGTGCTTTGTCATCACAATGATTCACGATGTTGTCATTAAAATTTACAATGCCCCATTTCATCACAAAGCCCCATGCCTTTGTAATCACATTCCTTCATTACTCTTGTCATCACAATGCTCCAAGCCCTTGGCATCACAATGCTCCATGCCATTGCCATCACAATGGACCATGATATATGTCATCACGATGCTCCCTGACACCTGTCTACATAATACTCCATCACAGTGCTCATTGCACTTGTCATCACAATTTGCCATGCGCATTGTCATCACAATAATCCATGAAAATTGTCAGGCCAATGGTCCATGCCCCTGTCATCACAATGCTCTATGTCCTTGTCATCACAATGTTCCAAACCCTTGTCATCCCAATGCTCCATTACCTTTGTCATCATAATCCTCTATGACAATTGGCATCACAATGCTCCATGCAATTGTCATTACAATGGACCGGATATATGTCATCACAATGCTCCATGACGCATGAAATCAGAATGCACCAGGGGATTCTCAACAAAATGCTCCATGCCATTGTGATCACAATATTCCATGCCCTTGTCATCACAATGCTCCATGACCATTGTCATCACAATGCTCAATACACTTGTCATCACAAAGCTCCCTGACACTTGTCAGAAGTCTCCTTGAACTCTCTCATGAAAAACCTCCATGCCTTTTTCATCAAAATGCTCCATGTTCTTATCATCACAATGCTCCCTGCCATTGTCATCACAATCCTCCATGACTCTTGGCATCACAATACTCCATGCCATTGTCATCACAATGGACCATGACATATGTCATCACAATGCTCCCTGAAAACTCTCTTCACAAAAATCCATGACCTTGTCATAACTCTGCTCCAAGCTCTTGTCAACACAATGTTCCATGCGCTTGTTATCACAATGCTCCATGACCTCTATTATGAAAATACTCCGTGACTCCAGTCATCACAATGCTTCATGATATTTGTCATCAAAATTGTCCATGCCCTCGTCATCACAAGACTCTGTGACGTTTGTCACCACAATGCTCCATGCACTTCTCATCAAAATGCTCTCTCACCACTGATATCAGAGCGTTCCATCACTAGTCATCAATAAACTCCCTCACCCCTGTCATCACAATATTCCATGACCCCTGTCATCACAATGCTACATGACCTTATCATCAAAGTGCTCCATGTCCCCTGACATCACACTGTTCCATAACCCGTGTCATCAAAATGCTCCATGAAACTTTTCATCTCAATGCTCCATGAACCCTGTCATCACAATGCACCATGCCCATCATCATAATGCTAAATGCTATTGTCATCACAATGAAATCAAAGTGTTCCATGGCCACAGTTACCAAAATGCTCCAAACCCTTGTGATCACAATGTTTCATAACACTTGTCATCACAATGCCCCATGACACTCGTCCTAAGAATTATCCTTGTTATTCTCATCACAATGCTCCATGAACTTTGTCACCACAATGCTCAATATACTTGTCATCACAATGCTCCTCGACACTTCTCGTCACTATGCTCCTTGAACCCTTTCCTGATAAGGCTCTATGTCTTTTTCATCACTATGATCCATGCCGTTTTCATCAAATTGCTCCATGACCCCTCTAATCACAATGCTCCATGACCCTTTTCTTCAGAATGCTCCATGAGTCTTGTCATCACAAGGCTCCATGGTCTTCTCATCACAATGTTCCAGGAACTTGTCATCACAAGGCTCCATTCACTTGTCATAACAATGCTCCATGACCCTGTCATCACAATACTCCATGAACATTTTCAGCCCAATGTTCCATGACCTTCTCATCACAATGTTCCATGACATGTGTCATCACAATGCTCCATGACGCCTGTCATCAAAATGCTCCATGACCCTTGCCATCATGATAATCCAGGTCCTTGCCATCCCAATGCTCCATGACCACTGTAATCACAATGCTCCATGACGCTTGTCATCACAGTGCTCCATGACACTTGTCATCCCAATGCTCCATGCCTTTGTGAGCAAAATGCTCCATGACCTTGTCATCACAATGCTCCATGCGCTTGTCATCACAATACTCCATTCCCATTGTGAGCACAATCCTCCATGAAATTTGGGATCACATTGCTTTCTACCCTTGTCATCACAATGCTCCATGCCATTGCCATCACAGTGCTCCATGACCCTTGTCATCACAACGCTCCATGTTGCCTCTCATAACAATATTCCATGCCCTTGTCATCTCAATGCTCTATGACATGTGTCATCAAAATGCTCAAAACGCTTGTCATCCCAATTCTCCCTGACACTTGTCAGAAGGTTCCTTCAACTCTGTCATAAAATAGCTCTATGCCTTTTTCATCACAATGCTCCATTCCCTTATCATCAAAATGCTCCATGCCATTGTCATCATAATGCTCCATGACCCTTGTCATCACAATGCTCCAATCCCTTGTCATCACAATGCTGCTTTACCTTTGTCATCACAATCCTCCATGACACTTGGCACCACCATGTTCCATGACAATGTCATCACAATGGACCATGATATATGTCTTCTCAATGGTCCCTGACAATTGTCTTCACAAAATCCCATGACCTTAACATCACAATGTTTCCTGTGCTTGTCATCAAAATACTCCACAGGCTTTTCATCAGAATGCTCCATGACACATGTCATCAAAAGGCACCATGACACCTATCATCACAATGCTCCATAACACCTGTCCTCACGATGCCCCATGCCCCTTGTCATTACAGAGCTCCATGACGCAGGTCATCACAATTATCCATGGTCTTCTCATCACAATACTCCATGCCCTTGTCATCACAATGCTCCATGACCCTTGTCATCACAATTCTCCAAGCCGTTGTCATCATAATGCTCCTTTAGCTTTGGCATCACAATCCTCCATTACACTTGGGATAACAATGCTCCATGCCATTGTCATCACAATGGACCATGACATATGACCTCAAAATGCACCCTGATAACTGTCTTCACTATAGTCCATGACCTTGTCAACATAATGCTCAATGCCCTTGCCATCACAATGCACCATGCCCACTGTCATCACAATAATCCATGAAACTTGTCAGACCAATTCTCCATGACACTGTCATCACAATGCTCCTTGCCCTTGTCATCACAATGCTCCAAGCCCTGGGCATCACCATGCTCCATTACTTTTGTCATCATAATCCTCCATGACACTTGGCAACACAATGCTCCATGCTATTGTCATCACAATGGACCATGATATATGTCATCACGATGCTCCCTGACACCTCTCTACACAATACTCCATGACCTTGTCCTAAGTGTCCTCCATGTCCTTGTCATCACAATGCACCATGCCCACTGTCATCAAAATAATACATGGAACTTGTCAGGCCAATGCTCCATGCCCCTGTCATCAATATGCTCTATGGCCTTGTCATCACAATGCTCCAAGCCGTTGTCATCACACTGCTCCATTACCTTTGTCATCATAATCCTCCTTGACACTTGGCATCACGATGCTCCATGTCATTGTCATCACAAGGACTGGACATATGTCATCACAATGCTCCATGACGCATGTCATCAGAATGCTCCAGGGCATTCTCAACACAATGCTCAATGCCATTGTCATCACAATATTCCAAGACCCTTGTCATCACAACGCTCCATGACCATTGTCATCACAATGTTCCATTACCTTTGTCATCATAATCCTCCATGACACTTGGCATCACAATGCTCCATTACATTTTCTTCACTATGGAACGGATATATGTCATCACAATGCTACATGACACATGTCATCACAATGCTCCAGGGCATTCTCAACACAATGCTCCATGCCATTGTCATCACAATATTCCATGCCCTAGTCATCACAATGCTGCATGAACATTATCATCGCAATGCTCTATACACTTGTCATCACAATATTCCCTGACACTTGTCAGAAGGCTCCTTGAACTCTGTCAAAAAATAGCTCCATGCCTGTTTCATCACAATGCTCCATGTCCTTATTATCACAATGATCCATGCCATAGTCATCACAATGCTCGATGACCCTTGTCATCACAATGCTCCAAGCCATTGTCATCAAAATGCTCCATTACCTTTCTCATCATAATCCTCCATGACACTTGGCATCACAATGCTCCCTGCCATTGTCATCACAATAGACCAGACATATGTCATCACAATGCTCAAGACGTATGCAATCAGAATGCTCCAGGTCATTCTCAACACAACACTCCATGACATTGTCATCACAATATTCCATGACCCTTGTCATCATAACGCTCCATGATGCCTGTCATCACAATAGTCCATGCCCTTGTCATCACAATGCTCCATTACCTTTGTCATCTTAATCCTCCATGACACTTGGCATCACAATGCTCCATGCTATTGTCTTCACAATGGACTGGACATATGTCATCACAATGCTCCATGACACATGTCATCAGAATGCTCCAGGGCCTTCTCAACACAATGTTCCATGCCACTGTCATCACAATATTCCATGCCCTTGTCATCACAAAGCTGCATGAACATTTTCATCACAATGCTCCATGACCCTTATCATCACAATGCTACAAGCCCTTGTCAGCACAATGCTCCATTACATTTGTCATCACCATCTTCCCTGACACTTGGCATCACAATGTTCAATGCCATTGTCCTCACAATGGACCGTGACATTGTCATCACAAATCTACCTGACAACTGTCTTCACAAAACTCCATAACCGTGTCAATACAATGCTCCATGCCTTTGTCATCACAATACTCCACAAACTTGTCATCAGAATGCTCCATGACCCTTCATATCACCATGCTCCTTGACCCCTGTCAAAACAATGTTCCATGCCTTTGTCATCACAGTACTCCACAAGCTTGTCATCAGAATGCTCCATGACCCTTGGCATCAGAATGCTCCATGACCCCTGTCATCACAATTCTCCACGTCCTTGTTATCACAATGCTCCATGACACTTCTCATCACAATTATACAGGCTCTTGTCAGCACAATTTTCCATGCCCTTTTCATCCTAATGTTCAAAGATCCCTGTCATAGCAAGCTCCATGCGCTTTGTCATCAAAATGATTCACGATATTGTCATTAAATTTTACAATGGCCCTTTTCATCACAATGCTCCATGCCCTTGTAATCACATTCCTCCATTAATCTTGTCATCACAATGCTCCAAGCCCTTGTCATCACAATGCTCCATTACATTTGTCATCACTATCCTCGATGACCCTTGTCATCACAATGCTCCATGTCATTGTCATCACAAAGGACCATGATATATGTCATCACGATGCTCCCTGACACCTGTCTACACAATACTCCATGACCTTCTCATCACAGTGCTCCATGCCCTTGTCATCACAATTTGCCATGCACACTGTCATCACAATAATCCATGAAACTTGTCAGGCCAGTGCTCCATGCCACTGTCATCACAATGCTCTATGCCCTTGTCATCCCAATGTTCCAAACCCTTGTCATCACAATGCTCCATTACCTTTGTCATCATAATCCTCCATGACAATTGGCATCACAATGCTCCATGCCATTGTCATTACAATGGACCGGATATATGTCATCACAATGCTCCATGAAACATGATATCAGAATGTGCCAGGGGATTCTCAACAAAATGCTCCATGCCATAGTGATCAGAATATTCCATGCCCTTGTCATCACAATGCTCCATGACCATTGTCATCACAATGCTCAATACACTTGTCATCCCAATGCTCCCTGACACTTGTCAGAAGTATCCTTGAACTATCTCATGAAAAAGTTCCATGCCTTTTTCATCACAATGCTCCATGTCCTTATCATCACAATGCTCCATGCCATTGTCATCACAATCCTCCATGACTCTTGGCATCACAATACCCCATGCCATTGTCAGAACAATGTAGCAAGCAGTTGTCATCACACTGCTCCATTACCTTTGTCATCATAATCCTCGTTGACACTTTGCATCACAATGCTCCATGCCATTGTCATCACAAGGGACTGGACATATGTCATCACAATGCTCCATGACGCATGTCATCGGAATTCTCCAGGGCATTCTCAACACAATGCTCAATGCCATTTTCATCACAATATTTCATGCCCTTGTCATCACAATGCTGCATGAACATTATCATCACAATGCTCAATACACTTGTCATCAAAATATTCCCTGACACTTGTCAGAAGGCTCCTTGAACTCTGTCAAAAAATAGCTCCATGTCTTTTTCATCACAATGCTCCATGACCCATTTCATCACAATGTTGCAAGCCATTGTCATCACAATGCTCCATTACCTTTGTCATCATAATCCTCCATGACAATTGGCATCACAATGCTCCATGCCATTGTCATCACAATGGACCAGACATAGGTCATCACAATGCTCCATGACGTATGCAATCAGAATGTTCCAGGTCATTCTCAACACAATACTCCATGCCATTTTCATCACAATATTCCATGACCGTTGTCATTATAACGCTCCATGATGCCTGTCATCACAATAGTCCATGCCCTTGTCATCACAATGCTCCCTGACCATTGTCATCACAATGCTAAATTCCCTTTGTCATCATAATCTTCCATGACTCTTGGCATCACAATGCTCCATGCTATAGTCTTCACTATGGACTGAACATATGTCATCACAATGCTCCGTGACACATGTCATCAGAATGCTCCAGGGCATTCTCAACACAATGCTCCATGCCATTGTCATCACAATATTCCATGCCCTTGTCATCACAAAGCTGCATGAACATTTTCATCGCAATGCTTAATACACTTGTCATCTCAATGCTCCCTGACACTTGTCAGAAGGCTCCTTGAGCTCTGTCAAAAAATATCTCCATGCCTTTTTCATCACAATGCTCCATGCCCTTATCATCACAATGCTCCATGCCATTGTCATCACAATGCTCCATGACCCTTGTCATCACAATGCTCCAAGCACTTGTCCTCACAATGCTCCATTACATTTGTCATCACAATCCTCCATGACACTTGGCATCACAATGTTCCATGACCCCTGTCATCACAATGTTCCATGCCTCTTGTCATTACAGAGCTCCATGATGCTCGTCATCCAAAATATCCGTGGCCTTCTCTTCACAATGCTCCACGGTCTTGCAATCAGAATGCTCCATCCGCTGTTCATCACAGTGCTCCATGTCCCTTGTCATCACATTTCTCCACGACCTTGTTATCACAATGCTCCATGACACTTCTCATCACAATGATACAACCTCTTGTCATCACAATTTTCCATGCCCTTGTCATCCTAATGCTCCATGATCCCTGTTATAGCAAGCTCCCTGCGCTTTGTCATCACAAGTCTTCTCGAGGTGTCAATAAAATTTTCAATGGCCCTTGTCATCACAATGCTCCATGCCCTTTTAATCACATTCCTCCATGACTAGTGTCATCACAATCCTCCAAGCCCTTGTCATCACAATGCTCCATTACCTTTGTCAAAACAATACTCCCTGATATCTGTCTTCACAATAGACCCTGATATTGTCATCGCAGAGCTCCATGACACTTCTCATAGCAAGCTCCATGCGCTTGGGATCACAATGCTTCACGACATTGTCATCAAATTCTCAATGGCCCTTATCATCACAATGCTCCATGCCCTTGTCATCACAATGCTCCATGCCATTTTCACCACAATACTCCACAAGCTTGTCATCAGAAAGCTCCATGACCCTTGGCATCAGAATGCTCCATGACCCCTGCCATCATAATGCTCCATGACACCTGTCCTCACAATGCTCCATCCCCCTTGTCATTACAGAGTTCCATGACGTTCGTCATCACAATTATCCGTGGTCTTCTCTTCACAATTCTCCACGGTCTTTCAATCAAAATGCTCCATCTGCTGGTCATCACAATGCTCCATGTCCCATGTCACCACAATTCTCCACGTCCTTGTTATCACAATGCTCCATGATACTTCTCATCACAATGATACAGGCTCTTGTCAGCACAATTTTCCATGCCCATTTCATCCTAAAGTTCAAAGATCCCTGTTATAGCAAGCTCCATGCACTTTGTCATCACAATGATTCACAATGTTGTCATTAAAATTTACAATGGCTCATTTCATCACAATGCTCCATGCCCTTGTAATCACATTCCTCCATTACTCTTTCATCACAATTCTCCAAGCCCTTGTCATCACAATGCTCCATTACATTTGTCATAACTATCCTCCATGACCCTTGGCATCACAATGCTCCAAGTCATTGTCATCACAATGGACCATGATATATGGTATCACGATGCTCCCTGACACATGTCTACACAATACTCCATGACGTTTTCATCACAGTGCTCCATGCCCTTGTCATCACAATTTGCCATACGCACTGTCATCACAATAATCCATTAAATTTGTCAGGCCAATGCTCCATGCCCCTGTCATCACAATGCTCTATGCCCTAGTCATCACAGTGTTCCAAACCTTTTCATCACAATGCTCCTTTACCTTTGTCATCATAATCCTCCATGACAATTGTCATCACAATGCTCCATGCCATTGTCATTACAATAGACCGGATATATGTCATCACAATGTTCCATAACACATGATATCAGAATGCACCAGGGATTTCTCAACAAAGTGCTCCATGCCATTGTGATCACAATATTCCATACCCTTGTTATCACAATGCTCCATGACAATTGTCATCCCAATGGTCAATACACTTGTCATCACAATGCTCCCTGACACTTGTCAGAAGTCTCCTTGAACTCTTTCATGAAAAAGCTCCATGCCCTTTTCATCACAATGCTCCATGTCCCTATCATCACAATGCTCCATGCCATTGTCATCATAATCCTCCTTGAAACATGGCATCACAATACTCCATGCCATTGTAATCACAATGGACAATGACATATGTAATCACAATGTTCCCTGACAACTCTCTTCAAAAAACTCCATAACCTTGTCATAACTCTGCTCCACACCCTTGTCAACACAATGTTCCATGCGCATTTTATCACCATGCTCCATGACCTCATTTATGAAAATTCTCCGTGACTCCATTCATCACAATGCTTCATGACATTTGTCATCACATTTGTCAATGCCCTCGTCCTCACAAAACTCTGTGACTTTTGTCACCACAGTGCTCCATGCACTTCTCAACAAAATGCTCTCTCACCACTGATATCAGAGTGTTCCATCACTAGTCCTTACTATACTCCCTCAACCACTGTCATCACAATGTTCCATGACCCCTGTCATCACAATGCTACATGACCTTATCATCAAAATGCTCCATGACCCCTGACATCACACTGTTCCAAAACCCCTGTCATCAAAATGCTCCATGAAACTTCTCATCACAATGCTCCATGAACTTTGTCACCACAATGTTCAATATACTTGTCATCACAATGCTCCCCGATACTTCTCGACACTATGCTCCTTGAACCCGTTCCTGATAAGGCTCTATGTCTTTTTCTTCACAGTGATCCATGCCGTTTTCATCAAATTGCTCCATGAACTCTCTAATCACAATGCTCCATGACCCTTTTCATCAGAATGCTCCATGAGACTTGTCATCACAAGGCTCCAAGGTCTTCTCATCACAGTGCTCCAGGAACTTGTCATCACAAGGCTCCATTCACTTGTCATAACAATGCTCCATGACCCTGTCATCACAATACTCCATGAACATTTTCAGTCCAATTCTCCATGACTTTCTCATCACAATGCTCCATGACACCTGTCATCACAATGCTCCATGACGCCTGTTATCAAAATGCTTCATTACACTTGCCATCACAGTAATCCAGGCACTAGTCATCCCAATGCTCCATGACCACTGTAATCACAATGCTCCATGACACTTGTCATCACAGTTCTCCATGACATTTGTCATCCCCATGCTCCATGCCTTTGTCAGCAAAATGCTACATGACCTTGTCATCACAATGCTCCGTGTGCTTGTCATCACAATACTCCATTCCCATTGTGACCACAATCCTCCATGAAACTTGGGATCACATGGCTTTCTACCCTTTTCATCACAATGCTCCATGCTCCTTGAAATCAATATGATCCATGACTTCTGTCATCACAATGCTCCAAAGCGTTGTGATCACAATGTTCTATAACACTGGTCATCACAGGGCTCGATGATGCCTGCCATCACAATATTCCATGCACTTGGCATCACAATGCTCCATGACTTCTCTTATCACAATTCTCAATACACTTGTCATCACAATGATCGCTGACACTTGTCAGAAGGCTCCTTGAAGTCTGTCGTGAAATAGCTGCATGGCTTTTTCATCACAATGCTCCATGCCATTGTCATGACAATGCTCCATGACCCTTGTCATCACAACGCTCCATGATGCCTGCCATCACAATATTCCATGCCCTTGTGAACACAATGCTCTATGACATGTGTCATCACAATGTTCAAAACACTTGTAATCCAAATGCTCCCTGACACTTGTCAGAAGGCTCCTTGAGCTCGGTCATAATGTAGCACCATGCCTTTTTCATCACAATGCTCCATTCCCTTATCAGCAAAATGCTCCATGCCATTGTCATCACAATGCTCCATGACCCTTGTCATAACAATTCTCCAATCCCTTGTCATCACAATGCTCCATTACCTTTGTCATCACAATCCTCCATGACACTTGGCACCACAATGTTCCATGCCATTGTCATCCCAATGGACCATGACATATGTCATCGCAATGCTCCCTGACAACTGTCTTCACAAAACTCCATGAACTTGTCATCACAATGATCCATGTGATTGGCAACAGTATACTCCACAAGCTTGTCATCAGAATGCTCCATGACACTTGTCATCAAAATGTGCCATGACCCCTATCATCACAATGCTCAATGACACCTGTCCTCACGATGCTCCATGCCCCTTGTCATTACAGAGCTCAATGACGATCGTCAGCACAATTATCCATGGTCTTCTCATCACAATTCTCTATGGCCTTGTCATCACAAAGCTCCATGGCCATTGTCATCACAATTCTCCAAGCACCTGTCATCACAATGGATCATGACATATGTCATCAAAATGCTCCCTGACAACTGTTTTCAATACAGTACCTGACCTTGTCAACATAATGCTCAATGCCCTTGGCATCACAATGCGCCATGCCCACTGTCATCACAATAATCCATTAAACATGTCAGACCAATGCTCCATGACCGTGTTACCACAAGGCACGATGCCCTTGTCATCACAATGCACCAAGCCTTTGTCATCAGAATACTCCTTTACTTTTGTCATCACGATCCTCCATGACACTTGGCATCACAATGCTCCATGCCATTGTCATCACAATGGACAATGATATTTGTCATCACGATGCTCCCTGACACCTCTCTACACAATACTCCATGAGCTTGACATAAGTGTACTCCATGTCCTTGTCATCACAAGGCACCATGCCCACTCTCATCAAAATAATACATGAAACTCGTCAGGCAAATGCTCCATGCCCTTGTCGTCACAATGCTCTATGCTCTTGTCATCAAGGTGCTCCAAGCCCCTGTCATTACAATTCTCCATTAACTTTGTCATCATAATCCTCCATGACACTTGGCAGCACAATGATCCATGCCACTGTCATCACAATGGACAGGATATATGTCATCACAATGCTCCATGATGCATGACATCAGAATGCTCCAGGGGATTCTCAAAAAAATGCTCCATGCCATTGTCATCACTATATTCCATGCCCTTGTCATCACAATGCTCCATGACCACTGTCATCACAATGCTCAATACACTTGTCATCACAATGCTCCCTGACACTTGTCAGAAGTCTCCTAGTACTCTCTTATGAAAAAGCTCCATGCCTTTTTTATCAGAATGCACCATGCCCTTATCATAACAATGATCCATGACTTTGTCATCACAATCCTCCATGACACTTGGGATCACAATACTCCATGCCATTGTCAGCACAAAGGACCATGACATATGTCATCACAATGTTCCCTGACAACTGTCTTCAAAAAATTCCATGACCTTGTTATAACAATGCTCCACACATTTATCATCACAATGCTCCATGCCCTTGTTAGCACCATCCTCCATGACCTCTTTTATGAAAATTCTCCATGACTCCAGTCATCACAATGCTTCATGACATTTGTCATCACAATTGTCCATGCCCTCGTCATCACAAGACTCAGTGACTTTTGTCACCACAATGCTCCATGCACTTCTCAACAAAATGCTCTCTCACCACTGATATCAGTGTGAACCATTACTAGTCATCACTATACTCCCTCACCCCTGTCATCACAATGTTCCATGACCCCGGTCATTGCAATGCTACATGACCTATCATCAAAATGCTCCCTGACACATGACATCACAATGTTCCATAACCCATGTCATCAAAAGGCTCCATGACCCTTTTCATCTCAATGCTCCATGAACCCTGTTATCGCAATGCACCATGCCCATCATCATAATGCTTCATGCTATTGTCATCACAATGAAATCAAAATGCTCCATGACCTCTGTCATCAAAATGCTCCAAAACCTTGTGATCACAATTTTTCATAACACTTGTCATCACAAAGCCCCATGACACTCGTCATAAGAATTATCCATGTTCTTCTCATCACAATGCTGCATGGACTTTGTCACCACAATGTTCAATATACTTGTCATCACAATGCTCCCCGACACTTCTCGTCACTATGCTCCTTGAACCCGTTCCTGATAAGTCTCTATGTCTTTTTCATCACTATGATCCATGCCGTTTTCATCAAATTGTTCCATGACCCCTGTAATCACAATGCTCCATGACCGTTTTCCACAGAATGCTCCATGAGACTTGTCATCACAAGGCTCCATGGTCTTCTCATCACAATGCTCCAGGAACATGTCATCACAAGGCTCCATTCACTTGTCATCAAAATGCTCCATGACCCTGTCATCACAATACTCCATGAACATTTTCAGCCCAATGCTCCATGACCTTCTCATAACAATGCTCCATGACACCTGTCATCACAATGCTCCATCACGCCTGTCATCAAAAGGCTCCATTACCCTTGCCATCACAATAATCCAGGCCCTTGTCATCCCAATGCTCCATGACCACTGTAATCACAATGCTCCTTGACGCTTGTCATCACAGTGCTCCATGACACTTGTCATCCAAATACTCCATGCGTTTGTCAGCAAAATGCTACATAACCTTGTTATCACAATGTTCCATGCGCTTGTCATAACAATATTCCATTCCCATTGTGACCACAATCCTCCATGAAACTTGGGATCACATTGCTTACTGCCCTTGTCATCAAAATGCTCCATGCTCCTTGAAATCTCATTGATCCATGACTTCTGTCATCACAATCCTCCAAACCGTTGTGATCCCAGTGTTCCATAACACTGGTCATCACAGGGCTCCATGATGCCTGTCATCACAATTTTCCATGCCCTAGTCATCACAATGCTCCATGACTTTTGTCATCACAATGCTCCCTGACAACTGTCTTCACAAAACTCCATGACCTTGTTATCACAATTCTCAATATGCTTGTCATCACAATACTGCACAAGCTTGTCATTAGAATGCTCTATGACACTTGTAATCAAAATGCGACATGACACCTATCATCACAATGCTCCATGACACCTGTCCTAACGATGCTCCATGGCCCTTGTCATTACAGTGCTCCATGACGCTCGTCATCACAATTATCCATGGTCTTCTCATCACAATGCTCCATGCCCTTGTCATCACAATGCTCCAAGCCCTTGTCATCACAATGCTCCATTACTTTTGTCATCACAATCCTCCATGACACTTGGCATCACAATGCTCCATGCCATTGTCATCACCATAGACCATAATATATGTCATCGTGATGTTCACTGACAACTCTCTACACAATATTCCATGACCTTGTCATCACAGTGCTCCATGCACTTGTCATCACAATTTGCCATGCGCACATTCATCACAATAATCCATGAAACTTGTCAGGCCAATGCTCCATGCCTCTGTCATAACAATGATCTATGCCCTTGTCATCACAATGCTCCAAGCCCTTGTCAGCACAATGCTCCATTACCTTTGTCATCATAATCCTCCTTGACACTTGGCATCACAATGCTCCATGTCATTTTCATCACAATGGACCTGATATATGTCATCACAATGCTCCATGACGGATGACATAAGAATGCTCCAGGGGATTCTCAACAAAATGCTCCATGCCATTGTCATCACTATATTCCATGCCCTTGTCATCAAAATGCTACATGACCATTGTCATCACAATGCTCAATACACTTGTCATCACAATGCTACCTGACACTTGTCAGAAGTCTCCTTGAACTCTCTCATGAAAATCTCATGACAATGCTCCATGCCTTTATCATCACAATGCTCCATGATATTGTCATCACAGTGCACCATGACTCTTGTCATCACAACGCTCCATGATGCCAGTCATCACAATATTCCATGACCTTGTCATCACAATGCTCAAAACACTTGTCATCCCAATGCTCCCTGACACTTGTCAAAAGGCTCCTTGTACTCTGTCATAAAATAGCTCCATGCCATTTTCTTCACAATGCTCCATTTCCTTATCATCAAAATGCCCCATGCCATTGTCATCACAATGCACCATGACCCTTGTCATCACAATGCTCCAAACACTTGTCATCACAATGCTCCATTATCTTTGTCATCACAATCCTCCATGACCCTTGGCACCATTGTGTTCCATGCCATTGTCATCTCCATGGACCATGACATATGTCATCGCAATGCTCCCTGACAACTGTCTTCAAAAACTCCATGACCTTGTCATCACAATGCTCCATGTGCTTGTCATCACAATACTCCACAAGCTTGTCATCAGAATGCTCCATGACACTGGTCATCAAAATGCGCCATGACCCCTATCATCACAATGCTCCATGACACCTGTCCTCACGATGCTCCATGCCCCTTGTCATTACAGTGCTCCATGACGCTCATCATCAGAATTATCCATGGCCTTCTCATCACAATACTCCATGCCCTTGTCATCACAATGCTCCCAGCCCTTGTCATTACAATGCTCCATTACCTTTGGCATCACAATCCTCTATGACACTTGGCATCACAATGATCCATGGCATTGTCATCCAAATGGACTATGACATATGTCATCAAAATGCTCCCTGACAACTGTCTTCACTATAGTCCATGACCTTGTCAACAGAATGCTCAATGCCCTTGCCATCACATTGCGCCATGCCTACTGTCATCACAATAATCCAAGAAAAATGTCACACTAATGCTCCATGACCCTGTCATCACAATGTTCCATGCCCTTGTCATCACAATGCCCCAAGCCCTGGTCATCAAAATGCTCCATGACCATTGTCGTCACAATGCTCAATACACTTGGCATCACAGAGCTCCCTGACACTTGTCAGAAGTCTCCTTGAACTCTCTCATGAAAAAGCTCCATGCCTTTTTCATCACAATGCTCCATGTCCTTATCATCACAATGCTCCATGCCATTGTCATCACAATCCTCCATGACACTTGGCATCACAATGCTCCATGCCATTGTCATCACAATAGACCATGATATATGTCATCACGATGCTCCCTGACACCTCTCTACACAATACTCAATGACCTTGTCATAAGAGTGCTCGATGCCCTTGTCATCACAATTCACCAAGCCCACTGTCATCAAAATAATACATGAAACTTCTCAGGCCAGTGCTCCATGCCCCTGTCATCAAAATGCTCTATGCCCCTGTCATCACAATGCTCCAAGCCATTGTCATCACACTGCTCCATTACCTTTGTCATCATAATCCTCCATGACACTTGGCATCACAATGCTCCATGTCATTGTCATCACAATGGACAGGACATACGTCATCACAATGATCCATGACCCATGTCATCAGAATGCTCCAGGGAATTTGCAACAAAATGCTCCATGCTATTGTCATCACAATGTTCCATGACCCTTGTCATCACAACGCTCTGTGATGCCTGTCATCAGAATATTCCATGCCCTTGTCATCACAACGCTCCATGACCATTGTCATCACACTGCTCCTTTTCCTTTGTCATCATAATCCTCCATGGCACTTGGCATCACAATGCTCCATGCCATAGTCTTCACAATGGACCGAACATATGTCATCACAATGCTCAATGACACATGTCATCAGAATGCTCCAGGGCATTCTCAACACTGTGCTCCATGCCATTGTCATCACGATGTCAAATGACCCTTGCCATCACAACGCTGCATGATGCCTGTCATCGCAATATTCCATGCCCTTGTCATCGCAATGCTGCATGAACATTGCCATTGCAATGCTCAATACACTTGTCATCACAATGCTCCCTGACACTTGTCAGAAGGCTCATTGAACTCTGTCAAAAAATAGCTCCATGCATTTTTCATCAAAATGCTCCATGCTTTTATCATCACAATGCTCCATGACATTGTCTTCACAATGCTCCATGACCCTTGTCATCACAATGCTCCAAGCCCTTGTCATCACAATGCTCCATTACCTTTGTCATCACAATCCTCCATGACACTTGGCATCACAATGCTCCATGCCATTGTCATTACAATGGACCGTGACATATGTCATCACAATGCTCCCTGAAATCTGTCTTCACAAAAATCCATGAAATTGACATCACAATGCTCCATGACACTTCTCATCACAATGATACAGGCTCTTGTCATCACAATTTTCCATGCCATTGTCATCCTAATGCCCCATGATACCTGTCATAGCAAGCTCCATGTGTTTTGTCATCACAATGCTTCACGACGTTTTCATTAAAATTTTCAATGGCCCTTGTCATCACAAAGCTCCATGCCCTTGTAATCACATACCTCCATGACTCTTGTCATCACAATTCTCCAAGACCTTGTCATCAGAATGCTCCATTAGCTTTGTCATCACAATGCTCCCTGACACCTGTCTTCACAATAGTCCATGACCTTGTCATCACAATGCTCCATGCCCTTGCCATCACAATGTGCCATGCCCACTGTCGTCACAATAATCCATGAACCTTGTCAGACCAATGCTCCATGACCCTGTCATCACAATGCTCCATGCCCTTGTCATCACAATGCTCCAAGCCCTTGTCATCAGAATGCTCCATTAGCTTTGCCATACAATCCTCCATGTCACTTGGCATCAAAATGCTCCATGCCATTGTCATCACAATGGGCCATGATATATGTCATCACAATGCTCCATGACGGATGACATCAGAATGCTCCAGGGGATTCTCAACAAAATGCTCCATGCCATTGTCATCACTATATTCCATGCCCTTATCATCAAAATGCTCCATGACCATTGTCATCACAATGCTCAATACACTTGTCATCACAATGCTCCCTGACACTTGTCAGAAGTCTCCTGGAACTCTCTCATGAAAAAGCTCATGACAATGCTCCATGCCCTTATCAAAACAATGTGCCATGCTCACTGTCATCACAATAATCCATGAAAATTGTCAGACCGATGTTCCATGCCCCTGTCAACACTATACTCCGTGCCATTGTAATCACAATGCCCCATCACCTCTTTTATGAAAATTTTCCTTGACTCCAGTCATCACAATGCTTCATGACATTTGCCATCACAATTTTCCATGTCCTCGTTATTACAAGGTTCTGTGACTTTTGTCACCACAATGCTCCATGTTCTTCTTATCTCAATGCTCTCTGATCCTTGTCATAACAATGCTCCATGATTTTGTCAGGTCAATGATCCATGACCCTTGTCATCACAATGGTCTATGCACTTGTCAGCATAATGTTCCATGACCTCTGTCATCAAAATGCTCCAAACCCTTGTGATCACAATGCCTCATAACACTTGTCATCACAAAGCCCCATGACACTCGTCATAACAATTATCCATGTTCTTCTTATCACATTGCTCCATGAACATTGTCACCACAATGTTCAATATACTTGTCATCGCAATGCTCCCCGACACTTCTCATCACTATGCTCCTTGAACCCATTCCTGATAAGGCTCTATGTTTTTTCATCGCAAAGATCCATGCCGTTTTCATCAAATTGCTCCATGACCACCGTAATCACAATGTTCCATGACCCTTTTCATCAGAATGCTCCATGAGACCTGTCATCACAAGGCTCCATGGTCTTCTCATCACAATGCTCCAGGAACTTGTCATCACAAGGCTCCATTCACTTGTCATAACAATGCACCATGACCCTGTCATCACAATACTCCATGAACATTTCCAGGCCAATGCTCCATGAACTTCCCATCACAATGCTCCATGACACCTGTCATCACAATGCTCCGAGACGCCTGTCATCAAAATGCTCCATTACGCTTGCCATTACAATAATCCAGGCCCTTGTCATCCCAATGCTCCATGACCACTGTAATCACAATGCTCCATGACGCTTGTCATCACAGTGCTCCATGACACTTGTCATCCCAATGCTCCATGCCTTTGTCAGCAAAATTCTACCTGACCTTGTCATCACAGTTTTCCATGCGCTTGTCATCACAATACTCCATTCCCATTGTGACCACAATCTTCCATGAAACTTGGGATCACATTGCTTTCTACCCTTGTCATCACAATGTTCCATGCTCCTTGAAATCAAAATGTTCCATGACTTCTGTCATCACAATGATCCAAACGGTCGTGATCTCAATGTTCCATAACACTGGTCATCACAGGGCTCCGTGATGCCTGTCTTCACAATATTCCATGCCCTAGTCATCACAATGCCCCATGACTTTTGCCATCACAATGCTCAATACACTTGTCATCACAATGATCGCTGACACTTGTCAGAAGGCTCCTTGAAGTCTGTCGTGAAAAAGCTGCATGGCCTTTTCATCACAATCCTCCATGCCCTTATCATCACGATGCTCCATGACATTGTCATCACAGTGCACCATGACTCTTGTCATCACAACGCTCCATGATGCCAGTCATCACAATATTCCATGACCTTGTCATCACAATGCTCAAAACACTTGTCATCCCAATGCTCCCTGACACTTGTCAAAAGGCTCCTTGTACTCTGTCATAAAATAGCTCCATGCCATTTTCTTCACAATGCTCCATTTCCTTATCATCAAAATGCCCCATGCCATTGTCATCACAATGCACCATGACCCTTGTCATCACAATGCTCCAAACACTTGTCATCACAATGCTCCATTATCTTTGTCATCACAATCCTCCATGACCCTTGGCACCATTGTGTTCCATGCCATTGTCATCTCCATGGACCATGACATATGTCATCGCAATGCTCCCTGACAACTGTCTTCAAAAACTCCATGACCTTGTCATCACAATGCTCCATGTGCTTGTCATCACAATACTCCACAAGCTTGTCATCAGAATGCTCCATGACACTGGTCATCAAAATGCGCCATGACCCCTATCATCACAATGCTCCATGACACCTGTCCTCACGATGCTCCATGCCCCTTGTCATTACAGTGCTCCATGACGCTCATCATCAGAATTATCCATGGCCTTCTCATCACAATACTCCATGCCCTTGTCATCACAATGCTCCCAGCCCTTGTCATTACAATGCTCCATTACCTTTGGCATCACAATCCTCTATGACACTTGGCATCACAATGATCCATGGCATTGTCATCCAAATGGACTATGACATATGTCATCAAAATGCTCCCTGACAACTGTCTTCACTATAGTCCATGACCTTGTCAACAGAATGCTCAATGCCCTTGCCATCACAATGCGCCATGCCTACTGTCATCACAATAATCCAAGAAAAATGTCACACTAATGCTCCATGACCCTGTCATCACAATGTTCCATGCCCTTGTCATCACAATGCCCCAAGCCCTGGTCATCAAAATGCTCCATGACCATTGTCGTCACAATGCTCAATACACTTGGCATCACAGAGCTCCCTGACACTTGTCAGAAGTCTCCTTGAACTCTCTCATGAAAAAGCTCCATGCCTTTTTCATCACAATGCTCCATGTCCTTATCATCACAATGCTCCATGCCATTGTCATCACAATCCTCCATGACACTTGGCATCACAATGCTCCATGCCATTGTCATCACAATAGACCATGATATATGTCATCACGATGCTCCCTGACACCTCTCTACACAATACTCAATGACCTTGTCATAAGAGTGCTCGATGCCCTTGTCATCACAATTCACCAAGCCCACTGTCATCAAAATAATACATGAAACTTCTCAGGCCAGTGCTCCATGCCCCTGTCATCAAAATGCTCTATGCCCCTGTCATCACAATGCTCCAAGCCATTGTCATCACACTGCTCCATTACCTTTGTCATCATAATCCTCCATGACACTTGGCATCACAATGCTCCATGTCATTGTCATCACAATGGACAGGACATACGTCATCACAATGATCCATGACCCATGTCATCAGAATGCTCCAGGGAATTTGCAACAAAATGCTCCATGCTATTGTCATCACAATGTTCCATGACCCTTGTCATCACAACGCTCTGTGATGCCTGTCATCAGAATATTCCATGCCCTTGTCATCACAACGCTCCATGACCATTGTCATCACACTGCTCCTTTTCCTTTGTCATCATAATCCTCCATGGCACTTGGCATCACAATGCTCCATGCCATAGTCTTCACAATGGACCGAACATATGTCATCACAATGCTCAATGACACATGTCATCAGAATGCTCCAGGGCATTCTCAACACTGTGCTCCATGCCATTGTCATCACGATGTCAAATGACCCTTGCCATCACAACGCTGCATGATGCCTGTCATCGCAATATTCCATGCCCTTGTCATCGCAATGCTGCATGAACATTGCCATTGCAATGCTCAATACACTTGTCATCACAATGCTCCCTGACACTTGTCAGAAGGCTCATTGAACTCTGTCAAAAAATAGCTCCATGCATTTTTCATCAAAATGCTCCATGCTTTTATCATCACAATGCTCCATGACATTGTCTTCACAATGCTCCATGACCCTTGTCATCACAATGCTCCAAGCCCTTGTCATCACAATGCTCCATTACCTTTGTCATCACAATCCTCCATGACACTTGGCATCACAATGCTCCATGCCATTGTCATTACAATGGACCGTGACATATGTCATCACAATGCTCCCTGAAATCTGTCTTCACAAAAATCCATGAAATTGACATCACAATGCTCCATGACACTTCTCATCACAATGATACAGGCTCTTGTCATCACAATTTTCCATGCCATTGTCATCCTAATGCCCCATGATACCTGTCATAGCAAGCTCCATGTGTTTTGTCATCACAATGCTTCACGACGTTTTCATTAAAATTTTCAATGGCCCTTGTCATCACAAAGCTCCATGCCCTTGTAATCACATACCTCCATGACTCTTGTCATCACAATTCTCCAAGACCTTGTCATCAGAATGCTCCATTAGCTTTGTCATCACAATGCTCCCTGACACCTGTCTTCACAATAGTCCATGACCTTGTCATCACAATGCTCCATGCCCTTGCCATCACAATGTGCCATGCCCACTGTCGTCACAATAATCCATGAACCTTGTCAGACCAATGCTCCATGACCCTGTCATCACAATGCTCCATGCCCTTGTCATCACAATGCTCCAAGCCCTTGTCATCAGAATGCTCCATTAGCTTTGCCATACAATCCTCCATGTCACTTGGCATCAAAATGCTCCATGCCATTGTCATCACAATGGGCCATGATATATGTCATCACAATGCTCCATGACGGATGACATCAGAATGCTCCAGGGGATTCTCAACAAAATGCTCCATGCCATTGTCATCACTATATTCCATGCCCTTATCATCAAAATGCTCCATGACCATTGTCATCACAATGCTCAATACACTTGTCATCACAATGCTCCCTGACACTTGTCAGAAGTCTCCTGGAACTCTCTCATGAAAAAGCTCATGACAATGCTCCATGCCCTTATCAAAACAATGTGCCATGCTCACTGTCATCACAATAATCCATGAAAATTGTCAGACCGATGTTCCATGCCCCTGTCAACACTATACTCCGTGCCATTGTAATCACAATGCCCCATCACCTCTTTTATGAAAATTTTCCTTGACTCCAGTCATCACAATGCTTCATGACATTTGCCATCACAATTTTCCATGTCCTCGTTATTACAAGGTTCTGTGACTTTTGTCACCACAATGCTCCATGTTCTTCTTATCTCAATGCTCTCTGATCCTTGTCATAACAATGCTCCATGATTTTGTCAGGTCAATGATCCATGACCCTTGTCATCACAATGGTCTATGCACTTGTCAGCATAATGTTCCATGACCTCTGTCATCAAAATGCTCCAAACCCTTGTGATCACAATGCCTCATAACACTTGTCATCACAAAGCCCCATGACACTCGTCATAACAATTATCCATGTTCTTCTTATCACATTGCTCCATGAACATTGTCACCACAATGTTCAATATACTTGTTATCGCAATGCTCCCCGACACTTCTCATCACTATGCTCCTTGAACCCATTCCTGATAAGGCTCTATGTTTTTTCATCGCAAAGATCCATGCCGTTTTCATCAAATTGCTCCATGACCACCGTAATCACAATGTTCCATGACCCTTTTCATCAGAATGCTCCATGAGACCTGTCATCACAAGGCTCCATGGTCTTCTCATCACAATGCTCCAGGAACTTGTCATCACAAGGCTCCATTCACTTGTCATAACAATGCACCATGACCCTGTCATCACAATACTCCATGAACATTTCCAGGCCAATGCTCCATGAACTTCCCATCACAATGCTCCATGACACCTGTCATCACAATGCTCCGAGACGCCTGTCATCAAAATGCTCCATTACGCTTGCCATTACAATAATCCAGGCCCTTGTCATCCCAATGCTCCATGACCACTGTAATCACAATGCTCCATGACGCTTGTCATCACAGTGCTCCATGACACTTGTCATCCCAATGCTCCATGCCTTTGTCAGCAAAATTCTACCTGACCTTGTCATCACAGTTTTCCATGCGCTTGTCATCACAATACTCCATTCCCATTGTGACCACAATCTTCCATGAAACTTGGGATCACATTGCTTTCTACCCTTGTCATCACAATGTTCCATGCTCCTTGAAATCAAAATGTTCCATGACTTCTGTCATCACAATGATCCAAACGGTCGTGATCTCAATGTTCCATAACACTGGTCATCACAGGGCTCCGTGATGCCTGTCTTCACAATATTCCATGCCCTAGTCATCACAATGCCCCATGACTTTTGCCATCACAATGCTCAATACACTTGTCATCACAATGATCGCTGACACTTGTCAGAAGGCTCCTTGAAGTCTGTCGTGAAAAAGCTGCATGGCCTTTTCATCACAATCCTCCATGCCCTTATCATCACGATGCTCCATGACATTGTCATCACAGTGCACCATGACTCTTGTCATCACAACGCTCCATGATGCCAGTCATCACAATATTCCATGACCTTGTCATCACAATGCTCAAAACACTTGTCATCCCAATGCTCCCTGACACTTGTCAAAAGGCTCCTTGTACTCTGTCATAAAATAGCTCCATGCCATTTTCTTCACAATGCTCCATTTCCTTATCATCAAAATGCCCCATGCCATTGTCATCACAATGCACCATGACCCTTGTCATCACAATGCTCCAAACACTTGTCATCACAATGCTCCATTATCTTTGTCATCACAATCCTCCATGACCCTTGGCACCATTGTGTTCCATGCCATTGTCATCTCCATGGACCATGACATATGTCATCGCAATGCTCCCTGACAACTGTCTTCAAAAACTCCATGACCTTGTCATCACAATGCTCCATGTGCTTGTCATCACAATACTCCACAAGCTTGTCATCAGAATGCTCCATGACACTGGTCATCAAAATGCGCCATGACCCCTATCATCACAATGCTCCATGACACCTGTCCTCACGATGCTCCATGCCCCTTGTCATTACAGTGCTCCATGACGCTCATCATCAGAATTATCCATGGCCTTCTCATCACAATACTCCATGCCCTTGTCATCACAATGCTCCCAGCCCTTGTCATTACAATGCTCCATTACCTTTGGCATCACAATCCTCTATGACACTTGGCATCACAATGATCCATGGCATTGTCATCCAAATGGACTATGACATATGTCATCAAAATGCTCCCTGACAACTGTCTTCACTATAGTCCATGACCTTGTCAACAGAATGCTCAATGCCCTTGCCATCACAATGCGCCATGCCTACTGTCATCACAATAATCCAAGAAAAATGTCACACTAATGCTCCATGACCCTGTCATCACAATGTTCCATGCCCTTGTCATCACAATGCCCCAAGCCCTGGTCATCAAAATGCTCCATGACCATTGTCGTCACAATGCTCAATACACTTGGCATCACAGAGCTCCCTGACACTTGTCAGAAGTCTCCTTGAACTCTCTCATGAAAAAGCTCCATGCCTTTTTCATCACAATGCTCCATGTCCTTATCATCACAATGCTCCATGCCATTGTCATCACAATCCTCCATGACACTTGGCATCACAATGCTCCATGCCATTGTCATCACAATAGACCATGATATATGTCATCACGATGCTCCCTGACACCTCTCTACACAATACTCAATGACCTTGTCATAAGAGTGCTCGATGCCCTTGTCATCACAATTCACCAAGCCCACTGTCATCAAAATAATACATGAAACTTCTCAGGCCAGTGCTCCATGCCCCTGTCATCAAAATGCTCTATGCCCCTGTCATCACAATGCTCCAAGCCATTGTCATCACACTGCTCCATTACCTTTGTCATCATAATCCTCCATGACACTTGGCATCACAATGCTCCATGTCATTGTCATCACAATGGACAGGACATACGTCATCACAATGATCCATGACCCATGTCATCAGAATGCTCCAGGGAATTTGCAACAAAATGCTCCATGCTATTGTCATCACAATGTTCCATGACCCTTGTCATCACAACGCTCTGTGATGCCTGTCATCAGAATATTCCATGCCCTTGTCATCACAACGCTCCATGACCATTGTCATCACACTGCTCCTTTTCCTTTGTCATCATAATCCTCCATGGCACTTGGCATCACAATGCTCCATGCCATAGTCTTCACAATGGACCGAACATATGTCATCACAATGCTCAATGACACATGTCATCAGAATGCTCCAGGGCATTCTCAACACTGTGCTCCATGCCATTGTCATCACGATGTCAAATGACCCTTGCCATCACAACGCTGCATGATGCCTGTCATCGCAATATTCCATGCCCTTGTCATCGCAATGCTGCATGAACATTGCCATTGCAATGCTCAATACACTTGTCATCACAATGCTCCCTGACACTTGTCAGAAGGCTCATTGAACTCTGTCAAAAAATAGCTCCATGCATTTTTCATCAAAATGCTCCATGCTTTTATCATCACAATGCTCCATGACATTGTCTTCACAATGCTCCATGACCCTTGTCATCACAATGCTCCAAGCCCTTGTCATCACAATGCTCCATTACCTTTGTCATCACAATCCTCCATGACACTTGGCATCACAATGCTCCATGCCATTGTCATTACAATGGACCGTGACATATGTCATCACAATGCTCCCTGAAATCTGTCTTCACAAAAATCCATGAAATTGACATCACAATGCTCCATGACACTTCTCATCACAATGATACAGGCTCTTGTCATCACAATTTTCCATGCCATTGTCATCCTAATGCCCCATGATACCTGTCATAGCAAGCTCCATGTGTTTTGTCATCACAATGCTTCACGACGTTTTCATTAAAATTTTCAATGGCCCTTGTCATCACAAAGCTCCATGCCCTTGTAATCACATACCTCCATGACTCTTGTCATCACAATTCTCCAAGACCTTGTCATCAGAATGCTCCATTAGCTTTGTCATCACAATGCTCCCTGACACCTGTCTTCACAATAGTCCATGACCTTGTCATCACAATGCTCCATGCCCTTGCCATCACAATGTGCCATGCCCACTGTCGTCACAATAATCCATGAACCTTGTCAGACCAATGCTCCATGACCCTGTCATCACAATGCTCCATGCCCTTGTCATCACAATGCTCCAAGCCCTTGTCATCAGAATGCTCCATTAGCTTTGCCATACAATCCTCCATGTCACTTGGCATCAAAATGCTCCATGCCATTGTCATCACAATGGGCCATGATATATGTCATCACAATGCTCCATGACGGATGACATCAGAATGCTCCAGGGGATTCTCAACAAAATGCTCCATGCCATTGTCATCACTATATTCCATGCCCTTATCATCAAAATGCTCCATGACCATTGTCATCACAATGCTCAATACACTTGTCATCACAATGCTCCCTGACACTTGTCAGAAGTCTCCTGGAACTCTCTCATGAAAAAGCTCATGACAATGCTCCATGCCCTTATCAAAACAATGTGCCATGCTCACTGTCATCACAATAATCCATGAAAATTGTCAGACCGATGTTCCATGCCCCTGTCAACACTATACTCCATGCCATTGTAATCACAATGCTCCATCACCTCTTTTATGAAAATTTTCCTTGACTCCAGTCATCACAATGCTTTATGACATTTGCCATCACAATTTTCCATGTCCTCGTTATTACAAGGTTCTGTGACTTTTGTCACCACAATGCTCCATGTTCTTCTTATCTCAATGCTCTCTGATCCTTGTCATAACAATGCTCCATGATTTTGTCAGGTCAATGATCCATGACCCTTGTCATCACAATGGTCTATGCACTTGTCAGCATAATGTTCCATGACCTCTGTCATCAAAATGCTCCAAACCCTTGTGATCACAATGCCTCATAACACTTGTCATCACAAAGCCCCATGACACTCGTCATAACAATTATCCATGTTCTTCTTATCACATTGCTCCATGAACATTGTCACCACAATGTTCAATAAACTTGTCATCGCAATGCTCCCCGACACTTCTCATCACTATGCTCCTTGAACCCATTCCTGATAAGGCTCTATGTTTTTTCATCGTAAAGATCCATGCCGTTTTCATCAAATTGCTCCATGACCACCGTAATCACAATGTTCCATGACCCTTTTCATCAGAATGCTTCATGAGACCTGTCATCACAAGGCTCCATGGTCTTCTCATCACAATGCTCCAGGAACTTGTCATCACAAGGCTCCATTCACTTGTCATAACAATGCACCATGACCCTGTCATCACAATACTCCATGAACATTTCCAGGCCAATGCTCCATGAACTTCTCATCACAATGCTCCATGACGCCTGTCATCAAAATGCTCCGTGACGCCTGTCATCAAAATGCTCCATTACGCTTGCCATTACAATAATCCAGGCCCTTGACATCCCAATGCTCCATGACCACTGTAATCACAATGCTCCATGACGCTTGTCATCACAGTGCTCCATGACACTTGTCATCCCAATGCTCCAAGCCTTTGTCAGCAAAATTCTACCTGACCTTGTCATCACAGTGTTCCAAGCGCTTGTCATCAAAATATTCCATTCCCATTGTGACCACAATCTTCCATGAAACTTGGGATCACATTGCTTTCTACCCTTGTCATCACAATGTTCCATGCTCCTTGAAATCAAAATGTTCCATGACTTCTGTCATCACAATGATCCAAACGGTCGTGATCTCAATGTTCCATAACACTGGTCATCACAGGGCTCCATGATGCCTGTCTTCACAATATTCCATGCCCTCGTCATCACAATGCCCCATGACATTTGTCATCACAATGCTCAATACACTTGTCATCACAATGATCGCTGACACTTGTCAGAAGGCTCCTTGAAGTCTGTCGTGAAAAAGCTGCATGGCTTTTTCATTACAATGCTCCATGCCATTGTCATCACAATGCTCCATGACCCTTGCCATCACAAAGTTCCATGATGCCTGTCATCACAATATTCAATGCACTTGTCATCACAATGCTCTATGACATGTGTCATCACAATGCTCAAAACGCTTGTCACCCCAATGCTCCCTGACACTTGTCAGAAGGCTCCTTGAACTCTGTCATAAAATACCTCCATGCCTTTTTCATCACAATGCTCCATTCTCTTATCATCAAAATGTTCCATGCCATTGTCATCACAATGCTCCGTGACCCTTGTCATCACAATGCTTCAATCCCTTGTCATCACAATGCTCCATTACTTTTGTCATCACAATCCTCCATGACACTTGGCACCACAAGGTTCCATGCCATTGTCATCACCATGGACCATGACATATGTCATCACAATGTTCCCTGATAACTGTCTTCACAAAACTCCATGACCTTGTCATCACAATGCTCCATGTGCTTCTCATCACAATACTCCACAAGCTTGTCTTCAAAATGCTCCAAGACACTTGTCATCAAAATGCACCATGACACCTCTCATCTGAATCCTCCATGACAGCTACCCTCACGATGCTCCCTGGCCCTTGTCATTACATTGCTCCATGCAGATCGTCATCACAATTATCCATGGTCTTCTCATCAAAATGATCCATGCCCTTGTCATGACAATGGATCATGTCATATGTCATCAGAGTGCTCCCTGACAACTGTCTTCACAAAACTCCATGAACTTTTCATCACAATTCTCCATTACCTTTTCATCACAATGGACCATGACATATGTCATCAAAATGCTCCCTGACAAATGTCTTCACTATAGTCCATGACCTTGTCAACATAATGCACAATGCCCTTGCCATCTCAATGTGCCATGCCCACTGTCATTACAATAATCCATGAAAATTGTCAGACCAATGCTCCATGACCCTGTCATCACAATGCTCCATGCCCTTGTCATCACAATGCACCAAGCCCTTGTCATCACAATGCTCATTTACTTTTGTCATCACAATCGTCCATGACACTTGGAATCACAATGCTCCATGCTATTGTCATCACAATGGACCATGATATATGTCATCACAATGCTCCCTGACATCTGTCTTCACAAAATTCCATAACCTTGTCATCACAATGCTCCAATCACTTGTCATCACAATGGACCATGACATATGTCATCAAAATGCTCCCTGAAAACTGTCTTCACTACAGTCCATTACATGTCAACATAATGCACAATGCCCTTGCTATCACAATATGTCATGACCACTGTCGTCAATATAATGCATTAAACATGTCAGACCAATGCTCCATGACCCTGTCATCACAATGCTCCTTGCCCTTTTCATCACAATGCGCCAAGCCCTTGTCATCACAATGCTCCATTACTTTTGTCATCACAATCCTCCATGACACTTGGCATCACAATGCTCCATGCTATTGTCATCACAATGGACCACGATATATGTCATCACGATGCTCCCTGACACCTCTCTACACAATACTCCATGACCTTGTCATAAGTGTGCTCCATGTCCTTGTCATCACAATGCACCATGCCCACTGTCAGCAAAATAATACATGTAACTTGTCAGGCCAATGTTCCATCCACCAGACATCACAATGTTCTATGCCCTTGTCATCACAATGCTCCAAGCCGTTGTCATCACACTGCTCCATTACCTTTGTCATCATAATCCTCCATGACACTTGGCATCACAATGCTCCATGCCATTGTCATCACAATGGACCAGACATATGTCATCACAATGCTCCATGACATATGCCATCAGAATGCTCCAGGTCATTCTCAGCACAATACTCCATGCCATTTTCATCACAATATTCCATGACCCTTGTCATCATAACTCTCCTTGATGCCTCTCATCACAATAGTCCATGCCCTTGTCATCACAATGCTCCTTTACCTTTGTCATCTTAATCCTCCAAGACACTTGGCATCACAATGCCCCATGCTATTGTCTTCACAATGGACTGGACACATGTCATCACAATGCTCCATGACACATGTCATCAGAATGCTCCAGGTCATTCTCAACACAATGCTCCATGACATTGTCATCACAATATTTCATGCCCTTGGCATCACAAAGCTGCATGAACATTTTCATCGCAATGCTCAATACACTTGTCATCACAATGCTCCCTGACACTTGTCAGAAGGCTCCTTGAACTCTGTCAAAAAATATCTCCATTCCTTTTTAATCACAATGTTCCATGCCCTTATCATCACAATGCTCCATGCCATTGACATCACAATTCTCCATTACATTTGTCATCACAATCCTCCATGACACTTGGCATCACAATGTTCCATGACCCCTGTCATCAAAATGCTCCATGCCCCTTGTCATTACAGTGCTTCAAGACGCTCATCATCACAATTATCCGTGGTCTTCTCTTCACAATGCTCCACGGTCTTGCAATCAAAATGCTCCATCCGCCTGTCATCACAATGTTCCGTGTCCCTTCTCATCACAATTCTCCACGACCTTGTTATCACAATGCTCCATGACATTTCTCATCACTATGATACAGGCTCTTGTCATCACAATAATCCATGCCCTTGTCATCTCAATGCTCTATGACATGTGTCATCACAGTGCTCAAAACGCTTGTCATCCCAATGCTCCCTGACACTTGTCAGGAGGCTCCTTGAACTCTGGCATAAAATAGCTCCATGCATTTTTCATCACAATACTCCATTCCCTTGTCATCAAAATTCTCCATGCCATTGTCATCACAATGCTCCATGAATCTTGTCATCACAATGCTCCAATCCCTGGTCATCACAATGCTGCTTTACCTTTGTCATCACAATCCTCCATAACATTTGGCATCACCATGTTCCAAGCCAATGTCATCACAAAGGATCATGATATATGTCATCAAAATGGTCCCTGACAACTGTCTTCACAAAACTCCATGAACTTGTCATCACAATGCTCCATGTGCTTGTCATCACTATACTCCACAAGCTTTTCATCAGAATGCTCCATGACACATGTCATCAAAATGTGCCATGACCCTATCATCACAATGCTCCATAACACCTGTCCTCACGATGCTCCATGCCCCTTGTCATTACAGAGATCCATGACGCAGGTCATCACAATTATCCATGGTCTTCTCATCACAATACTCCATGCCCTTGTCATCAAAATGTTCCATGACCCTTGTTATCACAATGCTCCATGCCATTGTCATCACAATAGACCATAATATATGTCATCGTGATGCTCCCTGACAACTGTCTACACAATACTCCATGACCTTGTCATCACAGTGCTCCTTGCACTTGTCATCACAATTTGCCATGCGCACTGTCATCACAATAATCCATGAAATTTGTCAGGCCAATGCTCCATGACCCTGTCATCACAATTCTCTATGCCCTTGTCATCACAATGCTCCATGCCATTGTCATCTCAAGGGACTGGACATATGTCATCACAATGCTCCATGACGCATGTCATCGGATTGCTCCAGGGCATTCTCAACACAATGCTCAATGCCATTGTCATCACAATATTCCAACACCCTTGTCATCACAACGCTCCATGACCATTGCTATCTCAAGGCTCCATTACCTTTGTCATCATAATCCTCCATGACACTTGGCACCACAATGCTCCATGCCATTTTCTTCACAATGGACAGGATATATGTCATCACAATGCTCCATGACACATGTCATCAGAATGCTCCAGGGCATCCTCAACACAATGCTCCATGCCATTGTCATCACAATATTCCATGCCCTTGTCATCACAATGCTGCATGTACATTATCATCGCAATGCTCAATACACTTGTCATCACAATATTCCCTGACACTGGTGAGAAGGCTCCTTGAACTCTGTCAAAAAATAGATCCATGCCTGTTTCATCACAATGCTCCATGTCCTTATTATCACAATGTTCAATGCCATTGTCATCACAATGCTCGATGACCCTTGTCATCACAATGCTCCAAGCCATTGTCATCACAATGCTCCATTACCTTTGTCATCATAATCCTCCATGACACTTGGCATCACAATGCTCCATGTCATTGTCATCACAATAGACCAGACATATGTCATCACAATGCTCCATGACGTATGCCATCAGAATGCTCCAGGTCATTCTCAACACAACACTCCATGCCATTGTCATCACAATATCCCATGACCCTTGTCATCATAACGCTCCATGATGCCTGTCATCACAATAGTCCCTGCCCTTGTCATCACAATGCTCCATTACCTTTGTCATCTTAATCCTCCTTGACACTTGGCATCACAATGCTCCATGCTATTGTCTTCACAATGGACTGGACATATGTCATCACAATGCTCCATGACACATGTCATCAGAATGCTCCAGGGCATTCTCAACACAATGCTCCATGCCACTGTCATCACAATATTCCATGCCCTTGTCATCACAAAGCTGCATGAACATTTTCATCGCAATGCTCAATATACTTGTCATCACAATGCTCCCTGACACTTGTCAGAAGGCTCCTTGAACTCTGACAAAAAATATCTCCATGCCTTTTGCATCACAATGCTCCATGCCCTTATCATCACAATGCTCCATGCTATTGTCATCACAATGCTCCATGATCCTTGTCATCACAAAGCTCCAATCCCTTGTCATCACAATTCTCCTTTACATTTGTCATCACAATCCTCCATGACACTTGGCCTCACAATGCTCCATGACCCCTGTCATCACAATGCTCCATGACACCTGTCCTCACATTGTTCCATGCCCCTTGTCATTACAGAGTTCTATGAAGTTCGTCATCACAATTATCCGTGGTCTTCTCATCACAATTCTCCAGTCTTTCAATCAAAATGCTCCATCCGCTGGTCATCACAATGCTCCATGTCCCATGTCACCACAATTCTCCACTTCCTTGTTATCACAATGCTCCATGACACTTCTCATCACAATGATACAGGCTATTGTCAGCACAATTTTCCATGCCCTTTTCATCCTAATGTTCAAAGATCCCTGTCATAGCAAGCTCCATGCGCTTTGTCATCACAATGATTCACGAGGTTGTCATTAAAATTTACAATGGCCCATTTCATCACAATGCTCCATGCCCTTGTAATCACATTCCTTCATTACTCTTGTCATCACAATGCTCCAAGCCCTTGTCATCACAATGCTCCAATACCTTTGTCATCACTATCCCCCATGACATTTGACATCACAATGCTCCATGCCATTGTCATCATAATGGACCATGATATATGTCATCACGATGCTCCCTGACACCTGTCTACACAATACTACATGACCTTTTCATCACAGTGTCCCATGCCCTTGTCATCACAATTTGCCATGCGCACTGTCATCACAATAATCCATGAATCGTGTTAGGCCAATTTTCCATGCACCTGTCATCACAATGCTCTATGCTCTTCTCATCACAATGTTCCAAACCCTTGTCATCACAATGCTCCATTACCTTTGTCATCATAATCCTTCATGACAATTGTCATCACAATTCTCCATGCCATTGTCATTACAGTGGACCGGATATATGTCATCACAATGCTCCATGATGCATGTTATCAGAATGCGCCAGGGGATTCTCAACAAAATGCTCCATGCCATTGTGATCACAATATTCCATGCCCTTGTCATCGCAATGCTCCATTACCATTGTCATCACAATGCTCAATACACTTGTCATCACACTGCTCCCTGACACTTGTCAGAAGTCTCCTTGAACTCTCTCATGAAAAAGCTCTATGCCTTTTTCAACAGAATGCTCCATGTCATTATCAACACAATGCTCCATGCCATTGTCATTACAATCCTCCATGACTCTTGGCTTCACAATACTCCATGCCATTGTCATCACAATGGACCATGACTTATGTCATCACATTGTTCCATGAAACTCTCTTCACAAAACTCCATGACCTTGTCATAACACTTCTCCACGCCCTTGTCAACACAATGTTCCATGCGCTTGTTATCACCATGCTCCATGACCTCTTTTTTGAAAATTCTCCGTGACTCCAGTCATCACAATGCTTCATGACATTTGTCATCACAATTTTCCATGCCCTCGTCCTCACAAGACTCTGTGACTTTTGTCACCTCAATGCTCCATGCACTTCTCAAGAAAATTCTCTCTCACCACTGATCTCAGAGTGTTCCATCACTAGTCATCAATATACACCCTCACCCCTGTCATCACAATGTTCCATGACCCCTGTCATCACAATGCTACATGACCTTATCATCAAAATGCACCATGACCCCTGACATCACACTGTTCCATAACCTCTGTCATCAAAATGCTCCATGACGCTTTTCATCTCAATGCTCCATGAAACCTGTCATCACAATGCACCATGCCCATCATCATAATGCTTCATGCTATTGTCATCACAATGAAATCAAAATGCTCCATGACAACAGTTATCAAAATGCTCCAAACCCTTGTGATCACAATGTTTCATAACACTTGTCATCGCAAAGCCCCATGACGCTCGTCATAAGAATTATCCATGTTATTCTCATCACAATGCTCCATGAACTTTGTCACCGCAATGTTCAATATACTTGTCATCATTTGGCTCCCCGACCCTTCTCCTCACTATGCTCCTTGAACCCATTCCTGATAAGGCTCTATGCCTTTTTCATCACTATGATCCATGCCGTTTTCATCAAATTGCTCCATGACCCCTGTAATCACAATGCTCCATGACCCTTTTCCTCAGAATGCTCCATGAGACTTGTCATCACAAGGCTCCATGGTCTTTTCATTACAATGCTCCAAGAACTTGTCATCACAAGGCTCCATTCTCTTGTCATAAAAATGCTCCATGACCATGTCATCACAATACTCCATGAACATTTACAGCCCAGTGCTCCGTGATCTACTCATCACAATGCTCCATGACACGTGTCATCACAATGCTCCATGACGCCTGTCATCAAAATGCTCCATGACCCTTGCCATCATGATAATCCAGGCCCTTGCCATCCCAATGCTCCATTACCACTGTAATCACAATGCTCCTTGACGCTTGTCATCACAGTGCTCCATGACACTTGTCATCCCAATGCTCCATGCCTTTGTGAGCAAAATGCTCTATGACCTTTTCATCACAATGCTCCATGCGCTTGTCATCACAATACTCCATTCCCATTGTGACCACAATCCTCCATGAAACTTGGGATCACATTGCTTTCTTCCCTTGTCATCACAATGCTCCAAGCAATTGTCATCACAATGCTCCATTACCCTTGTCATCACAACGCTCCATGATGCCTGTGATCAATATATTCCATGCCCTTGTCATCTCAACGCTCTATGACATGTGTCATCACAATGCTCAAAACGCTTGTTAACCCAATTCTCCCTGACACTTTTCAGAAGGCTCCTTGAAATCTGTCATAAAATAGCTTCATGCATTTTCCATCACAATGCTCCATTTTCTTATCATCAAAATGCTCCATGCCATTGTCATCACAATGCTCCATGACCCTTGTCATCACAATGCTCCAATCCCTTGTCATCACTATGCTGCTTTACCTTTGTCATCACAATCCTCCATGACATTTGGCAACACCATGTTCCATGCCATTGTCATCACAATGGACCATGATATATGTCATCACAATGGTCCCTGACAACTGTCTTCACAAAACTCCATGACCTTGTCATCACAATGCTCCATGTGCTTGTCATGACAATACTCCACAAGCTTTTCATCAGAATGCTCCATGACACATGTCATCAAAATGCGCAATGACTCCTATCATCACAATGCTCCATAACACCTGTCCTCACGATGCTCCATGCCCCTTGTCATTACAGAGCTCCATGACGCAGGTCATCACAATTATCCATGGTCTTCTCATCACAATGCTCCAAGCCCTTGTCATCATAATGCTCCTTTACCTTTGGCATCACAATCCTCCTTTACACTTGGCATCACAATGCTACATGCCATTGTCATCACAATGAACCATGACATATGTCCTCAAAATGCGCCCTGATAACTGTCTTCACTATAGTCCACGACCTTGTCAACATAATGCTCAATGCCCTTGCCATCACAATGCACCATGCCCACTCTCATCACAATAATCCATGAAACTTGTCAGACCAATGCTCCATGACACTGTCATCACAATGCTCCTTGCCCTTGTCATCACAATGTTCCAAGCCCTGGGCATCACAATGCTCCATTACTTTTGTCATCACAATCCTCCATGACACTTGGCCACACAATGTTCCATGCTATTGTCATCACAATGGACCATGATATATGTCATCACGATGCTCCCTGACACCTCTATACACAATACTCGATGACCTTGTCATAAGTGTGCTCCATGTCCTTGTCATCACAATGCACCATGCCCACTGTCATCAAAATAATACATGAAACTTGTGAGGCCAATGCTCCATGCCCCTCTCATCACAATGCCGTATGGGCTTGTCATCACAATGCTCCAAGCCGTTGTCATCACACTGCTCCATTACTTTTGTCATCATGATCCTTCTTGACACTTGGCATCACAATGCTCCATGCCATTGTCATCACAAGCGACTGGACATATTTCATCACAATGCTCCATGACGCATGTCATCGGTATGCTCCAGGGCATTCTCAACACAATGCTCAATGCCATTGTCATCACAATATTCCAAGACCCTTGTCATCACAACGCTCCATGACCATTGCCATCACAATGCTCCATTACCTTTGTCATCATAATCCTCCATGACACTTGGCATAACAATGCTCCATGCCATTTTCTTCACAATGGAACGGATATATGTCATGAAAATGCTCCATTACATTTGTCATCACAATGCTCCCTGGCACCTGTCTTCACAATAGTCCATGACATTGTCATCGGAGAGCTCCATGACACTTCTTATAGCAAGCTCCATGCAATTGGGATCACAATGCTTCACGACATTGTCATCAAATTCTCAGTGGCCCTTATCATTACAATGCTCCATGCCATTGTCATCAAAATGCACCATGAACCTTGTCATCACAAAGCTCCATGATGCCTGCCATCACAATATTCCATGCCCTTGTCAACACAATGTTCTATGACATGTATCATCACAATGCTCAAAACACATGACATCCCAATGCTTCCTGACACTTGTCAGAAGGTTCCTTGAACTCGGTCATAAAGTAGCACCATGCCTTTTTCATCACAATGCTCCATTCCCTTATCATCAAAATGCTCCATGCCATTGTCATCACAATGCTCCTTGACCTTTGTCATCACAATTCTCCAATCCGTTGTCATCACAATGCTCCATTACCTTTTTCATCACAATCCTCCATGACAATTGGCATCACAATGTTCCATGACCACTGCCATCACAATGCTCCATGCTCCTTGTCATTACAGAGCTCCATGACGCTCATCATCCAAATTATCCGTAGTCTTCTCTTCACAATGCTCCACGGTCTAGCAATCAAAATGCTCCATCCGCTGGTCATCACAATGCTCCATGTCCCTTGTCATCACAATTCTCCACGACCTTGTTATCAAAATGCGCCATGACACTTCTCATCACAATGATACAGGCTCTTGTCATCACAATATGCCATGCCCTTTTCATCCTAATGCTCCATGATCCCTGTCATAGCAAGTTCCCTGCGCTTTGTCATCACAAGGCTTCACGAGTTGTCATTAAAGTTTTCAATGGCCCTTGTCATCACAATGCTCCATGCCCTTTTAATCACATTCCTCAATGACTAGTGTCATCACAATCCTCCAAGCCCTTGTCATCACAATGCTCCATTACATTTGCATTAACAATATTCCCTGACATCTGTCTTCACAATAGTCCATGATATTGTCATCGCAGAGCTCCATGACACTTCTCATAGCAAGCTCCAAGCACTTGGGATCACAATGCTTCACGACATTGTCATCAAATTCTCAATGGACCTTATCATCACAATGCTCCATGCCCTTGTCATCACAATGCTCCATGCCATTTTCATCACAATACTCCACAAGCTTGTCATCAGAATGCTATATGACCCTTGGCATCAGAATGCTCCATGACCCCTGTCATCACAATGCTCCATGACACCTGTCCTCACAAAGCTCCATGCCCCTTGTCATTACAGAGTTCCATGACGTTCGTCATCACAATTATCCGTGGTCTTCTCATCACAATTATCCACGGTCATTCAATCAAAATGCTCCATCTGCTGGTCATCACAATGCTCCATGTCCCATGTCACCACAATTCTCCACGTCCTTGTTATCACAATGCTCCATGATACTTCTCATCACATGTTACAGGCTCTTGTCAGCACAATTTTCCATGCCCTTTTCATCCTAATGTTCAAAGATCCCTATTATAGCAAGCTCCATGCGCTTTGTCATCACAATGATTCACGATGTTGTCATTAAAATTTACAATGGCCCATTTCATCACAATGCTCCATGCCCTTGTAATCACATACCTCCATTACTCTATTCATCACAATGCTCCAAGCCCTTTTCATCACAATGCTGCATTACATTTGTCATCACTATCCTCCATGACGCTTGGCATCACAATGCTCCAAGCCATTGCCATCACAATGGACCATGATATATGTCATCACGATGCTCCCTGACACCTGTCTACACAATACTCCTTGACCTTTTCATCACAGTGCTCCATGCCCTTGTCATCACAATTTGTCATGCGCACTGTCATCACAATAATCCATGAAACTTGTCAGGCCAATGTTCCATGCCCCTGTCATCACAATGTTCTATGCCCTTGTCATCACAATGTTCCAAACCCTTGTCATCACATTGCTCCTTTACCTTTGTCATCATAATCCTCCATGACAATTGGCATCACAATGCTCAATGCTATTTTCATTACAATAGACCGGATATATGTCATCACAATGTTCCATGACACATGATATCAGAATGCGCCTGGGGATTCTCAACAAAATGCTCCATGCCATTGTGATGACAATATACCATGACCTTGTCATCACAATGCTTCAGGACCATTGCCATCACAATGCTCAATACACTTGTCATCACAATGCTCCCTGACACTTGTCAGAAGTCTCCTTGAACTCTCTCATGTAAAACCTCCATGCCTTTTTCATCACAATGCTCCATGTCCTTATCATCACAATGCTCCATGCCATTGTCATCACAATCCTCCTTGAATGTTGGCATCACAATACTCCATGCCATTGTAATCACAATGGACCATGCCATATGTCATCACAATGTTCCCTGACAACTCTCTTCACAACACTACATGACCTTCTCATAACTCTGCTCCATGCCCTTGTCAACACAATGTTCCATGCGCTTGTTATCACCATGCTCCATGACGTTTTTATGAAAATTCTCCGTGACTCCTGTCATCACAATGCTTCATGACATTTGTCATCACAATTGTCCATGCCCTCGTCCTCACAAGACTCTGTGACTTTTGTCACCACAATGCTCCATGCACTTCTCATCAAAATGCTCTCTCACCATTGATATCAGAGTGTTCCATCACTAGACCTTACTATACTCCCTCTACCCCTGTCATCACAATGTTCCATGACCACTGTAATCACAATGCTCCATGACGCTTGTCATCACAGTGCTCCATGACACTTGTCATCCCAATGCTCCATGCCTTTGTGGGCAGAATGCTATGTGACCTTGTCTTCACAAGGTTCCATGCGCTTGTCATCATAATATTGCATTCCCATTGTGACCACAATCCTCCTTGAAACTTGGGATCACATTGTTACTACCCTTGTCATCACAATGCTCCATGGTCCTTGAAATCTAAATGATCCATGTCTTCTGTCATCACAATGATCCAAACCGTTGTGATCCCAATGTTCCATAACACTGGTCATCACAGGGCTCCATGATGCCTGTCATCACAATTTTCCATGCCCTAGTCATCACAATGCTCCATGACTTTTGTCATCACAATGCTCCCTGACAACTCTCTTCACAAAACTCCATGACCTTGTTATCACAATGCTCAATGTGCTTGTCATCACAATACTACACAAGATTGTCATTAGAATGCTCTATGACTCTTGTCATCAAAATGCGCCATGACACCTATCATTACAATGCTCCATGACACCTGTCCTAACCATGCTTCATGACCCTTGTCATTACAGTGCTCCATGACGCTCGTCATCACAATTATCCATGGTCTTCTCATCACAATGCTCCATGCCCTTGTCATCACAATGCTCCATGGCCATTGTCATCACAATGCTCCAAGCCCTTGTCATCACAATGCTCCTTTACTATTGTCATCACAATCCTCCATGACACTTGGAATCACAATGCTCCATGCCCTTGTCATCACTATAGTCCATAATATATGTCATCGTGATGCTCCCTGTCAACTCTCTACACAATACTCCATGACCTTGTCATCACTGTGCTCCATGCACTTGTTATCACAATTTGCCTTGCGCAGTGTCATAACAATAATCCATGAAACTTGTCAGGCCAATGCTCCATGCCCCTGTCATCACAATGCTCTATGCCCTTGTCATCACAATGCTCCAAGCCCTTGTCAGCATAATGCTCCATTACCTTTGTCATCATGATCCTCCTTGACAATTGTCATCACAATGCTCCATGTCATTGTCATCACACTGGACCTGATATATGTCATCACATTGCTCCATGGCGGATGACATCACAATGCTCCAGGGGATTCTCAACAATATGCTCCATGCCATTGTCATCACTTTATTCCATACCCTTATCATCACAATGCTCCATGACATTGTCATCACAGTGCACCATGAGCCTTGTCATCACAACGCTCCATGATGCCAGTCATCACAATATTCCATGACCTTGTCATCACAATGCTCTATGACATGTGTCATCACAATGCTCAAAACACTTGTCATCCCAATGTTCCCTGAGACTTGTCAGAAGTCTTCTTGAACTATCTCATGAAAAAGTTCCATGCATTTTTCATCACAATGCTCCATGTCCTTATCATCACAATGCTCCATGCCATTGTCATCACAATCGTCCATGATTCTTGGCATCACAATACCCCATGCCATTGTCATCACAATGTACCATGACATATGTAATCACAATGTTCCCTGGCAATTCTCTTCACAGAATTCCATGACCTTGTCATAAATCTGCTCCACGCCCTTGTCAACAGAAGGTTCCATGCGCTTGTTATCACCATGCTCCATGACGTCTTTTATGAAATTCTCCGTGACTCCTGTCATCACAATGCTTCATGACATTTGTCATCACAATTGTCCATGCCCTCTTCCTCACAAGACTCTGTGACATTTGTCACCACAATGCTCCATGCACGTCTCATCAAAATGCTCTGTCACCACTGATATCAGAGTGTTCCATTAATAGTCATCACTATACTCCCTCAACCCTGTCATTACAATGTTCCATGACCCCTGTCATTACAATGCTACATGACCTTATCATCAAAATGCTCCATGACCCCTGACATCACACTGTTCCATAACCCCTGTCATCAAAATGCTCCATTAAACTTTTCTTCTCAATGCTCCATGAACCCTGTCATCACAATGCACCATGCCCATCATCATAATGCTTCATGCTATTTTCATCACAATGAAATCAAAATGCTCCATGACCTCTGTCATCAAAATGCTCCAAACCCTTGTGATCACAATGTTTCATAACACTTGTCATCACAAAGCCCCATGACACTCGTCATAAGTATTATCCATGTTATTCTCATCACAATGCTCCATGAACTTTGTCTCCACAATGCTCAATATACTTGTCATCACAATGCTCCCCGATACTTCTCGTCACTAGGCTCCTTGAACCCGTTCCTGATAAGGCTCTATGTCTTTTTCATCACTATGATCCATGCCGTTTTCATCAAATTGCTCCATGACCCCTGTTCACAATGCTCCATGACCCTTTTCCTCAGAATGCTCCATGAGACTTGTCATCACTAGGCTCCATGACCCTGTCATCACGATACTCCATGAACATTTTCAGCCCAATGATCCATGACCTTCTCATCACAATGCTCCATGACACGTATCATCAAAATGCTCCAGGACGCCTGTCATCAAAATGCTCCATGACCCTTGCCATCATGATAATCCAGGCCCTTGCCATCCCAATGCTCCATGACCACTGTAATCACAATGCTCCATGACGCTTGTCATCACAGTGCTCCATGACACTTGTCATCCCAATGCTCCATGCCTTTGTGAGCAAAATGCTCCATGACCTTTTCATCACAATGCTCCATGCGCTTGTCTTCACAATGGACCATGATATATGTCATCACGATGATCCCTGACAGCTGTCTACACAATACTCCATGACATTTTCATCACAGTGCCCCAGGCCCTTGTCATCACAATTTGCCATGCACACTGTCATCACAATAATCCATGAAACGTGTCAGGCCAATTCTCCATGCCCCTATCATGACAATTCTCCATGACTCTTGGCTTCACTATACTCCATGCCATGTCATCACAATGGACCATGACATATGTCATCACAATGTTCCCTGAAACTCTCTTCACAAAACTCCATGACCTTGTCATAACACTGCTCCACGCCCTTGTCAACACAATGTTCCATGCGCTTGTTATCACCATGCTCCATGACCTCTTTTATGAAAATTCTCCTTGACTCCAGTCATCACAATGCTTCATGACATTTGTCATCACAATTGTCCATGCCCTCGTCCTCGCAAGACTCTGTGACATTTGTCACCTCAATGCTCCATGCACTTCTCAACAAAATTCTCTCTCACCACTGATCTCAGAGTGTTCCATCACTAGTCATCACTATACTCCCTCACCCCTGTCATCACAATGTTCCATGACCCCTGTCATCACAATGCTACATGACCTTATCATCAAAATGCTCCATGTCCCCTGACATCACACTGTTCCATAACCCCTGTCATCAAAATGCTCCATGACGCTTTTCATCTCAATGCTCCATGAACCCTGTCATCACAATGCACCATGCCCATCATCATAATGCTTCATGCTATTGTCATCACAATGAAATCAAAATGCTCCATGACAACTGTTATCAAAATGCTCCAAACCCTTGTGATCACAATGTTTCATAACACTTGTCATCGGAAAGCCACATGACACTCGTCATAAGAATTATCCATGTTATTCTCATCACAATGCTCCATGAACTTTGTCACCACAACGTTCAATATACTTGTCATCATTTTGCTCCCCAACACTTCTCCTCACTATGCTCCTTGAACCCATTCCTGATAAGGCTCTATGCCTTTTTCATCACTATGATCCATGCCGTTTTCATCAAATTGCTCCATGACCCCTGTAATCACAATGCTCCATGACTCTTTTCCTCAGAATGCTCCATGAGACTTGTCATCACAAGGCTCCATGGTTTTTTCATCACAATGCTCCAAGAACTTGTCATCACAAGGCTCCATTCACTTGTCATAACAATGCTCCATTACCCTGTCATCACAATACTCCATGAATATTTTCAGCCCAATGCTCCGTGACCTTCTCATCACAATGCTCCATGACACGTTTCATCACAATGCTCCATGACGCCTGTCATCAAAATGCTCCATGACACTTGCCATCATGATAATCCAGGAGCTTGCCATCCCAATGCTCCATGACCACTGTAACCACAATGCTCCATGACGCTTGTCATCACAGTGCTCCATGACACTTGTCATCCCAATGCTCCATGCCTTTGTGAGCAAAATGCTCCATGACCTTTTCATCACAATGCTCCATGCGCTTGTCATCACAATACTCCATTCCCATTGTGACCACAATCAGCCATGAAACTTTGGATCACATTGCATTCTTCCCTTGTCATCACAATGCTCCATGCCATTGTCATCACAGTGCTCCATTACCCTTGTCATCACAACGCTTCAATATGCCTGTGATCAATATATTCCATGCCGTTGTCATCTCAATGCTCTATGACATGTGTCATCACAATGCTCAAAACGCTTGTTAACCCAATTCTCCCTGACACTTTTCAGAAGGCTCCTTGAAATCTGTCATAAAATAGCTCATTGCATTTTTCATCACAATGCTCCATTCCCCTATCATCAAAATGCTCCATGCCATTGTCATCACAATGCTCCATGACCCTTGTAATCACAATGCTCCGATCCCTTGTCATCACAATGCTGCTTTACCTTTGTCATCACAATCCTCCATGACACTTGGCACCACCATGTTCCATGCCATTGTCATCACAATGGACCATGATATATGTCATCACAATGGTCCCTGACAACTGTCTTCACAAAACTCCATGACCTTGTCATCACAGTGTTCCATGAGCTTGTCATCACAATACTCCACAAGCTTTTCCTCAGAATGCTCCATGACACATGTCATCAAATTGCGCAATGACACCTATCATCACAATGCTCCATAACACCTGTCCTCACGATGCTCCATGCCCCTTGTCATTACAGAGCTCCATGACGCAGGTCATCACAATTATCCATGGTCTTCTCATCAAAATGCTCCAAGCCCTTGTCATCATAATGCTCCTTTACCTTTGGCATCACAATCCTCCATTACACTTGTCATCACAATGCTCCATGCCATTGTCATCACAATGGACCATGACATATGTTCTCAAAATGCGCCCTAATAACTGTCTTCACTATAGTCCATGACCTTGTCAACATAATGCTCAATGCCCTTGCCATCACAATGCACCATGCCCACTCTCATCATAATAATCCATGAAACTTGTCAGACCAATGCTCCATGACACTGTCATCACAATGCTCCTTGCCCTTGTCATCACAATGCTCCAAGCCCTGGGCATCACAATGCTCCATTACTTTTGTCATCACAATCCTCCATGACACTTGGCAACACAATGTTCCATGCTATTGTCATCACAATGGACCATGATATATGTCATCACGATGCTCCCTGACACCTCTCTACACAATACTCCATGACCTTGTCATAAGTGTGCTCCATGTCCTTGTCATCACAATGCACCATGCCCACTGTCATCAAAATAATACATGAAAGTTGTCAGGCCAATGCTCCATGCCCCTGTCATCACAATGCTCTATGGGCTTGTCATCACAATGCTCCAAGCCATTGTCATCACACTGCTCCATTACCTTTGTCATCATGATCCTTCTTGACACTTGGCATCACAATGCTCCATGCCATTGTCATCAAAAGGGATTGGACATATGTCATCACAATGCTCCATGACGCATGTCATCGGAATGCTCCAGGGCATTCTCAACACAATGCTCAATGCCACTGTCATCACAATATTCCAAGACCCTTGTCATCACAACGCTCCATGACCATTGCCATCACAATGCTCCATTACCTTTGTCATCATAATCCTCCATGACACTTGGCATCACAATGCTCCATGCCATTTTCTTCACAATGGAACGGATATATGTCATCACAATCCTCCATGACACATGTCATCAGAATGCTCCAGGGCATCCTCAACACAATGCTCCATGCCATTGTCATCACCGTATTCCATGCCGTTGTCATCACAATGCTGCATGAACATTATCATCGCAATGCTCAATACACTCGTCATCACAATATTCCCTGACACTTGTCAGAAAGCTCCTTGTACTCTGTCAAAAAATATCTCAATGCCTTTTTCATCACAATGCTCCATGCCCTTATCATCACAATGCTCCATGCCATTGTCATCACAATGCTCCATGACCCTTGTCATCACAATGCTCCAAACCCTTGTCATCACAATTCTCCATTACATTTGTCATCACAATCCTCCATGACACTTGGCATCACAATGTTCCATGAACCCTGTCATCAAAATGTTCCATGCCCCTTGTCATTACAGTGCTCCATGACGCTCATCATCACAATTATCCGTGGTCTTCTCTTCACAATGCTCCACGGTCTTGCAATCAAAATGCTCCATCCGCCTGTCATCACAATGTTCCGTGTCCCTTGTCATCACAATTCTCCCGACCTTGTTATCACAATGCTCCATGACACTTCTCATCACAATGATACAGGCTCTTGTCATCACAATATTCCATGCCCCTGTCATCTCAATGCTCTATGACCTGTGTCATCACAATGCTCAAAACGCTTGTAATCCCAATGCACCCTGACACTTGTCAGAAGGCTCCTTGAAATCTGTCATAAAATAGCTCCATGCATTTTTCATCACAATGCTCCATTCCCTTGTCATTAAAATTCTCCAAGCCATTGTCATCACAATGCTCCATGACCCTTGTCATCACAATGCTCCAATCCCTTGTCATCACAATGCTGCTTTACCTTTGTCATCACATTCCTCCATGACATTTGGCACCACCATGTTCCATGCCATTGTCATCACAAAGGATCATGATATATGTCATCAAAATGGTCCCTGACAACTGTCTTCACAAAACTCCATGAACTTGTCATCACAATGCTCCATGTGCTTGTCATCAATATACTCCACAAGCTTTTCATCAGAATGCTCCATGACACATGTCATCAAAATGTGCCATGACCCTATCATCACAATGCTCCATAACACCTGTCCTCACGATGCTCCATGCCCCTTGTCATTACAGAGATCCATGACGCAGGTCATCACAATTATCCATGGTCTTCTCATCACAATACTCCATGCCCTTGTCATCAAAATGCTCCATGACCCTTTTCATCACAATGCTCCATGCCATTGTCATCACAATAGACCATAATATATGTCATCGTGATGCTCCCTGACAACTCTCTACACAATACTCCATGACCTTGTCATCACAGTGCTCCATGCACTTGTCATCACAATTTGCCATGCGCACTTTCAGCACAATAATCCATGAAATTTGTCAGGACAATTCTCCAAGCCCCTGTCATCACAATGCTCTATGCCCTTGTAATCACAATGCTCCATGCCATTGTCATCTCAAGGGACTGGACATATGTCATCACAATGCTCCATGATGCATGTCATCGGAATGCTCCAGGGCATTCTCAACACAATGCTCAATGCCATTGTCATCACAATATTCCAACACCCTTATCATCACAACGCTCCATGACCTTTGTGATCACAATGCTCCATTACCTTTGTCTTCATAATCCTCCATGACACTTGGCATCACAATGCTCCATGCCATTTTCTTCACAATGGAACGGATATATGTCATCACAATGCTCCATGACACATGTCATCAGAATGCTCCAGGGCATTCTCAACACAGTGCTCCATGCCATTGTCATCACAATATTCCATGCCCTTGTCATCACAATGCTGCATGTACATTATCTTCACAATGCTCAATTCACTTGTCATCACAATATTCCCTGACACTTGTCAGAAGGCTCCTTGAACTCTGTCAAAAAATAGCTCCATGCCTGTTTCATTACAATGCTCCATGTCCTTATTATCACAATGCTCCATGCCATTGTCATCACAATGCTCGATGACCCTTGTCATCACAATGCTCCAAGCCATTGTCATCACAATGCTCCATTACCTTTGTCATCATAATCCTCCATGACACTTGGCATCACAATGCTCCATGCCATTGTCATCACAATAGACCAGACATATGTCAACACAATGCTCCATGACGTATGCCATGAGAATGCTCCAGGTCATTCTCAACACAACACTCCATGCCATTGTCATCACAATATCCCATGACCCTTGTCATCATAACGCTCCATGATGCCTGTCATTACAATAGTTCATGCCCTTGTCATCACAATGTACCAAGCCGTTGTCATCACGCTGCTCCATTACCTTTGTCATCTTAATCATCCTTGACATTTGGCATCACAATGCTCCATGCTATTGTCTTCACAATGGACTGGACATATGTCATGACAATGCTCCATGATACATGTCATCAGAATGCTCCAGGGCATTCTCAACACAATGTTCCATGCCACTGTCATCACAATATTCCATGCCACTGTCATCACAATATTCCATGCCCTTGTCATCACAAAGCTGCATGAACATTTTCATTGCAATGCTCTATACACTTGTCATCACAATGCTCCCTGTCACTTGTCAGAAGGCTCCTTGAAATCTGTCAAAAAATATCTCCATGCCTTTTTCATCACAATGCTCCATGCCCTTATCATCACAATGCTCCATGACTTTGTCATCACAATCCTCCATGACACTTGGCATCACAATGTTCTTGGACCCCTGTCATCACAATGCTCCATGCCCCTTGTCATTACAGTGCTCCATGACGCTCGTCATCACAATTATCCGTGGTCTTCTCTTCACAATGCTCCACGATCTTGCAATAAAAATGCTCCATCCACTGGTCATCACAATGTTCCATGTCCCTTGTCATCACAATTCTCCACGACCTTGTTATCACAATGCTCCATGATACTTCTCCTCACAATGATACAGTCTCTTGTCATCACAATATTCCATGCCCTTGTCATCCTAATGCTCCATGATCCCTGTCATAGCAAGCTCCCCGTGCTTTGTCATCACAAGGCTTCACGACTTTGTCATTAAATTTTCATTGGCCCTTGTCATCACAATGGTCCATGCCCTTTTAATCACATTACTCCATGACTAGTGTCATCACAGTCCTCCAAGCCATTGTCATCACAATGCTCCATTACCTTTGTCATCACAATGCTCCCTGACACCTGTCTTCACAATAGTCCATGACATTGTCATCGCAGAGCTCCATGACACTTCTAATAGCAAGTTCCATGCGCTTGGGATCACAATGCTTCACGACATTGTCATCAAATTCTCAATGGCCCTTATCATCACAATGCTCCATGCCCTTGTCATCACAATGCTCCATGCCATTGTCATCACAATACTCCACAAGCTTGTCATCAGAATGCTCCATGACCCTTGGCATCAGAATGCTCCATGACCCCTGTCATCACAGTGCTCCATGACACCTGTCCTCACAATGCTCCATGCCCCATGTCATTTCAGAGTTCTATGACGTTCGTCATCACAATTATCTGTGGTCTTCTCATCACAATTCTCCACGGTCTTTCAATCAAAATGCTCCATCCGCTGGTCATAACAATGCTCCATGTCCCATGTCACCACAATTCTCCACGTCCTTGTTATCACAAAGCTCCATTACACTTCTCATCACAATGATACAGGCTCTTGTCAGCACTATTTTCCATGCCCTTTTCATCTGAATGTTCAAAGATCCCTGTCATAGCAAGCTCCATGTGCTTTGTCATCACAATGATTCACGATGTTGTCATTAAAATTTACAATGCCCCATTTCATCACAATGCTCCATGCCGTTGTAATCACATTCCTCCATTACTCTTGTCATCACAATGTTCCAAGCCCTTGTCATCACAGTGCTCCAATACCTTTGTCATCACTATCCTCCATGACCCTTGTCATGACAATGCTCCAAGCCCTTGTCATCACAATGCTCCATTACCTTTGTCATCACTATACTCCATGACCCTTGGCATCACAATTCTCCATGCCATTGTCATCACCATGGACCATGATATATGTCATCACGATGCTCCCTGACACCTGTCTACAGTATACTCCATGACATTTTCATCACAGTGCTCCATGCCCTTGGCATCACAATTTGCCATGCACACTGTCATCAAAATAATCCATGAAATTTCACAGGCCAATGCTCCATGCCACTTTCATCACAATGCTCTATGCCCTTGTCATCACAAAGTTCCAAACCCTTGTCCTCACAATGCTCCACTACCATTGTCATCATAATCCCCCATGACAATTGGCATCACAATGCTCCATGCCATTGTTATTACAATGGACCGGATATATGTCATCACAATGCTCCATGAAGCATGATATCAGAATGCGCCAGGGGATTCTCAACAAAATGCTCCATGCCATTGTGATCACAATATTCCATGCTCTTGTCATCACAATGCTCCATGACTATTGTCATCACAATGCTCAATACCTTTGTCATCACAATGCTCCCTAACATTTGTCAGAAGTCTCCTTGAACTCTCTCATGAAAAAGCTCCATACCTTTTTCATCACAATGCTCCATGTCCTTATCATCACAATGCTCCATGCCATTGTCATCACAATCCTCCATGACTCTTGGAATCACAATACTCCATGCCATTGTCATCACGATGGACCATGACATATGTTATCATAATGTTCCCTGACAACTCTCTTCACAAAAATCCATGACTTTGTCATAACTCTGCTCCACGCCCTTGTCAACACAATGTTCCACGCACTTGTTATCACCATGCTCCATGACCTCTTTTATGAAAATTCTCCGTGACTCCAGTCATCACAATGCTTCATGACATTTGTCATCACATTTGTCCATGCCCTCATCCTCACAAGACTCTGTGACTTTTGTCACCACAATGCTCCATGCACTTCTCATCAAAATGTTCTCTCACCACTGATATCAGAGTGTTCCATCACTAGTCATCACTATACTCCCTCACCACTGTCATCACAATGATCCTTGACCCCTGTCATCACAATGCTACATGACCTTATCATCAAAATGCTGCATGACCCCTGACATCACACTGTTCCATAACCCCTGTCATCAAAATGCTCCATGACCTTTTTCATCTCAATGCTCCATGAACACTGTCATCACAATGCACCATGCCCTTCATCATAATGCTTCATGCAATTGTCATCACAATGAAATCAAAAGTCTCCATGACCACTGTTATCAAAATGTTCCAAACCCTTGTGATCACAATGTTTCATAACACTTGTCATCACAAAGCCCCATGACACTCGTCATAAGAATTATCCATGTTCTTCTCATCACAATGCTCCATGAACTTTGTCACCACAATGTTCAATATACTTGTCATCACAATGCTCCCCAACACTTCTCTTCACTATGCCCCTTGAACCCGTTCCTGATAAGGCTCTATGTCTTTTTCTTCACTATGACACATGCTGTTTTCATCAAATTGCTCCATGACCCCTCTAATAACAATGTTCCATGACCATTTTCCTCAGATTGCTCCATGAGACTTGTCATCACAAGGCTTCATGGTCTTCTCATCACAATGATCCAGGAAATTGTCATCACAAGGCTCCATTCACTTGTCATAACAATGCTCCATGACCCTGTCATCACAATACTCCATGAACATTTTCTGCCCAATGCTCCATGACCTTCTCATCACAATGCTCCATGACACCTGTCATCACAATTCTCCATGAAGCCTGTCATCAAAATGCTCCATGACACTTGCCATCATGATAATCCAGGCCCTTGCCATCCCAATGCTCCTTTACCACTGTAATCAAAATGCTCCATGACGCTTGTCATCACAGTGCTCCATGACACTTGTCATCCCAATGCTCCATGCCTTTGTGAGCAAAATGCTCCATGACCTTTTCATCACAATGCTCCATGCGCTTGTCATCACAATACTCCATTCCCATTGTGACCACAATCCTCCATGAAATTTGGGATCACATTGCTTTCTACCCTTGTCATCACAATGCTCCATGCCATTGTCATCACAGTGCTCCATGACCCTTGTCATTACAACGCTCCATGATGCCTGTTATCACAATATTCAATGTCCTTGTCATCTCAATGCTCTATGACATGTGTCATCACAGTGCTCAAAACGCTTGTCATCCCTATTCTCCCTGACACTTGTCAGAAGGCTCCTTCAACTCTGTCATAAAATAGCTCCATGCATTTTTCATCACAATACTCCATTCCCTTGTCATCAAAATTCTCCATGCCATTGTCATCACAATGCTCCATGACCCTTGTCATCACAATGCTCCAATTCCTTGTCATCACAATGCTGCTTAACCTTTGTCATCACAATCCTCCAAGACATTTGGCACCACCATGTTCCATGCCAATGTCATCACAATGGATCATGATATATGTCATCACAATGGTCCCTGACAACTGTCTTCACAAAACTCCATGAACTTGTCATCACAATGCTCCATGTGCTTGTTATCACTATACTCCACAAGCTTTTCATCAGAATTCTCCATGACACATGTCATCAAAATGTGCCATGACCCTATCATCACAATACTCCATAACACCTATCCTCACGATGCTCCATGCCCCTTGTCATTACAGAGATCCATGACGCAGGTCATCACAATTATCCATGGTCTTCTCATCACAATACTCCATGCCCTTGACATCAAAATGCTCCATGACCCTTGTCATCACAATGCTCCATGCCATTGTCATCACAATAGACCATAATATATGTCATCGTGATGCTCCCTGACAACTCTCTACACAATAATCCATGACTTTGTCATCACAGTGCTCCATGCACTTGTCATCACAATTTGCCTTGCGCACTGTCATCACAATAATCCATGAAACTTGTCAGGCCAATGCTCCATGCACCTGTCATTACAATGCTCTATGAACTTGTCATCACAATGCTCCATGCCATTGTCATCTCAAGGGACTGGACATATGTCATCACAATGCTCCATGATGCATGTCATCGGAATGCTCCAGGGCATTCTCAACACAATGCTCAATGCCATTGTCATCACAATATTCCAACACCCTTGTCATCACAACGCTCCATGACCATTGCCATCACAATGCTCCATTACCTTTGTCATCATAATCCTCCATGACACTTGGCATCACAATGCTCCATGCCATTTTCTTCACAATGGAACGGATATATGTCATCACAATGCTCCATGACACGTGTCATCAGAATGCTCCAGGGCATCCTCAACACAATGCTCCATGCCATTGTCATCAAAATATTGAATGCCCTTGTCATCACAATGCTGCATGTACATTATCATTACAATGCTCAATAAACTTGTCATCACAATATTCCCTGACACTTGTCAGAAGGCTCCTTGAACTCTGTCAAAAAATAGCTCCATGCCTGTTTCATCACAATGCTCCATGTCCTTATTATCACAATGCTCCATGCCATTGTCATCACAATGCTCGATGACCCTTGTCATCACAGTGCTCCAAGCCATTGCCATCACAATGCTCCATAACCTTTGTCATCATAATCCTCCATGACACTTGGCATCACAATACTCCATGTCATTCGCATCACAATAGACCAGACATATGTCATCACAATGCTCCATGCCGTATGCCATCAGAATGCTCCAGGTCATTCTCAACACAACACTCCATGACATTGTCATCACAATATCCCATGACCCTTGTAAACATAACACTCCCTGATGCCTGTCATCACAATAGTCCATGCCCTTGTCATCACAATGCTCCATTACCTTTGTCATCTTAATCCTCCATGACACTTGGCATCACAATGTTCCATGCTATTGTCTTCAAAATGGACTGGACATATGTCATCACAATGCTCCATGACACATATCATCAGAATACTCCAGGGCATTCTCAACACAATGCTCCATGCCCTAGTCAGCACAATATTCCACGACCCTTGTCATCACAACGCTCCATGACCATTGTCATCACAATGCTCCATTAACTTTGTCATCACAATCCTCCATGACACTTTGCAACACAATGCTACATGCTATTTTCATCACAATGGACCATGATATATGTCATCACGATGCTCCCTGACACCTCTCTACACAATACTCCATGACCTTCTCATAAGTGTGCTCCATGTCCTTGTCATCACAATGCACCATGCCCACTGTCATCAAAATAATACATGAAACTTGTCAGGCCAATGCTCCATGCCCCTCTCATCACAATGTTCTATGCCCTTGTCATCACAAAGCTCCAAGCCATTGTCATCACACTGCTCCATTACCTTTGTCATCATAATCCTCTTTGATACTTGGCATCACAATGCTCCATGCCATTGTCATCACAAGGGACTGGACATATATCATCACAATGCTCCATGACTCATGTCATTGGAATGCTCCAGGGCATTCTCAACACAATGCTCAATGCCCTAGTCAGCACAATATTCCAAGACACTTGTCATCACAACGCTCCATGACCATTGTCATCACAATGCTCCATTACCTTTGTCATCATAATCCTCCATGACACTTGGCATCACAATGCTCCATGCCATTTTCTTCACATTGGACCAGATATATGTCATAACAAAGCTCCATGACACATGTCATCAGAATGCTCAAGGGCATTCTCAACACAATGCTCCTTGCCATTGTCATCACAATATTCCATGTCCTTGTCCTCACAATGCTGCATGAACATTATCATGGCAATGCTCAATACACTTGTCATCACAATATTCACTGACACTTGTCAGAAGGCTCCTTGAACTCTGTCAAAAAGTATCTCCATGCCTTTTTCATCAAAATGCTCCATGTCCTTATTATCACAATGCTCCATGCCATTGTCATCACAATGCTCGATGACCCTTGTCATCACAAAGCTCCAAGCACTTTTCATCACAATGCTCCATTACATTTGTCATCACAGTCCTCCATGACACTTGGCATCACAATGTTCCATGACCCCTGTCATCACAATGCTCCATGCCCCTTGTCATTACAGAGCTCCATGACGCTCATCATCCAAATTATCCGTAGTCTTCTCTTCACAATGCTCCACGGTCTTGCAATTAAATGCTCCATCCGCTGGTCATCACAATGCTCCTTGTCCCTTGTCATCACAATTCTCCACGACCTTGTTATCAAAATGCTCCATGACACTTCTCATCACAATGATACAGGCTCTTGTCATCACAATTTTCCATGCCCTTGTCATCCTAATGCTCCATGATCCCTGTCATAGCAAGCTCCCTGTGGTTTGTCATCACAAGGCTTCACGATGTTGTCATTAAAATTTTCAATGGCCCTTGTCATCACAATGTTCCATGCCCTTTTAATCACATTACTCCCAGACTAGTGTCATCACAATCTTCCAAGCCCTTGTCATCACAATGCTCCATTACCTTTGTCATCACAATATTCCCTGACATCTGTATTCACAATAGTCCATGACATTGTCATCGCAGAGCTCCATGACACTTCTCATAGCAAGCTCCATGCGCTTGGGATCACAATGCTTCACGACATTGTCATCAAATTCTCAATGGCCCTTATCATCACCATGCTCCATGTCCTTGTCATCACAATGCTCCATGCCATTTTCATCACAATACTCCACAAGCTTGTCATCAGAATGCTCCATGACCCTTGGCATCAGATTGCTCCATGACCCCTGTCATCACAATGCTCCATGACACCTGTCCTCACAATGCTCCATGCCCCTTGTCATTACAGAGTTCCATGACGTTCGTCATCACAATTATCCGTGGTCTTCTCATCACAATTCTCCACGGTCTTTCAGTCAAAATGCTCCATTCGCTGGTCATCACAATGCTCCATGTCCCATGTCACCACAATTCTCCACGTCCTTGTTATCACAATGTTCCATGACACTTCTCATCACAATGATACAGGCTCTTGTCAGCACAATTTTCCATGCCCTTTTCATCCTAATGTTCAAAGATCCCTGTCATAGCAAGCTCCATGCGCTTTGTCATCACAATGATTCACGAGGTTGTCATTAAAATTTACAATGGCCCATTTCAACACAAAGCTCCATGCCCTTGTAATCACATTACTTCATTACTCTTGTCATCACAATGCTCTAAGCCCTTGTCATCACAATGTTACATTACCTTTGTCATCACTATCCTCCATGACACTTTGCATCACAATTCGCCATGCAATTGCCATCACAATGGACCATGATATATGTCATCACGATGCTCACTGACACCTGTCTACACAATACTACATGGCCTTTTCATCACAGTGCCCCATGCCCTTGTCATCACAATTATTCCATGCATACTCTCATCACAATAATCCAAGAAGCTTGTCAGGCAAATGCTCCATGCCCCTGTCATCACAATGCTCTATGCCCTTGCCATCACAATGTTCCAAACCCTTGTCATCACAATGCACCATTACCTTTGTCATCATAATCCTCCATGACCATTGGCATCACAATGCTCCAGCAATTGTCATTACAATGGACCGGATATATGTCATCACAATGTTCCATGACGCATGATATCAGAATGTGCCAGGGGATTCTCAAAAATGCTCCCTGCCATTGTGATCAAAATATTCCATGCCCTTGTCATCGCAATGCTCCATGACCATTGTCATCACAATGCTCAATACACTTGTCATCTCACTGCTCCGTGACACTTGTCAGAAGTCTTCTTGAACTCTCTCATGAAAAAGCTCCCTGCCTTTTTCATCACAATGCTCCATGTCCTTATCATCACAATGCTCCATGCCATTGTCCTCACAATCCTCCATGACTCTTGGCATCACAATACTCCATGCCATTGTCATCACAATGGACCATGACATATGTCATTAAAATGTTCCCTGACAACTCTCTTCACAAAACTCCATGACCTTTTCATAACTCTGCTCCACGCCCTTGTCAACACAATGTTCCATGCGCTTGTTATCACCATGCTCCATGACCTCTTTTATGAAAACTCGCCGTGACTGCAGTCATCACAATGCTTCATGGCATTTGTCATCACAATTGTCCATGCCCTCGTCCTCACAAGACTCTGTGACTTATGTCACCACAATGATCCATGCACTTCTCATCAAAATGTTCTCTCACCACTGATATCAGAGTGTTCCATCACTAGTCATCACTATACTCCCTCACCCCTGTCATCACAATGTTCCATGACCCCTGTCATCACAATGCTACATGACCTTATCATCAAAATGCTCCATGACCCCTGACCTCACACTGTTCCATAACCCCACTCATCAAAATGCTCCATGAAACATTTCATCTCAATGGTCCATGAACCCTGTCATCACAATGCACCATGCCCATCATCATAATGCTTCATGCTATTGTCATCCCAATGAAATCAAAATGCTCCATGACCACTGTTATCAAAATGATGCAAACCCTTGTGATCACAATGTTTCATAACACTTGTCATCACAAAGCCCCATGACACTCGTCGTAAGAATTATCCATGTTATTCTCATCACAATGCTCCATGAACTTTGTCACGACAATGTTCAATATACTTGTAATAACAATGCTCCCCGACACTTCTCGTCACTATGCTCCTTGAAGCCGTTCCTGATAAGGCTCTATGTCTTTTTCATCACTATGATCCATGCTGTTTTCATCAAATTGCTCCATAACCCCTGTAATCACAATGCTCAATGACCCTTTTCCTCAGAATGCTCCATGAGACTTGTCATCACAAGGCTCCATGGTCTTCTCATCACAATGCTCCAGGAACTTGTCCTCACAAGGCTCCATTCACTTGTCATAATAATGCTCCATGACCCTGACATCACAATACTCCATGAACTATTTCACCCCAATTCTCCATAACCTTCTCATCACAATGCTCCATGACACGTGTCATTACAATGCTCCATGACGCCTGTCATCAAAATGCTCCATGACCCTAGCCATCAGGATAATCCAGGCCCTTGCCATCCCAATGCTCCATGACCACTGTAATCACGATGATCCATGCCGCTTGTCATCACAGTGCTCCATAACATTTGTTATCCCAATGCTCCATGCCTTTGTGAGCAAAATGCTCCATGACCTTGTCATCACAATGTTCCATGCGCTTGTCATCACTATACTCCATTCCAATTGTCACCACAATCATCCATGAAATTTGGGATCACATTGCTTTCTACCCTTGTCATCACAATGCTCCATGCCATTGTCATCACAGTGCTCCATGACCCTTGTCATCACAACGCTCCATGATGCCTGTCATCACAATATTCCATGCCCTTGTCATCTCAATACTCTATGACATGTGTCATCAAAATGCTCAAAACGCTTGTCATCCCAAATCTCCCTGAAAATTGTCAGAAGTCTCCTTGAACTCTGTCATAAAATAGCTCCATGCTTTTTTCATCACAATGCTCCATTCCCTTATCATCAAAATGCTCCATGCCATTGTCATCACAATGCTCCATGACCCTTGTCTTCACAATGCTCCAATCCCTTGTCATCACAATGCTGCTTTACCTTTGTCATCACAATCCTCCATGACACTTGGCACCACCATGTTCCATGCCAATGTCATCACAATGGACCATGGTATATGTCATCACAATGGTCCCTGACAACTGTCTTCACAAAACTCCATGACCTTGTCATCACAATGCTCCATGTGCTTGTCATCACAATACTCCACAAGCTTTTCATCAGAATGCTCCATGACACATGTCATCAAAATGCGCCATGAACCCTATCATCACAATGATCCATAACATCTCTCCTCACAATGCTCCATGCCCCTTGTCATTACAGAGCTCCATGACGCAGGTCATCACAATTATCCATGGTCTTCTCATCACAATACTCCATGTCCTGGTCATCACAATGCTCCATGACATTTGTCATCACAATGATCCAAGCCCTTGTCATCATAATGCTCCTTTACCTTTGGCATCACAAACCTCCATTACACTTGGCATCACAATGCTCCATGCCATTGTCATCACAATGGACCATGACATATGTTCTCAAAATGTACCCTGATAACTGTCTTCACTATAGTCCATGACCTTGTCAACATAATTCTCAATGCCTTGCCATCACAATGCACCATGCCCACTGTCATCACAATAATCCATGAAACTTGTCAGACCAATGCTCCATGACACTGTCATCACAAAGCTCCTTGCCCTTGTCATCACAATGCACCAAGCCCTTGGCATCACAATGCTCCATTACTTTTGTCATCACAATCCTCCATGACACTTGGCAACAGAATAATCCATGCTATTGTCATCACAATGGACCATGATATATGGCATCACGATGCTCCCTGACAACTCTCTACACAATACTCCGTGACCTTGTCATAACTGTGCTCCAGGTCCTTGTCATCACAATGCACCATGCCCACTGTCATCAAAATAATACAGGAAACTTGTCAGGCCAATGCTCCATGCCCCTGTCATCACAATGCTGTATGGGCTTGTCATCACAATGCTCCAAGCCGTTGTCATCACACTGCTCCATTACCTTTGTCATCATAATCCTCCTTGACACTTGGCATCACAATGCTCCATCCCATTGTCATCACAAGGGACTGGACATATGTCATCACAATGCTCCATGACGCATGTCATCGGAATGCTCCAGGGCATTCTCAACACAATGCTCAATGCCACTGTCATCACAATATTCCAAGACCCTTGTCATCACAACACTCCATGACCATTGCCATCACAATGCTCCATTACCTTTGTCATCATAATCCTTCATGACACTTGGCATCACAATGCTCCATGCCATTTTCTTCACAATGTAACGGATATATTTCATCACAATGCTCCATGACACATGTCATCAGAATGCTCCAGGGAATTCTCAACACAATGCTCCATGCCATTCTCAACACAATGCTCCATGCCATTGTCATCACAATATTCCATGCCCTTGTCATCACAATGCTGCATGAACATTATCATCGCAATGCTCAATACACTTGTCATCACAATATTACCTGACACTTGTCAGAAGGCTCCTTGAACTCTGTCAAAAATAGCTCCATGCCTGTTTAATCAAAATGCTCCATGTCATTATAATCACAATGCTCCATGCCATTGTCATCACAATAGACCAGATATATGTCATCACAATGCTCCATGACGCATGCCATCAGAATGCTCCAGGTCATTCTCAACACAATACTCCATGCCATTGTCATCACAATATTCCATGACCCTTGTCATCATAACGCTCCATGAAGCCTGTCATCACAATAGTCCATGCCCTTTTCATCACAATGCTCCCTGACCATTGTCATCACAATGCTCCATTACCTTTTTCATCTTAATCTTCCATGACACTTGGCATCACAATGCTCCATGCTATAGTCTTCACAATGGACTGAACATATGTCATCACAATGCTCCATGACACATATCATCAGAATGCTCCAGGGCATTCTCAAAACAATGCTCCATGCCATTTAAATCACAATATTCCATGCCCTTGTCATCACAAAGCTGCATGAATATTCTCATCGCAATGCTCAATACACTTGTCATCACAATGCTCCCGGACACTTGTCAGAAGGCTCCTTGAACTCTGTCAAAAAATATCTCCATGAATTTTTCATCACAATGCTCCATGCCCTTATCATCACAATGCTCCATGTCATTGTCATCACAATGCTCCATGACCCTTGTCATCACAATGCTCCAAGCCCTTGTCATCACAATGCTCCATTACATTTGTCATCACAATCCTCCATGACACTAGGCATCACAATGTTCCATGACCCCTGTCATCACAATGCTCCATGCCCCTTGTCATTACAGAGCTCCATGATGCTCGTCATCCAAATTATCCGTGGTCTTCTCTTCAAAATGATCCACGGTCTTGCAATCAAAATGCTCCATCCAATGGTCATCACAATGCTCCATGTCCCTTGTCATCACAATTCTCCACGATCTTGTTATCACAATGCTCCATGACACTTCTCATCACAATGACACAGGCTCTTGTCATCACAATTTTCCATGCCCTTGTCATCCTAAAGCTCCAAGATCCCTGTCATAGCAAGCACCCTGGGCTATGTCATCACAAGGCTTCTCGACGTTGTCATTAAAATTTTCAATGGCCTTGTCAACACAATTCTCCATGCTCTTTTAATGACATTCCTCCATGACTAGTGTCATCACAATCCTCCAAGACCTTGTCATCACCATGCTCCATTACCTTTGTCAACACAATGCTCCCTGACACCTGTCTTCACAATAGTCCATGATATTGTCATCGCAGAGCTCCATGACACTTCTCATAGCAAGCTCCATGCGCTTGGGATCACAATGCTTCACGACATTGTCATCAAATTCTCAATGGCCTTTATCATCACAATGCTCCATGCCCTTGTCATCACAATGCTCCATGCCATCTTCATCACCATACTCCACAAGCTTGTCATCAGAAAGCTCCATGACCCTTGTTATCAGAATGCTCCATGATTCCTGCCATCACAATGCTCCATGACACCTGTCTTCACAATGCTCCAGGACCCTTGTCATTACAGAGTTCCATGACGTTCGTCATCACAATTATCCGTGGTCTTCTCATCACAATTCTCCACGGTCTTTCAATCAAAATGCTCCATCCGCTGGTCATCACAGTGCTCCATGTCCCATTTCACCACAGTTCTCCACGTCCTTGTTATCACAATGCTCCATGATTCTTCTCATCACAATGATACAGGCTCTTGTCAGCACAATTTTCCATGCCCTTTTCATCCTAATGTTCAAAGATCCCTGTCATAGCAAGCTCCATGTGCTTTGTCATCACAATGATTCACGATGTTGTCATTAAAATTTACAATGGCCCATTTCATCACAGTGCTCCATGCCCTTGTAATCACATTACTCCATTACTCTTGTCATCACAATGCTCCAAGCCCTTGTCATCACAATGCTCCATTACATTTGTCATCACTATCCTCCGTGACCCTTGGCGTCACAATGCTCCAAGCCATTGTCATCACAATGGACCATGATATATGTCATCACGATGCTCCCTGACACCTGTCTACACAATACTCCATGACCTTTTTATCACAGTGCTCCATGCCCTTGTCATCATTTTGCAATGCACACTGTCATCACAATTATCCATGAAACTTGTCAGGCCAATGCTCCATGCCCCTGTCATCACAATGCTCTATGCCCTTGTCATCACAATGTTCCAAACCCTTGTCATCACAATGCTCCATTACCGTTGTCATCATAATCCTCCATGACAATTGGCAGCACAATGCTCCATTCCATTGTCATTAAAATGGACCGGATATATGTCATCACAATGCTCCATGACGCATGATATCAGAATGCGCCAGGGGATTCTCAACAAAATGCTCCATGCCATTGTGATTACAATATTCCATGCCCTTGTCATCACAATGCTCAATGACAATTGTCATCTCAATGCTGAATACACTTGTCATCACAATGCCCCCTGACACTTCTCAGAAGTCTCCTTTAACTCTCTCATGAAAAAGCTCCATGCCTTTTTCATCATAATGCTCCATGCCCTTATCATCACAATGCTCCATGCCATTGTCATCACAATCCTCCTTGAATCTTGACATCACAGTACTCCATGCCATTGTCATCACAATGGACCATGAAATATGTCATCAAAATGTTCCCTGATAACTCTCTTCACAAATCTCCATGACCTTGTCATAACTCTGCTCCACGCCCTTGTCAACACAATGTTCCATGCGCTTGTTATTACCATGTTCCATGACCTCATTTATGAAAATTCTCCATGACTCCATTCATCACAATGCTTCATGACATTTGTCATCACAATTGTCCATGCCCTCGTCCTCACAAGACTCTGTGACTATTGTCACCACAAAGCTCCATGCAATTCTCATCAAAATGCTCTCTCACCACTGATATCAGAGTGTTCCATCACTAGTCATTACTATACTCCCTCAACCCCTGTCATCACAATGTTCCATGACCTCTGTCATCACAATGCTACATGACCTTATCATCAAAATGCTCCATGACCCATGACATCACACTGTTCCACAACCCCTGTCATCAAAATGCTCCATGAAACTTTTCATCTCAATGCTCCATGCACCCTGTCATCACAATGCACCATGCCCATCATCATAATGCTTCATGCTATTGTCATCACAATGAAATCAAAATGCTCCATGACCTCTGTCATCAAAATGCTCCAAACCCTTGTGACCACAATGTTTCATAACACTTGTCATCACAAAGCCCCATGACACTCGTCATAACAATCATCCATGTTCTTCTCTTCACAATGCTCCATGAACTTTGTCACCACAATGTTGAATATACTTGTCATCACAATGCTCCCCGACACTTCTCGTCACTATGCTCCTTGAACCCGTTCCTGATAAGGCTCTATGTCTTTTTCTTCACAGTGATCCATGCCGTTTTCATGAAATTGCTCCATGACCCCTGTAATCACAATGCTCCATGACCCTTTTCCTCAGAATGCTCCGTGAGACTTGTCATCACAAGGCTCCAAGGTCTTCTCATCACAGTTCTCCAGGAACTTGTCATCACAAGGCTCCATTCACTTGTCATAACAATGCCCCATGACCCTGTCATCACAATACTCCATGAACATTTTCAGTCCAATTCTCCATGACTTTCTCATCACAATGCTCAATGACACCTGTCATCACAATGCTCCATGACGCCTGTCATCAAAATGCTTCATTACACTTGCCATCACAGTAATCCAGGCCTTTGTCATCCCAATGCTCCATGACCACTGTAATCACAATGCTCCATGACACTTGTCATCACAGTGCTCCATGACACTTCTCATCCCCATGATCCATGCCTTTATCAGCAAAATGCTATATGACCTTGCCATCACAATGCTCCATGTGCTTGTCGTCACAATACTCCATTCCCATTGTGACCACAATCCTCCATGAAACTTGGGATCACATGGCTTTCTACCCTTTTCATCACAATGCTCCATGCTTCTTGAAATCAATATGATCCATGACTTCTGTCATCACAATGCTCCAAACCGTTGTGATCACAATGTTCTATAACACTGGTCATCACAGGGCTCCATAATGCCTGCCATCACAATATTCCATGCCCTTGGCATCACAATTCTCCATGACTTTTGTTATCACAATGCTCAATACACTTGTCATCACAATGATCGCTGACACTTGTCAGAAGGCTCCTTGAAGTCTGTCGTGAAATAGCTGCATGTCTTTTTCATCACAATGCTCCATGCCATTTTCATCACAATGCTCCATGACCGTTGTCATCACAAAGCTCCATGATGCCTGCCATCACAATATGCCATGCCCTTTTCAACACAATGTTCTATGACATGTGTCATCACAATGCTCAAAACACTTGTCATCCTAATGCTCCCTGACACTTGTCAGAAGGCTCCTTGAACTCGGTCATAAAGCAGCACCATGCCTTTTTCATCACAATGCTCCATTCCCTTATCATCAAAATGCTCCATGCCATTGTCATCACAATGCTCCATGACCCTTGTCATCACAATTCTCCAATCCCTTGTCATCACAATGCTCCATTACCTTTGTCATCACAATCCTCCATGACACTTGGCACCACAATGTTCCATGCCATTGTCATCACAATGGACCATGACATATGTCATCATAATGCTCCCTGACAACTGTCTTCACAAAACTCCATGACCTTGTCATCACAATGATCCATGTGCTTGTCATCACAATACTCCACAAGCTTGTCATCAGAATCCTCCATGACACTTTTCATCAAAATATGCCATGACCCCTATCATCACAAAGCTCAATGACACCTGTCCTCACGATGCTCAATGCCCCTTGTCATTACAGTTCTCAATGACGATCGTCAGCACAATTATCCATGGTCTTCTCATCACAATTCTCCATGGCCTTGTCATCACAATTCTACATGGCCATTGTCATCTAAATTCTCCAAGCCCTTGTCATCACTAAGGATCATGACATATGTCATCAAAATGGTCCTTGACAAATGTTTTCAATATAGTACATGACCTTGTTAACATAATGCTCAATGCCCTTGCCATAACAATGCGCCATGCCCACTGTCCTCACAATAATCCATGAAACATGTCAGACCAATGCTCCATGACCGTGTCACCACAAGGCACGATGCCCTTGTCATCACAATGCACCAAGCCCCTGTCATCAGGATACTCCTTTACTTTTGTCATCACGATCCTCCATGACACTTGGCATCACAATGGTCCATGCCATTGTCATCACAATGGACAATGATATTTGTCATCACGATGCTACCTGACACCTCTCTACACAATACTCCATGACCTTGTCATAAGAGTACTCCATGTCCTTGTCATCAAAATGCACCACGCCCACGCTCATCAAAATAATACATGAAACTGGTCAGGCCAATGCTCCATGCCCCTGTCATCACAATGCTCTATGATCTTGTCATCAAGGTGCTCCAAGCCACTGTCATCACAATTCTCCATTAACTTTGTCATCATAATCCCCCATGACACTTGGCAGCACAATGCTCCATGCCATTGTCATCAGAATGGACCGGATATATGTCATCACAATGCTCCATGACACATGTCACCAGAATGCTCCAGGGGATTCTCAACAAAATGCTCCATGCCATTGTGATCACAATATTCCATGCCCTTGTCATCACAACGCTCCTTGACCACTGTCATCACAATGCTCAATACACTTGTCATCACAATGCTCCCTGACACTTGTCAGAAGTCTCCTAGTACTCTCTCATGAAAAAGTTCCATGCCTTTTTTATCACAATGCTCCATGCCCTTACCATCACAATGCTCCATGACTTTGTCATCACAATCCTCCATGACACTTGGCATCACAATACTCCATGCCATTCTCAGCACAATGGACCATGATATATGTCATCACAATATTCCCTTACAACTGTCTTCACAAAATTCCATGACCTTGTTATAACAATGCTCCACGCCCTTGTCATCACAATGCTCCATGCCCTTGTTATCACCATGCTCCATGACCTCTTTTATGAAAATTCTCCATGACTCCAGTCATCACAACGCTTCATGACATTGTCATCACAAATGTCCATGCCCTCGTCATCACAAGACTCAGTGACATTTGTCACCACAATGCTCCATGCACTTCTCAACAAAATGCTCTCTCACCACTGATATCAGTGTGAACCATCACTAGTCATCACTATACTCCCTCACCCCTGTCATCACAATGTTCCATGACCACTGTCATCGCAATGCTACATGACCTTATCATCAAAATGCTCCCTGACACCTGACATCACAATGTTCCATAACCCATGTCATCAAAATGCTCCATAAACCTTTTCATCTCAATGCCCCAAGAACCCTGTCATCGCAATTCACCATGCCCATCATCATAATGCTTCATGCTATTGTCATCACAATGAAATCAAAATGCTCCATGACCTCTGTCATCAAAATGCTCCAAAACCTTGTGATCACTATGTTCCATAACACTTGTCATCACAAAGCCCCATGACACTCGTCCTAAGAATTATCCATGTTATTCTCATCACAATGCTCCATGAACTTTGTCACCACAATGTTCAATATACTTGTCATCACAATGCTCCCCGACACTTCTTGTCACTATGCTCCTTGAACCCGTTCCTGATAAGGTTCTAAGTTTTTTTCTTCACAGTAAGCCATGCCGTTCTCATCAAATTGCTCCATGACCCTAGTAATCACAATGCTCCATGACCCTTTTCCTCAGAATGCTTCATGAGACTCGTCATCACAAGGCTCCATGGTCTTCTCATCACAATGCTCCAGGAACTTGTCATCACAAGGCTCCATTCACTTGTCATAACAATGTTCCTTGACCCTGTCATCACAATACTCCATGAACATTTCAGCCCAATGCTCCATGACCTTCTCATCACAATGCTCTTTGACACCTGTCATCACAATGCTCCATCACGCCTGTCATCAAAAGGCTCCATTACACTTGCCATCACAATAGTCCAGGCCCTTGTCATCCCACTGCTCCATGAACACTGTTAACTCAATGCTCCATGACGCTTGTCATCACAGTGCTCCATGACACTTGCATCCCAATGCTCCATGCGTTTGTCAGCAAAATGCTACATGACCTTATCATAACAATGTCCCATGCGCTTGTCATAACAATGTTCCATTCCTATTGTGACCAAAATCCTCCATGAAACTTGGGATCACATTGCTTACTACCCTTGTCATCACAATGCTCCATGCTCCTTGAAATCTAAATGATCCATGACTTCTGTCATCACAATCCTCCAAACCGTTGTGATCCCAATGTTCCATAACACTGGTCATCACAGGGCTCCATGATGCCTGTCATCACAATTTTCCATGCCCTAGTCATCACAATGCTCCATGACTTTTGTCATCACAATGCTCCCTGACAACTGTCTTCACAAAACTCCATGACCTTGTTATCACAATGCTCAATGTGCTTGTCATCACAATACTACACAAGCTTGTCATTAGAATGCTCTATGACACTTGTCATCAAAATGCGCCATGAACCCTATCATCACAATGCTCCATGACACCTGTCCTAACGATGCTCCATGGCCCTTGTCATTACAGTGCTCCATGACGCTCGTCATCACAATTATCCATGGTCTACTCATCACAGTGCTCCATGACCTTGTCATCACAATGCTCCATTACTTTTGTCATCACAATCCTCCATGACACTTGGCATCACAATGCTCCATGCCATTGTCATCACAATAGACCATAATATGTCATCGTGATGCTCCCTGACAACTCTCTACACAGTACTCCATGACCTTGTCATCACAGTGCTCCATGCACTTGTCATCACTATTTGCCATGCACACTGTCATCACAATAATCCATGAAACTTGTCAGGCCAATGCTACATGTCCCTGTCATCACAATGCTCTATGCCCTTGTCATCACAATGCTCCAAGTCCTTGTCAGCACAATGCTCCATTACCTTTGTCATTATAATCCTCCTTGACACTTTTCATCACAATGCTCCATGTCTTTGTCATCACAATGGACCTGATATATGTCATCAAAATGCTCCATGACGTATGACATCAGAATGCTCCAAGGGATTCTCAAAAAAATGCTCCTTGCCATTGTCCTCACTATATTCCATGCCCTTATCAGAAAAATATTCCATGACCATTGTCATCACAATGCTCAATACACTTGTAATCACAATGCTCCCTGACACTTGTCAGAAGTCTCCTTGAACTCTCTCATGAAAAAGCTCATGACAATGCTCCATGCCCTTATCATCACAATGCTCCATGACATTGTCATCACAGTGCAACATGACCCTTGTCATCACAACGCTCCATGATGCCAGTCATCACAATATTCCATGACATTGTCATCACAATGCTCTATGACATTTGTCATCACAATGCTCAAAACACTTGTCATCCCAATGCTCCCTGAGACTTGTCAGAAGGCTCCTTGAACTGTGTCATAAAATAGCTCCATGCCATTTTCTTCACAATGCTCCATTTCCTTACCATCAAAATGCTCCATGCCATTGTCATCACAATGCTCCGTGACCCTTGTCATCACAATGCTCCAAACAGTTGTCATCACAATGCTCCATTACCTTTGTCATCACAATCCTCCATGACCCTTGGCTCCACAGTGTTCCATGCCATTGTCATCTCCATGGACCATGACATATGTCATTGCAGTGCTACCTGACAACTGTCTTCACAAACCTCCATGACCTTGTCATCACAATGCTCCATGTGCTTGTCATCACTATACTCCACAAGCTTGTCATCAGGATGCTCTATGACACTTGTAATCAAAATGCGCCATGACCCCTATCATCACAATGCTCCATGACACCTGTCCTCACGAGGCTCCATGACCCTTGTCATTACACTGCTCCATGACGCTCATCATCACAATTATCCACGGTCTTCTCATCACAATACTCCATGCCCTTGTCATTACAATGCTCCATTACCTTTGGCATCACAATCCTCTATGACACTTGGCATCACAATGATCCATGCCATTGTCATCCAAATGGACCATGACATATGTCATCAAAATGCTCCCTGACAACTGTCTTCATTATAGTCCATGACCTTGTCAACAGAATGCTCAATGCCTTTGTCATGCCCACTGTCATCACAATAATCCAAGAAAAATGTCACACTAATGCTCCATGACCCAGTCATCACAATGCTCCATGGCCTTGTCATCACAATGCCCCAAGCCCTGGTCATCAAAATGCTCCATGACCATTGTCATCTCAATGCTCAATACACTTGGCATCACAATGCTCCCTGACACTTGTCGGAAGTCTCCTTGAACTCTCTCATGAAAAAGCTCCATGCCTTTTTTATCACAATGTTCCATGTCCTTATCATCACAATGCTCCATGCCATTGTCATCACAATCCACCATGACACTTGGCATCACAATGCTCCCTGCCATTGTCATCACAATAGACCATGATATATGTCATCACGATGCTCCCTGACACCTCTCTACACAATACTCAATGACCTTGTCATAAGAGTGCTTGATGCCCTTGTCATCACAATTCACCATGCCCACTGTCATCAAAATAATACATGCAACTTCTCAGGCCAATGCTCCATGCCCCTGTCATCAAAATGCTCTATGCCCCTGTCATCACAATGCTCCAAGGCGTTGTGAACACACTGCTCCATTACCTTTGTCATCATAATCCTCCATGACACTTGTCATCACAATGCTCCATGCCATTGTCATCACAATGGACAGGACATACGTCATCACAATGCTCCATGACGCATGTCATCAGAATGCTCCAGGGAATTCGCAACAGAATGCTCCATGCCATTGTCATCACAATGTTCCATGACCCTTGTCATCACAACGCTCTGTGATGCCTGTCATCAGAATATTCCATGCCCTTGTCATCACAACGCTCCATGATCATTGTCATCACGCTGCTCCATTACCTTTGTCATCATAATCCTCCATGACACTTGGCATCACAATGCTCCATGCCACAGTCTTCACAATGGACCGGACATATGTCATCACAATGCTCAATGACACATGTCATCAGAATGCTCCAGGGCATTCTCAACACTGTGCTCCATGCCATTGTCATCACGATGTCAAATGACCCTTGTCATCACAACGCTGCATGATGCCTGTCATCGCAATTTTCCATGCCCTTTTCATCGCAATGCTGCATGAACTTTGTCATCACAATGCTCAATACACTTGTCATCACAATGCTCCCTGACACTTGTCAGAAGGCTCATTGAACTCGGTCAAATAATAGCTCCATGCCTTTTTCATCACAATGCTCCATGCTTTTATCATCACAATGCTCCATGACATTGTCTTCACAAAGCTCCATGACCCTTGTCATCACAATGCTCCAAGCCCTTGTAATCACAATGCTCCATTACCTTTGTCATCACAATCCTCCATGACACTTGGCATCACAATGCTCCTTGCCATTGTCATCACAATGGACCGTGACATATGTCATCACAATGCTCCCTGAAATCTGTCTTCACAAAAATCCATGAAATTGACATCACAATGCTCCATGACACTTCTCATCACAGTGATACAGGCTCTTGTCATCACAATTTTCCATGCCATTGTCATCCTAATGCCCCATGATCCCTGTTATAGCAGGCTCCATGTGTTTTGTCATCACAATGCTTCACGACGTTATCATTAAAATTTTCAATGGTCCTTTTCATCACCAAGCTCCATGCCCTTGCAATCACATCCCTCCATGACTCTTGTCATCACAATTCTCCAAGACCTTGTCATCAGATTGCTCCATTAGCTTTGTCATCACAATGCTCCCTGACACCTGTCTTCACAATAGTCCATGACCTTGTCATCACAATGCTCCATGCCCTTGCGATCACAATGTGCCATGCCCACTTTCGTCACAATAATCCATGAAGCTTTTCAGACCAATGCTCCATGACCCTGTCCTAACAATGCTCCATGCCCTTGTCATCACAATGCTCCAAGCCCTGTCATCAGAATGCTCCATAAGATTTGTCATACAATCCTCCATGTCACTTGGCATCAAAATGCTCCATGACCACTGTAATCACAATGCTCCATGACGCTTGTCTTCACTATGCTCCATGACACTTGTCATCCCAATACTCCATGCCTTCATCAGCAAAATGCTACATGACATTGTCATCACAATGTTCCATGCGCTTGTCATCACAATATTCCATTCCCATTGTGACCACAATCTTCCATGAAACTTGGGATCACATTGCTTTCTACCCTTGTCATCACAATGCTCCATGCTCCTTGAAATCAAAATGTTCCATGACTCCTGTCATCACAATGCTCCAAAACGTTGTGATCTCAATGTTCCATAACACTGGTCATCACAGGGCTCCATGATGCGTGTCATCAAAATATTCCATGCCCTAGTCATCACAATGCTCCATGACTTTTGTCATCACTATGCTCAATACACTTGTCATCACAATGATTGCTGACACTTGTCAGAAGGCTCCTTGAAGTCTGTCGTGAAATAGCTGCATGGCTTTTTCATCACAATGCTCCATTCTCTTATCATGAAAATGTTCCATGCCATTGTCATCACAATGCTCCGTGACCCTTTTCATCACAATGCTTCAATCCCTTGTCATCATAATGCTTCATTAACTTTGTCATCACAATCCTCCATGACACTTTGCACCACAATGTTCCATGCCATTGTCATCACCATGGACCATGACATATGTCATCACACTGCTCCCTGATAACTGTCTTCACAAAACTCCATGACCTTATCATCACAATGCTCCATGTGCTTCTCATCACAATACTCCACAAGCTTGTCTTCTGAATGCTCCATGACACTTGTCATCAAAATGCGCCATGACACCTATCATCAGAATGCTCCATGACACCTATCCTCACGATGCTCCCTGGCCCTTGTCATTACAGTGCTCCATGCTGCTCGTCATCACAATTATCCATGGTCTTCTCATCACAATGCTCTATGCCCTTGTCATGACAATGGATCATGACATATGTCATCACACTGCTCCCTGACAACTGTCTTCACAAAACTCCATGACCTTGTCATCACAATTCTCCATTACCTTTTCATCACAATGGACCATGACATATGTCATCAAAATGCTCCCTGACAACTGTCTTCACTATAGTCCATGACCTTGTCAACATAATGCTCAATGCCCTTGCCATCTAAATGTGCCATGCCCACTGTCATCACAAGAATCCATGAAACTTGTCAGACCAATGCTCCATGACCCTGTCATCACAATGCTCCATGCCCTTGTCATCACAATGCTCCAAGCCCTTGTCCTCACAATGCTCCATTACTTTTGTCATCGCAAACGTCCATGACACTTGGCATTGCAATGCTCCATGATATTGTCATCACAATGGACCATGATATATGTCATCACGATGCTCCCTTACACCTGTCAACACAATACCCCTTGACCATGTTATCACAGTGACACATGCCCTTGTCATCACATTTGCTAGGAGCACTGTCATCACAATATTCCATGAAACTTGTCAGACCAATGCTCCATGCCCTTGTCATCACAATGCTCCAAGCCCTTGTCATCACAATGCTACTTTAACGTTGTCATCATAATCCTCCATGGCACTTGGCATCACAATGCTCCATGCCATTGTCATCACAATGGACCGGATATATGTCATCACAATGCTCCATGACGCATGACATCAGAATGCTCCATGGGATTCTCAAAAAATTGCTCCATGCCATTGTCATCACTATATTCCATGCCCTTGTCATCACAATGTTCCATGACCGTAGTCATCACAATGCTCAATACACTTGTCATCACAATGCTCCCTGACACTTGTCAGAAGTCTCCTTGAACACTCTCATGAAAAAGATCCATGCCCTTGTCATCATAATGGTCCGTGACCATAGTCATCTCAATGCTCAATACACTTGTCATCACAATGCTGCCTGACACTTGTCAGAAGTCTCTTTGAACTCTCTCATGAAAAAGATCCATGCCTTTTTCATCACAATGCTCCATGCCATTATCATCAAAAATCCATGCCATTGTCATCACAATCCTCCATGACCCTTGGCATCACTAAACTCCATGTCATTGGCATCACTATGGACCATGACATATATCATCACAATGTTCCCTGACAACTGTCTTCACAAAACTCTATGACCTTGTCATAAAAATGCTCCACGCCCTTGTCACCACAATGCTCCATGCCCTTGTTATCACCATACTCCATGACCTCTTTTATGAAAATTCTCCATGTCTCCAGTCATCACAATGCTTCATGACATTTGTCATCACAATTTTCCATGCCTTCGTCATCACAAGACTCTGTGACATTTGTCACCACAATGCTCATGCACTTCTCATCAAAATGATCTCTCAACACTGATATTAGTGTGTTCCATCACTAGTAATCACTATAATCCCTCACCACAGTCATCACAATGTTCCATGACCCCTGTCATCGCAATGATACATGACCTTATCATCAACATGCTCCATGACCCCTGACGTCACAATGTTCCATAACCCCTGTCATCAAAATGCTCCATGACCATTTTTATCTCAATGCTCCATGAACCCTGTCATCACAATGCACCATGCCCATCATCATAATGCTTCAAGCTATTGTCATCATAATGAGATAAAAAGGCTCCATTACCTCTGTCATTAAACTGCTCCAAGCCCTTGTGATCACAATGTTCCAGAACACTTGTCATCACAAAGCCCCATGACATTCGTCATAAAAATTATCCCAGTCCTTCTCATCACCAGGCTCCATGAACTTTGTCACCACAATGTTCAATATACTTGTCATCACAATGCTCCCCGACACTTCTCATCACTATGCTTCTTGAACCCATTCCTAATAAGGCTCTATGACTTTTTCATCACAATTATCCATTCCGTGTTCATCAAATTGCTCCATGAACCCTCTAATCACAATGCTCCATGACACTTTTCATCAGAATGCTCCATGAGACTTGTCATCACAAGGCTCCATGGTCTTCTCATCACAATGCTCCAGGAACTTGTCATCACAAGGCTCCATTCACATGTCATAACAATGCTCCGTGACACTGGCATCACAATGCTCCATGAACATATTCAGCCCAATGGCCCATGAGCTACTCAACACAATGCTCTATGACGCCTGTCATCAAAATGCTCCACTACCCTTGCCATCACAATAATCCATGATGTTGTCATCCCAATGCTCCATGACCACTGTAATCACAATGCTCCATGACGCTTGTCATAACAGTGCTCCATGACACTTGTCATCCCAATGCTCCATGACTTTGTCAGCAAAATGTTACATGACCTGCTCATCACAATGCTCCATGTGCTTGTCCTCACAATACTCCATTCCCATTGTGACCACAGTCCTCCATGAAACTTGGGATCACATTGCCTTCTACCCTTGTCATCACAATGCTCCATGGTCCTTGAAATCAAAATGATCCATGACTTCTGTCATCACAATGCTCCAAACCGTTGTGATCACAATGTTCCATAACACTGGTCGTCACAGGGCTCCATGATGCCTGTCATCAAAATATTCCATGCCCTTGTCATCACAATGCTCCATGACATTTGTCATCACAATGCTCAATACACTTGTCATCACAATGATCGTTGCCACTTGTCAGAAGGCTCCTTGAACTCTGTCATAAAATAGCAAAATGCATTTTTCATCACAATGCTCCATTCCCTTATCATCAAAATGCTCCATGCCATTGTCATCACAATGCTCCATGACCCTTGTCATCACAATGCTCCATGACCATTGTCATCACAATGCTCAATACCTTGTCATCACAATTCTCCCTGACACTTGTCAGAAGTCTCCTTGAACTCTCTCATGAAAAAGGTCCATGCCTTTTTCATCACAATGCTCCATGACCTAAACATCACAATGCTCCATGCCATTGTCATCACGTTGCTCCATTACCCTTGTCATCAGAATTCTCCAATCCCTTGACATCACAATGCTCCATTACCTTTTTCATCACAATCCTCCATGACTCTTGGCATCACAATACTCCATGCCATTTTCATCACAGTGGACCATGACATACGTCATCACAAAGTTCCCTGACAACTGTCTTCACAAAACTCCATGACCTAGTCATCACAATGCTCCATGTGCTTACCATCACAATACTCCTCAAGCTTGTCATCAGAATGCTCCCTGACACTTGTCATCAAAATGCGCCATGACCCCTATCATCACAATGCTCCATGACACCTGTCCTCACGTTGCTCCATGCCCCTTGTCATTACAGTGCTCCATAACGCTCTTCATCACAATTATCCATGGTCTTCTCATCACAATGCTCCATGCCCTTGTCATCACAAGGCTCCATGACCCTTGTCATCACAATGCTCCAAGCACTTGTCATCACAACGCTCCATTTCCTTTGGCATCACCATCCTCCATGACACTTGGCATCACAATGCTCCATGCCATTGTCATCACAATGGACCATGACATATGTCATCACAATGCTCCCTGACAACTGTCTTCACAAAACTCCATACCCTTGTCATCACAATGCTCAATGACACTTGTCATCGCAATGGACCATGACATATGTCATCAAAATGCTCCCTGAAAACTGTCTTCACTATAGTCCATTACCTTGTCAACATAATGCACAATGCCCTTGCCATCACAATATGTCATGCCCACTGTCATCACAATAATCCATGAAACTTGTCAGACCAATGCTCCATGACACTGTCATCACAATGCTCCTTGCCCTTGTCATCACAATGCTCCAAGCCCTGGGCATCACAATGCTCCATTACTTTTGTCATCACAATCCTCCATGACACTTGGCATCACAATGCTCCATGCTATTGTCATCACAATGGACCATGATATATGTCATCACGATGCTCCCTGACACTTCTCTACACAATACTCAATGACCTTGTCATAAGTGTGCTCCATGTCCTTGTCATCACAATGCACCATGCCCACTGTCATCAAAATAATACATGAAACTTGTCAGGCCAATGCTCCATGCCCCTGTCATCACAATGCTCTATGCCCATGTCATCACAAGGCTACAAGCCGTTATCATCACACTGCTCCATTACCTTTGTCATCATAATCATCCTTGACACTTGGCATCACAATGCTCCATGCCATTGTCATCACAAGGGACTGGACATATGTCATCACAATGCTCCATGATGCATGTCATCGGAATGCTCCAGGGCATTCTCAACACAATGCTCAATGTCATTGTCATCACAATATTCCAAGACCCTTGTCATCACAACGCTCCATGACCATTTCCATCACAATGCTCCATTACATTTGTCATCATAATCCTCCATGACACTTGGCATCACAAAGTTCCATGCCATTTTCTTCACAATGGAATGGATATATGTCATCACAATGCTCCATGACACATGTCATCAGAATGCTCCAGGGCATTCTCAACTCAATGCTCCATGCCATTGTCATCACAATATTCCATTCCCTTGTCATCGCAATGCTGCATGAACATTATCATCGCAATGCTCAATACACTTTTCATCACAATATTCCCTGACACTTGTCAGAAGGCTCCTTGAACTCTGTCAAAAAATAGCTCCATGCCTTTTTCATCACAATGCTCCATGTCCTTATTATCACAATGCTCCATGTCCTTATCATCACAATGCTCCATGCCATTGTCATCACAATCCACCATGATATTTGGCATCACAATGCTCCATGCCATTGTCATCACAATAGACCATGATATATGTCATCACGATGCTCCCTGACACCTCTGTACACAATACTCAATGACCTTGTCATAAGAGTGCTCGATGCCCTTGTCATCACAATTCACCATGCCCACTGTCATCAAAATAATACATGAAACTTCTCAGGCCAATGCTCCATGCCCCTGTCATCAAAATGCTCTATGCCCCTGTCATCACAATGCTCCAAGCCGTTGTCATCACACTGCTCCATTACCGTTGTCATCATGATCCTCCATGACACTTGTCATCACAATGCTCCATGCCATTGTCATCACAATGGACAGGACATACGTCATCACAATGCTCCATGACGCATGACATCAGAATGCTCCATGGAATTCGCAACAAAATGCTCCATGCGATTTTCATCAAAATGTTCCATGACGCTTGTCATCACAACGCTCTGTGATGCCTGTCATCAAATAATCCATGCCCTTGTCATCACAACGCTCCATGACCATTGTCATCACACTGCTCCATTACCTTTGTCAACATAATCCTCCTTGACCCTTGGCATCACAATGCTCCATGCCATTGTCATCACAAGGGCCTGGACATATGTTATCACAATGCTCCATGACGCATGTCATCAGAATGCTCCAGGGCTTTCTCAACACAATGCTCCATGCCATTGTCATCACAATATTACATGACCCTTGTCATCACAATGTTCCATTACGTTTGTCATCATAATCCTCCATGACACTTGGCATCACAATGCTCCATGCCATTTTCTTCAAAATGCACCGGATATATTTCATCACAATGCTCCATGACACATGTAATCAGAATGCTCCAGGGCATTCTCAACACAATTCTCCATGCCATTGTCATCACAATATTCCATGCCCTTCTCATCACAATGCTGCATGAACATTATCATCGCAATGCTCAATACACGTGCCATCACAATATTCCCTGACATTTGTCAGAAGGCTCCTTGAACTCTGTCAAAAAATAGCTCCATGCCTTTTTCATCACAATGATCCATGACCCTTGTCATCACAATGCTCCAAGCCATTGTCATCACAATGGACCAGACATATATCATCACAATGCTCCATGACGTATGTCATCAGAATGCTCCAGGGCATTCTCAACACAATACTCCATGCCATTGTCATCACAATATTCCATGACGCTTGTCATCATAACGCTCCATGATGTCAGTCATCACAATAGTCAATGACCGTGTCATCACAATGCTCCATGACCATTGTCATCATAATGTTCCATTACCTTTGTCATCTTAATCCTCCATGACACTTGGCATCACAATGCTCCATTCTATTGTCTTCACAATGGACTGAACATATGTCATCATAATGCTCCATGACACATGTCATCCGAATGCTCCAAGGCATTCTCAACAAAATGCTCCATGCCACTGCCGTCACAATGTTCCATGCCCTTGACACCACGAACTGCATGAGCATTTTCATCACAATGCTCCATGACCCTTGTCATCACAATGCTACAAGCCCTTGTCATCACAATGCTCCATTACGTTTGTCCTCACAATCCTCCATGAAACTTGGCATCATAATGTTCAATGCCATTGTCCTCACAATGAACCGTGACATTGTCATCACAAAGCTACCTGACAACTGTCTTCACAAAACTCCATAACCGTGTCATCACAATGCTCCATGCCATTGTCATCACAATACTCCACAAACTTGTCATCAGAATGCTCCATGACCCTTGCCATCACCATGCTCCATGACTCCTGTCATCACAATGCTCCATGCCCCTTGTCATTACAGAGCTCCATGATGCTCGTCATCACAATTATCCGTGGTCTTCTCATCACAAAGTTCAACGGTTTTGCAATCAAAATGCTCCATCCGTTGGTCATCACAATGTTCCATGTCCCTTGTCATCACAATTCTCCACGACCTTGTTATCACAATGCTCCATGACAGTTCTCATCACAATGATACAGGCTCTTGTCATCACAATTTTCCATGCCCTTGTCATCCTAATGCTCAATGTTCCCTGTCATAGAAAGCTCCCTGTGCTTCATCATCACAAGGCTTCCCGACGTTGTCATTAAAATTTTCAATGGCCCTTGTCATCACAATGTTCCATGCCCTTTTAATCACATTACTCCCTGACTAGTGTCATCACAATCCTCCAAGCTCTTGTCATCACAATGCTCCATTACTTTTGTCATCACAATGCTCCCTGACACCTGTCGTCACAATAGTCCATGACATTGTCATCGCAGATCTCCATGACACTTGTTATAGCAAGCTCCATGCGCTTCGGATCACAATGCTTCACGACATTTTCATCAAATTCTCAATGGCCCTTATCATCACAATGCTCCATGCACTTGTCATCGCAATGTTCCATGCCATTGTCATCTAAATACTCCAAAAGCTTGTCATCAGAATGCTCCATGACCCCTGTCATCACAGTGCTCCATGATACCTGTCCTCACAGTGCTCCATGCCCCTTGTCATTACAGAGTTCTATGACGTTCTTCATCACAATTATCCGTGGTCTTCTCATCACAATTCTCCACAGTCTTTCAATCAAAATGCTCCATCTTCTGGTCATCACAATGCTCCATGTCCCATGTCCCCACAATTCTCCACGTCCTTGTTATCACAATGCTCCATGACACTACTCATCATAATGATACAGGCTCTTGTCAGCACAATTTTCCATGCCCTTTTCATCCTAATGTTCAAAGATCCCTGTCATAGCAAGCTCCATGCGCTTTGTCATCACAATGATTCACGATGTTGTCATTAAAATTTACAATGGCCCATTTCAAAACAAAGCTCCATGCCCTTGTAATCACATTCTTTCATTACTCTTGTCATTACAATGCTCCAAGCACTTGTCATCACAATGCTCCATTACATTTGTCATCACTATCCTCCATGACCATTGCCATCACAAAGCTCCATGCCATTGCCATCACAATGGACCATGATATATGTCATCACGATGCTCCCTGACACCGGTCTACACAATACTCCATGACCTTTTCATCACAGTGCTCCATGCCCTTGTCATCATAATTTGCCATGCGCCCTGTCATCACAATAATCCATGAAACTTGTCAGGCCAATGCTCCATGACCCTGTCATCACAATGCTCTATGCCCTTGTCATCAAAATGTTCCAAACCCTTGTCATCACAATGCTCCATTACCTTTGTCATCATAATCCTCCATGACAATTGGCATCACAATGCTCCATGCCATTGTCATTAAAATGGACCGGATATATGTCATCACAATGCTCCATGACGCATGACATCAGAATGCGCCAGGGGACTCTCAACAAAATGCTCCATTTCATTGTGATCACAATATTCCATGCCCTTGTCATCACAATGCTCCATGACCATTGTCATCACAATGCTCAATACACTTGTCATCACAATGCTCCCTGACACTTATCAGAAGTCTCCTTGAACTCTCTCACGAAAAAGCTCCATGTCTTTTTCGTCACAATGCTCCATGTCCTTATCATCACAATGCTCCATGCCATTGTCATCACAATCCTCCATGACTCTTGGCATTACAATGCTCCATGCAATTGTCATCACAATGGACCATGACATATGTCATCACAATGTTCCCTGACAACTCTCTTCACAAAACTCCATGACCTTGTCATAACTCTGCTCCACTCCCTTGTCAACACAATGGTCCATGCGCTTGTTATCACCTCGCTCCATGACCTCTTTTATGAAAATTCTCCGTGACTGCAGTCATCACAATGCTTCATGACATTTGTCATCACAACTGTCCATGCCCTCGTCCTCACCAGTCTCTGTGACTTTTGTCACCACAATGCTCCATGCACTTCTCATCTAAATGTTCTCTCACCACTGATATCAGAGTGTTCCATCATTAGTCATCACTATACTCCCTCACCCCTGTCATCACAATGTTCCATGACCCCTGTCATCACAATGCTACATGGACTTATCATCAAAATGCTCCATGACCCCAGACATCACACAGTTCTATAACCACTGTCATCAAAATGCTTCATGAAACTTTTCATCTCAATGCTCCATGAACCCTGTCATCACAATGCACCATGCCCATCATCATAATGCTTCATGCTATTGTCATCACAATGAAATCAAAATGCTCCTTGACCACTGTTATCAAAATGCTCCAAACCCGTGTGATCACAATGTTTCATAACACTTGTCACCACAAAGCCCCATGACACTCGTCATAAGAATTATCCATGTTATTCTCATCACAATGCTCCATGAAATTTGTCACCACAATGTTCAATATACTTGTCATCACAATGATCCCCGACACTTCTTGTCACTATGCTCCTTGAACCCGTTCCTGATAAGGCTCTCTGTCTTTTTCTTGACACTGATCCATGCCGTTTTCATCAAATTGCTCCATGACCACCGTAATCACAATTCTCCATGACCTTTTTCCTCAGAAGCTCCATGAGATTGTCATCACAAGGCTCCATGGTCTTCTCATCACAATGCTCCAGGAACTTGTCATCACAAGGCTCCATTCACTTGTCATAACAATGCTCCATGACCTTGTCATTACAATACTGCACAAGCTTTTCAGCAGAATTCTCCATGACACATGTCATCAAAATGTGCCATGACCCCTATCATCACAATGCTCCATAAAACCTGTCCTCACGATGCTCCATGCCCCTTGTCAATACAGATCTCCATGACGCAGGTCATCACAATTATCCATGGTCTTCTCATCACAATACTCCGTGTCCTTCTCATCACAATGCTCCATGACATTTGTCATCACAATGCTCCAAGCCCTTGTCATCATAATGCTCCTTTACATTTGGCATCACAATCCTCCATTACACTTGCCTTCACAATGCTGCATGCCATTGTCATCACAATGGACCATGACATATGTCCTCAAAATGCGCCCTGATAACTGTCTTCCCTATAGTCCATGACCTTGTCAACATAATGCTCAATGTCATTGCCATCACAATGCACCATGCCCACTGTCATCACAATAATCCATGAACCTTGTCAGACCAATGTTCCATGACACTGTCATCACAATGCTCCTTGCCCTTGTCATCACAATGCTCCAAGCCCTGGGAATCACAATGCTCCATTACTTTTGTCATCACAATCCTCCATGACATATTGCAACACAATGCTACATGCTATTTTCATCACAATGGACCGTGAAATATGTCATCACGATGATCCCTGACACCTCTCTACAAAATACTCCATGACCTTGTCATAAGTGTGCTCCATGTCCTTGTCATCACAATGCACCATGCCCACTGTCATAAAAAGAATACATGAAACTTGTCAGGCCAATGCTCCATGCCCCTGTCATCACAATGCTCTATGCCCTTGTCATCACAATGCTCCACGCCGTTGTCATCACCCTGCTCCTTTACCTTTGTCATCATAATCCTCGTTGACACCTGGCATCACAATGCTCCCTCCCATTGTCATCACAAGGGACTGGACATATGTCATCACAATGCTCCATGACACATGTCATCGGAATGCTCCCGGGCATTCTCAACACAATGCTCAATGCCATGGTCATCACAATATTCCAAGACCCTTGTCATCACAACGCTCCATAACCATTGTCATCACACTGCTCCATTACATTTGTCATTATAATCCTCCATGACACTTCTCATCACAATGCTACATGCCATTTTCTTCACAATGGACCGGATATATGTCATCACAATGCTCCATGACACATGTCATTAGAATGCTCAAGGGCATTCTCAACACAATGCTCCATGCCATTGTCATCACAATATTCCATGTCCTTGTCATCACAATGCTGCAAGAACATTATCATGGCATTGCTCAATACACTTGTCATCACAATATTCACTGACACTTGTCAGAAGGCTCCTTGAACTCTGTCAAAAAATAGCTCCATGCCTTTTTCATCACAATGCTCCATGTCCTTATTATCACAATGCTCCATGCCATTGTCAGCACAATGCTCCATGACCTTTGTCATCACAATGCTCCAAGCACTTTTCATCACAATGCTCCATTACATTTGTCATCACAGTCCTCCATGACACTTGGCATCACAATGTTCCATGACCCCTGTCATCACAATGCTCCATGCCCCTTGTCATTACAGAGCTCCATGACGCTCATCATCCTAATTATCCGTAGTCATCTCTTCACAATTCTCCACGGTCTTGCAATCAAAATGCTCCATCCGCTGGTCATCACAATGCTCCATGTCCCTTGTCATCACAATTCTCCACGACCTTGTTATCACAATTCTCCATGACACTTCTCATCACAATGATACAGGCTCTTGTCATCACAATTTTCCATGCCCATGTCATCCTAATGCTCCATGATCCCTGTCATAGCAAGCTCCTTGTGCTTTGTCATCAAAAGGCTTCACGACGTTGTCATTAAAATTTTCAATGGCCCTAGTCATCACAATGTTCCATGCCCTTTTAATCACATTGCTCCATGACTAGTGTCATCACAATCCTCCAAGCGCTTGTCATCACAATGCTCCATTACCTTTGTCATCACAATGCTCCCTGACATCTGTCTTCACAAAATTCCATGATATTGTCATCGCAGAGCTCCATGACACTTTTCATATAGCAAGCTCCATGTGCTTGGGATCACAATGCTTCACGACATTGTCATCAAATTCTCAATGGCCCTTCTCATCACAATGCTCCATGCCCTTGTCATCACAATGCTCCATGCCATTTTCATCACAATACTCCACAAGCTTGTCATCAGAATGCTCCATGACCCTTGGCATCACAATGCTCCATGCCCCTGTCATCACAATACGCTCTGCAATTGTCATCACAATGCTCCAAGCCGTTGTCATCACACAGCTCCATTACCTTTGTCATCACAATGCTCCCTGACACCTGTCTTCACAATAGTCCATGACATTATCATCGCAGAGCTCCATGACACTTCTTATAGCAAGCTCCATGCGCTTGTGATCACAATGCTTCAAGACATTGTCATCAAATTCTCAATGGCCTTTATCATCACAATGCTCCATGCCCTCGTCATCACAATGCTCCATGCCATTGTCATCACAATACTCCACAAGCTTGTCATCAGAATGCTCCCTGACCCTTGGCATCAGAATGCTCCATGACCCCTGTCATCATAATGCTCCATGACACCTGTCCTCACAATGCTCCATGCCCCTTGTCATTACAGAGTTCTATGACGTTCGTCATCACAATTATCCATGGTCTTCTCATCACAATTCTCCACAGTCTTTCAATCAAAATGCTCCATCTGCTGGTCATAACAATGCTCCATGTCCCATGTCACCACATTCTCCACGTCCTTGTTATCACAATGCTCCATGACTCTTCTCATCACAATGATACAGGCTCTTGTCAGCACAATTTTCCATGCCCTTTTCATCCTAATATTCAAAGATCCCTGTCATAGCAAGCTCCATGCACTTTGTCATCACAATGATTCACGATGTTGTCATTAAAATTTACAATGGCCCATTTCATAACAAAGCCCCATGCTCTTATAGTAACATTCCTTCATTACTCTTGTCATCACAATGCTCCAAGCTGTTGTCATCACAATGATCCATTAACTTTGTCATCACTATCCTCCATGACCCTTGGCATCACAATGTTCCATGCCATTGCCATCACAATAGACCATGATATATGTCATCACGATGCTCCCTGACACCTGTCTACACAATACTCCATGACCTTTTTATCACAGTGCTCCATGCCCTTGTCATCACAATTTGCCATGCACACTGTCATCACAATAATCCATGAAACTTGTCAGGCCAATGCTCCATGCCCCTGTCATTACAATGCTCTATGCCCTTGTCATAACAATGTTCCAAACCCTTGTCATCACAATGCTCCATTACCGTTGTGATCATAATCCTCCATGACAATTGGCAGCACAATGCTCCATGCCATTGTCATTAAAATGGACTGGATATATGTCATCAGAATGCTCCATGACGCATGACATCAGAATGCGCAAGGGGATTCTCAACAAAATGCTCCATGCCATTGTGATCACAATATTCCATGCCCTTGTCATCACAATGCTCCATGACCATTGTCATCACAATGCTCAATACACTAGTCATCACAATGCTCCCTGACACTTGTCAGAAGTCTCCTTGAACTATCTCATGAAAAAGCTCCATGGCTTTTTCATCACAATGCTCCATGTCCTTATCATCACACTTTTCCATGCCATTGTCATCACAATACTCCATGACTCTTGGCATCACAATACTCCATGTCATTGTCATCACAATGGACCATGACATATGTCATCACAATGTTCTCTGACAACTCTCTTCACAAAACTCCATGACTTTGTCATTACTTTGCTCCACGCCCTTGTCAACACAATGTTCCATGCGCTTGATATCACCATGCTCCATGACCACTTTTATGAATATTCTCCGTGACTCCAGTCATCACAATGCTTCATGACATTTGTCATCACAATTGTCCATGCCCTCGTCCTCACAAGACTCTGTGAATTTTGTCACCACAATGCTCCATGCACTTCTCATCAAAATGCTCTCTCACCACTGATATCAGTGTGTTCCATCACTAGTCATCACTATACACCCTCACCCCTGTCATCACAATGTTCCATGGCCCCTGTCATCACAATGCTACATGACCTTATCATCAAAATGCTCCATGACCCCTGACATCACACTGTTCCATAATCACTGTCATCAAAATGCTCCATGAAACTTTTCATCTCAATGCTCCATGAACCCTGTCATCAAAATGCACCATGCCCATCATCATAAGGATTCATGCTATTGTCATCACAATGAAATCAAAATGCGCTATGACCACTGTTATCAAAATGCTCCAAACCCTTGTGATCACAATGTTTCATAACACTTGTCATCACAAAGCCCCATGACACTTGTCATAAGAATTATCCATGTTATTCTCATCACAATGCTCCATGAACTTTGTCACCACAATGTTCAATATACATGTCATCACAATGCTCCCCGACACTTCTCATCACTATGCTTCTTGAACCCGTTCCTGATAAGGCTCTATGTCTTTTTCATCACTATGATCCATGCCGTTTTCATCAAATTATTCCATGAATCCTGTAATCAAAATGCTCCATTACCCTTTTCCTCAGAATGCTCCATGAGACTTGTCATCACAAGGCTCCATGGTCTTCTCATCACAATGCTCGAGGAACTTGTCATCACAAGGCTCCATTCAATTGTCATAACAATGCTGCATGACCCTGTCATCACAATACTCCATGAATATTTTCAGCTCAATGCTCCATGACCTTCTCATCACAATGCTCCATGACACGTGTCATCACACTGCTGCATGACGCCTGTCATCAAAATGCTCCATGACCCTTGCCATCATGATAATCCAGGCCCTTGCCATCCCAATGCTCCATGACCACTGTAATCACAATGCTCCATGACGCTTGTCATCACAGAGGTCCATGACAGTTTTCATACCAATGCTCCCTGCCTTTATGAGCAAAATGCTCCATGACCTTGTCATCACAATGCTCCATGCGCTTGTCATCACAATACTCCATTCCCATTGTGACCACAATCCTCCATGAAATTTGGGATCACATTGCTTTCTACCCTTGTCATCACAATTCTCCATGCCATTGTCATCACAGTGCTCCATGACCCTTGTCATCACAACGCTCCATGATGCCTGTCATCACAATATTCCATGCCCTTGTCATCTCAATGCTCTACGACATGTGTCATCACAATGCTCAAAACGCTTGTCATCCCAATTCTCCCTGACACTTTTCAGAAGGCTCCTGGAACTCTGTCATAAAATAGCTCCATGCCTTTTTCATCTAAATGCTCCATTCCCTTATCATCAAAATGCTCCATGCCATTATCATCACAATGCTCCATGACCCTTGTCATCACAATGCTCCAATCCCTTGTCATCACAATGCTGCTTTACCTTTGCCATCACACTCCTCCATGACACTTGGCACCACCATGTTCCATGCCAAAGTCATCACAATGGACCATGATATATGTCATCTCAATGGTCCCTGACAACTGTCTTCACAAAAAAACAAGACCCTGTCATCACAAAGCTCCATGTGCTTGTCATCACAATACTCCACAAGCTTTTCCTCAGAATGCTCCATGACACATGTCATCAAAATGCGCCATGACCCCTATCATCACAATGCTCCATAACACCTGTCCTCACGATGCTCCATGCCCCTTGTCATTACAGAGCTCCATGACGCAGGTCATCACAATTATCCATGGTATTCTCATCACAATACTCCATGCCCTTGTCATCACAATGCTCCATGACCCTTGTCATCACAATGGTCCAAGCCCTTGTCATCATAATGCTCCTTTACCTTTGGCATCACAATCCTCCATTACACTTCGCATCACAATGCTCCATGCCATTGTCATCACAATGGACCATGACATATGTCCTAAAAATGCGCCCTGATAACTGTCTTCAATATAGTCCATGACCTTGTCAACATAATCCTCAATGCCCTTGCCATCACAATGCACCATGCCCACTGTCATCACAATAATCCATGAAACTTGTCAGACCAATGCTCCATGACACTGTCATCACAATGTTCCTTGCCCTTGTCATCACAATGCTCCAAGCCCTGGGCATCACAATGCTCCATTACTTTTGTCATCACAATCCTCCATGACACTTGGCAACACAATGCTCCATTCTATTGTCATCACAATGGACCATGATATATGTCATCACGAGGCTCCCTGACACCTCTCTACACAATATACCATGACCTTGTCATAAGTGTGCTCCATGTCCTTGTCATCACAATGCACCATGCCCACTGTCATCAAAATAATACATGAAACTTGTCAGGCCTATGCTCCATGCCCCTGTCATCACAGTGCTCTATGCCCTTGTCATCACAATGCTCCAAGCCGTTGTCATCACCCTGCTCCATTACCTTTGTCATCATAATCCTCCTTGAAACTTGGCATCACAATGCTCCATGCCATTGTCATCACAAGAACCTGGACATATGTCATCACAATGCTCCATGACACATGTCATCGGAATGCTCCCGGGCATTCTCAACACAATGCTCAATGCCATTGTCATCACAATATTCCAAGACCCTTGTCATCACAACGCTCCATGACCATTGCCATCACAATGCTCCATTACCTTTGTCATCATAATCCTCCATGAGATTGGCATCACAATGTTCCATGCCAATTTCTTCACAATGGAACGGATATATGTCATCACAATGCTCCATGACACATGTCATCAGAATGCTGCAGGGCATTCTCAACACAATGCTCCATGCCATTGTCATCACAATATTCCGTGCCCTTGTCATCACAATGCTGCATGAACATTATCATCGCAATGCTCAATACACTTGTCATCACAATACTCCCGGACACTTGTCAGAAGGCTCCTTGAACTCTGTCAAAAAATAGCTCCATGCCTGTTTCATCACAATGCTCCATGTCCTTATTATCACAATGCTCCATGCATTGTCATCACAATGCTCGATGACCCTTGTCATCACAATGCTCCAAGCCATTGTCATCACAATGCTCTATTACCTTTGTCATCATAATCCTCCATGACACTTGGCATCACAAAGATCCATGCCATTGTCATCACAATAGACCAGACATATGTCATCACAATGCTCCATGACATATGTGATCAGAATGCTCTAGGTCATTCTCAACACAACACTCCATGCCATTGTCATCACAATATTCCATGACCCTTTCCATCATAATCCTCCATGATGCCTGTCATCACAATAGTCCATGCCCTTGTCATCACAATGCTCCATTAACTTTGTCATCTTAATCCTCCATGACACTTGGCATCACAATGCTCCATGCTATTGTCTTCACATTGGACTGGACATATATCATCACAATGCTCCATGACACATGTCATAAGAATGCTCCAGGGCATTCTCAACACAATGCTCCATGCCATTAACATCACAATATTCCATGCCCTTGTCATCGCAAAGCTGCATGAACATTTTCATCGCAATGCTCAATACACTTGTCATCACAATGCTCCCTGACACTTGTCAGAAGGCTCCTTTAAATCTGTCAAAAAATGTCTCCATGCCTTTTTCATCACAATGCTCCATTCCCTTATCATCTCAATGCTCCATGCCATTGTCATCACAATGCTCCATGACCCTTCTCATCACAATGCTCCAAGCCCTTGTCATCACATTTCTCCATTACATTTGTCATCACAATCCTCCATGACACTTGGCATCACAATGTTCCAGGACCCCTTTCATCACAGTGCTCCATGACCCTTGTCATTACAGTGCTCCATGACGCTCGTCATCATAATTATCCGTGGTCTTCTCTTCACAATGCTCCACGGTCTTGCAATCAATATGCTCCATCCGCTGGTCATCACAATGTTCCATGTCCCTTGTCATCACAATTCTCCACGACCTTGTTATCAAAATGCTCCATGACACTTCTCATCACAATTATACAGGCTCTTGTCATCACAATTTTCCATGCCCCTGTCATCCTAATGCTCCATGATCCCTGTCATAGCAAGCTCCCTGTGCTTTGTCATCACAAGGCTTCACGATGCTGTCATTAAAATTTTCAATGGCCCTTGTCATCACAATGTTCCATGCCCTTTTAATCACATTACTCTATAACTAGTGTCATCACAATCCTCCAAGCTCTTGTCATCACAATGCTCCATTACCTTTGTCATCACAATGCTCCCTGACACCTCTCTTCACAATAGTCCATGACATTGTCATCGCAGAGCTCCATGACACTTCTTATAGCAAGCTTCATGCGCTTGGGATCACAATTCTTCACGACATTGTCATCAAATTCTCAATGGCCCTTAGCATCTCAATGCTCCATGCCCTTGTCATCACAAAGCTCCATGCCATTTTCATCACAATACTCCACAAGCTTGTCATCAGAATGCTCCATGACACTTGGCATCAGAATGCTCCATGACCCCTGTCAGCACAATGCTCCATGACACCTGTCCTCACAATTGTCCATGCCCCTTGTCATTACAGAGTTCTATGACGTTCGTCATCACAATTATCCGTGGTCTTCTCATCACAATTATCCACGGTCTTTAAATCAAAATGCTCCATCTGCTGGTCATCACAATGCTCCATGTCCCATGTCACCACAATTCTCCACGTCCTTGTTATCACAATGCTCCATGACACTTCTCATCACAATGATACAGGCTCTTGTCAGCACAATTTTCCATGCCCTTTTCATCCAAATGTTCAAAGATCCTTGTCATAGCAAGCTCCATGCGCTTTGTCATCACAATGATTCACGCGGTTGTCATTAAAATTTGCAATGGCCCATTTCATCACAAAGCTCCATGCCCTTGTAATCACATTGCTTCATTACTCTTCTCATCACAGTACTCCAAGCACTTGTCATCACAATACTCCATTACATTTGTCATCACTATGCTCCATGACCCTTGGCATCACAATGCTCCAAGCCATTGTCATCACAATGGACTATGATATATATCATCACGATGCTCCCTGACACCTGTGTACACAATATTCCATGACCTTTTCATCACAGTGCCCCATGCCCTTGTCATCACAATTATTCCATGCTCACTGTCATCACAATAATCCATGAAACTTGTCAGGCCAATGCTCCATGCCCCTGTCATCACAATGCTCTATGCCCTTGTCATCTCAATGTTCCAAACCATTGTCATCACAATGCTCCATTACCTTTGTCATCATAATCCTCCATGACAATTGAAATCACAATGCTCCATGCCATTGTCATTACAATGGACCGGATATATGTCATCACAATGCTCCATGACACATGATATCAGAATGCGCCAGGGGATTCTCAACAAAATGCTCCATGCCATTGTGATCACAATATTCCATGCCCTTGTCATCGCAATGCTCCATGACCATTGTCATCACAATGCTGAATACACTTGTCATCACAGTGCTCCGTGACACCTCTCAGAAGTCTCCTTGAACTCTCTCATGAAAAAGCTCCATGCTTTTTTCATCAAAATGCTCCATGTCCTTATCATCACAAGGCTCCATGACTTTGTCATCACAATCCTCCATGACTCTTGGCATCACAATACTCCATGCCATTGTCATCACAATGGACCATGACATATGTCATCACAATGTTCCCTGACAATTCTCTTCACAAAACTCCATGACCTTTTCATAACTCTGCTCCACACCCTTGTCAACACAATGTTCCATGTGCGTGTTATCACCATGCTCCATGACTTCTTTTATGAAAATTCTCCGTGACTGCAGTCATCACAATGCTTCATGACATTTGTCATCACAATTGTCCATGCCCTCGTCCTCACAAGACTCTGTGACTTTTGTCACCACAATGCTCCATGCACTTCTCATCAAAATGCTCTCCCACCACTGATATCAGAGTGTTCCATCACTAGTCATCACTATACTCCCTCACCCCTGTCATCACAATGTTCCATGACCCCTGTCTTCACAATGCTACATGACCTTATCATCAAAATGCTCCATGACCTCTGACATCACACTGTTCCATAACACCTGTCATCAAAATGCTCCATGAAACTTTTCATCTCAATGCTCCATGAACCCTGTCATCACAATGCACCATGCCCATCATCATAATGCTTCATGCTATTGTCATCCCAATGAAATCAAAATGCTCCATTACCACTGTTATCAAAATGCTCCAAACCCTTGTGATCACAATGTTTCATAACACTTGTCATCACAAAGCCCCATGACACTCGTCATAAGAATTAGCCATGTTATTCTCATCACAATGCTCCATGAACTTTGTCACCACAATGTTCAATATACTTGTCATCACAATGCTCCTCGACAATTCTCCTAACTATGCTCCTTGAACCCGTCCCTGATAAGGCTCTATGTCTTTTTCATCACTATGATCCATGCTGTTTTCATCAAATTGCTCCATGACCCGTGTTTTCACAATGCTCCATGACACTTTTCCTCAGAATGCTCCATGAGAATTGTCATCACAAGGCTCCATGGTCTTCTCATCACAATGCTCCATGGTCTTCTCATCACAATGCTCCATTCACTTGTCATAACAATGCTCCATGACCCTGTCATCAAAATACTCCATGAATATTTTCAGCTCAATGCTCCATGACCTTCTCATCACAATGCTCCATGACACGTGTCATCACAATGCTCCATGACGCCTGTCATAAAAATGATCCTTTACACTTGCCATCATGATAATCCAGGCCCTTGCCATCCCAATGCTCCATGACCACAGTAATCACAATGCTCCATGACGCTTGTCATCACAGTGCTCCATGACACTTGTCAACCCAATGCTCCATGCCTTTATGAGCAAAATGCTCCATGACCTTGTCATCACAATGCTCCATGCGCTTGTTATCACAATACTCCATTCCCATTGTGACCACAATCCTCCATGAAATTTGGGATCACATTGCTTTCTACCCTTGTCATCACAATGCTCCATGCCATTGTCATCACAGTGCTCCATGACCCTTGTCATCACAACGCTCCATGATGCCTGTCATCACAATATTCCATGCCCTTGTCATCTCAATGCTCTATGACATGTGTCATCACAATGCTCAAAACGCTTGATAACCCAATTCTCCCTGACACTTTTCAGAAGGCTCCTTGAACTCTGTCATAAAATAGCACCATGCCTTTTTCATCACAATGCTCCATTCCCTTATCATCAAAATGCTCCATGCCATTATCAGCACAATGTTCCATGACCCTTGTCATCAAAATGCTCCAATCCCTTGTCATCACAATGCTGCTTTATCTTTGTCATCACAATCCTCCATGACACTTGGCACCACCATGTTCCATGCCAATGTCATCAAAATGGACCATGATATATGTCATCTCAATGGTCCCTGACAACTGTCTTCCAAAAAAACATGACCTTGTCATCACAATGCTCCATGTTCTTGTCATCACAATACTCCACAAGCTTTTCATCAGAATGCTCCAAGACACATGTCATCAAAATGCGCCATGACCCCTATCATCACAATGCTCCATAACACCTGTCCTCACGATGCTCCATGCCCCTTGTCATTACAGAGCTCCATGACGCAGATCATCACAATTATCCATGGTCTTCTCATCACAATACTCCATGCCCTTCTCATCACAATGCTCCAAGCTCTTGTCATCATAATGCACCTTTACCTTTGGCATCACAATCCTCCATTACACTTCGCATCACAATGCTCCATGCCATTGTCATCACAATGAACCATAACATATGTCCTAAAAATGCGCCCTGATAACTCTCTTCAATATAGTCCATGACCTTGTCAACATAATGCTCAATGCTCAGCCATCACAATGCACCATGCCCACTCTCATCACAATAATCCATAAAACTTGTCAGACCAATGCTCCATGACACTGTCATCACAATGCTCCTTGCCCTTGTCATCACAATGCTCCAAGCCCTGGCATCACAATGCTCCATTACTTTTGTCATCACAATCCTCCATGACAATTGGCAACACAATGCTCCATTCTATTGTCATCACAATGGACCATGATATATGTCATCACGAGGCTCCCTGACACCTCTCTACACAACACTCCATGACCTTGTCATAAGTGTGCTCCATGTCCTTGTCATCACAATGCACCATGCCCACTGTCATCAAAGTAATACAAGAAACTTGTCAGGCCAATGCTCCATGCCCTTGTCATCACAATGCTCTATGCCCTTGTCTTCACAATGCTCCAAGCCGTTGTCATCACCCTGCTCCATTACCTTTGTCATCATAATCCTCCTTGACACTTGGCATCACAATGCTCCATGCCACTGTCATCACAAGAACCTGGACATATGTCATCACAATGCTCCATGACACATGTCATCGGAATGCTCCCGGCATTCTCAACACAATGCTCAATGCCATGGTCATCACAATATTCCAAGACCCTTGTCATCACAACGCTCCATGACCATTGCTATCACAATGCTCCATTACCTTTGTCATCATAATTCTCCATGACACTTGGCATCACAATGTTCCATGCCAATTTGTTCTCAATGGAACGGATATATGTCATCACAATGCTCCATGACACATGTCATCAGAATGCTGCAGCTCATTCTCAACACAATGCTCCATGCCACTGTCATCACAATATTCCATGCCCTTGTCATCACAAAGCTGCATGAACATTTTCATCGCAATGCACAATACACATGTCATCACAATGCTCCCTGACACTTGTCAAAAGGCACCTTGAACTCTGTCAAAAAATGTCTCCATGCCTTTTTCATCACAATGCTCCATTCCCTCATCATCACAATGCTCCTTGCTATTGTCATCACAATGCTCCATGACCCTTGTCATCACAATGCTCCAAGCCCTTGTCATCACATTTCTCCATTACATTTGTCATCACAATCCTCCATGACACTTGGCATCACAATATTCCAGCACCCCTGTCATCACAATGCTCCATGCCCCTTGTCATTACTGTGCTCCATGACGCTCGTCATCACAATTATCCGTGGTCTTCTCTTCACAATACTCCACGGTCTTGCAATCAAAATACTCCATCCGCTGGTCATCACAATGTTCCATGTCCCTCGTCATCACAATTCTCCACGACCTTGTTATCAAAATGCTCCATGACACTTCTCATCACAATGATACAGGCTCTTGTCATCACAATTTTCCATGCCCTTGTCATCCTAATGCTCCATGATCCCTGTCATAGCAAGCTCCATGTGCTTGGTCATCACAAGTCTTCACGACGTTGTCATTAAAATTTTCAATAGCCCTTATCATCACAATGTTCCATGCCCTTTTATTCACATTACTCCATAACTAGTGTCATCACAATCCTCCAAGATCTTGTCATCACAATGATCCATTTCATTTGTCATCACAATGCTCCCTGACACCTGTCTTCACAATAGTCCATGACATTGTCATCACAGAGCTCCATGACACTTCTTATAGCAAGCTCCATGCGCTTGGGATCACAATGCTTCACGATATTTTCATCAAATTCTCAATGGCCCTTATCATCACAATGCCCCATGCCCTTGTCATCACAATGCTCCATGCAATTTTCATCACAATACTCCACAAGCTTGTCATCAGAATGCTCCATGACCCTAGGCATCAGAATTCTCCATGACCCCTGTCATCACAATGCTCCATGTCACCTGTCCTCACAATGCTCCATGCCCCTTGTCATTACAGAGTTCTATGACGTTCGTCATCACAACTATCCGTGGTCTTCTCATCACAATTCTCCACGTTCTTTCAATCAAAATGCTCCATCCGCTGGTCATCACAATGCTCCATGTCCCATGTCACCACAATTCTCCACGTCCTTGTTATCACAATGCCCCATGACACTTCTCATCACAATGATACAGGCTCTTGTCAGCACAATTTTCCGTGCCCTTTTCATCCTAATGTTCAAAGATCCCTGTCATAGCAAGCTACATGCGCTTTGTCATCACAATGATTCACGCGCTTGTCATTAAAATTTGCAATGGCCCATTTCATCACAAAGCTCCATGCCCTTGTAATCACATTCCTTCATTACTCTTGTCATCACAATGCTCCAAGCCCTTGTCGTCACAATACTCCATTACATTTGTCATCACTATCCTCCATGACCCTAGGCATCACAATGCTCCATGCCATTGCCATCACAATGGACCATGATATATGTCATCACGATGCTCCCAGACACGTGTCTACACAATACTCCATGACCTTTTCATCACAGTGCCCCATGCCCTTGTCATCACAATTATTCCATGTGCACTGTCATCACAATAATCCATGAAACTTGTCAGGCCAATGCTCCATGCCCCTGTCATCACAGTGCTCTATGCCCTTGTCATCACAATGTTCCAAACCCTTGTCATCACAATGCTCCATTACCTTTGTCATCATAATCCTCCATGACAATTGGCATCACAATGCTCCATGCCATTGTCATTACAATGGACCGGATATATGTCATCACAATGCTCCATGACACATGATATCAGAATGCGCCAGGGGATTCTCAACAAAATGCTCCATGCCATTGTGATCACAATATTCCATGCCCTTGTCATCGCAATGCCCCTTGACCATTGTCATCACAATGCTCAATACACTTGTCATCACACTGCTCCGTGACACCTCTCAGAAGTCTCCTTGAACTCTCTCATGAAAAAGCTCCATGCCTTTTTCATCACAATGCTCCATGTCCTTATCATCACAATGCTCCATGACTTTGTCATCACAATCCTCCATGACTCTTGGCATCAGAATAATCCATGCCATTGTCATCACAATGGACCCTTACATATGTCATCACTATGTTCCCTGACAATTCTCTTCACAAAACTCCATGAACTTTTCATAACTCTGCTCCACACCCTTGTCAACACAATGTTCCATGTGCGTGTTATCACCATGCTCCATGACCTCTTTTATGAAAATTCTCCGTGACTGCAGTCATCACAATGCTTCCTGACATTTGTCATCACTATTTTCCATGCCCTCGTCCTCACAAGACTCTGTTACTTTTGTCACCACAATGCTCCATGCACTTCTCATCAAAATGCTCTCTCACCACTGATATCAGAGTGTTCCATCACTAGTCATCACTATACTCCCTCACCCCTGTCATCACAATGTTCCATGACCCCTGTCTTCACAATGCTACATGACCTTATCATCAAAATGCTCCATGACCTCTGACATCACACTGTTCCATAACACCTGTCATCAAAATGCTCCATGAAACTTTTCATCTCAATGCTCCATGAACCCTGTCATCACAATGCACCATGCCCATCAACATAATGCTTCATGGTATTGTCATCACAATGAAATCAAAATGCTCCATGACCACTGTTATCAAAATGCTCCAAAACCTTGTGATCACAATGTTTCATAACACTTGTCATCACAAAGCCCCATGACACTCGTCATAAGAATTAGCCATGTTCTTCTCATCACAATGCTCCATGAACTTTGTCACCACAATGTTCAATATACTTGTCATCACAATGCTCCTCGACAATTCTCCTAACTATGATCCTTGAACCCGTTCCTGATAAGACTCTATGTCTTTTTCATCACTATGATCCATGCTGTTTTCATCAAATTGCCCCATGAACCCTGTGAACACAATGCTCCATGACCCTTTTCCTCAGAATTCTCCATTAGAATTGTCATCACAAAGCTCCATGGTCTTCTCATCACAATGCTCCAGGAACTTGTCATCACAAGGCTCCATTTAATTGTCATAACAATGCTCCATGAACCTGTCATCACAATACTCCATGATAAATTTCAGCCCAATTCTCCATGACCTTCTCATCACAATGCTCCATGATACGTGTCATCACAATGCTCCATGAAGCTTGCCATCAAAATGCTCCATGACCCTTGCCATCATGATAATCCAGGCCCTTGCCATCCAAAAGCTCCATGGCCACTGTAATCACAATGCTCCATGGCGCTTGTCATCACAGTGCTCTATGACACTTGTCATCCCAATGCTCCATGCCTTAGTGAGCAAAATGCTCCATGTCCTTTTCATCACAATGCTCCATGCGCTTGTCATCACTATTCTCCATTCCCATTGTGACCACAATCCTCAATGAAATTTGGGATCACATTGCTTTCTACCCTTGTCATCACAATGCTCCATGCCATTGTCATCACAGTGCTCCATGACCCTTGTCAACACAAAGCTCCATGATGCCTGTCATCACAATATTCCATGCCCTTGTCATCTCAATGCTCTATGACATGTGTCATCACAATGCTCAAAACACTTGTCATCCCAATTCTCCCTGACACTGGTAAGAAGGATCCTTGAACTCTGTCATAAAATAGCTCCATGCCTTTTTCATCACAATGCTCCATTCCATTATCATCAAAAAGCTTCATGCCATTGTAAACACAATGCTCCATGAACCTTGTCATCACAATGCTCCTATCCCTTGTCATCACAATGCTGCTTTACCTTTGTCATCACAATCCTCCATGACACTTGGCACCACCATGTTCCATGCCAATGTCATCACATTGGACCATGATATATGTCATACCAATGGTCCATGAAAACAGTCTTCACAAAACTCCATGAACTTGTCATCACAATGCTCCATGTGCTTGTCATCACTATACTCCACAAGCTTTTCATCAGAATGCTCCATGACACATGTCATCAAATTGCGCCATGAGCCCTATCATCACAATGCTCCATAACACCTGTCCTCACGATGCTCCATGCCCCTTGTCATTACAGAGCTCCATGACGCAGGTCATCACAATTATCCATGGTCTTCTCATCACAATACTCCATGTCCTTGTCATCAAAATGCTCCATGACATTTGTCATCACAATGCTCCAAGCCCTTGTCATCATAATGCTCCTTTACCTTTGGCATCACAATCCTTCATTACACTTGGCATCACAATGCTCCATGCCATTGTCATCACAGTGGACCATGACATATGTTCTCAAAATGTGCCCTGATAACTCTTTTCACTATACTCCATGACCTTGTCAACATAATGCTCAATGCCCTTGCCATCACAATGCACCATGCCCACTGTCATCACAATAATCCATGAAAATTGTCAGACCAATGCTCCATGACACTGTCATCACAATTCTCCTTGCCCTTGTCCTCACAATGCTCCAAGCCCTGGGCATCACAATGCTCCATTACTTTTGTCATCACAATCCTCCATGACACTTGGCAACACAATAATCCATGCTATTGTCATCACAATGGACCATGATATATGTCATCACGAGGCTCCCTGACACCTCTCTACACAATACTCCGTGACCTTGTCTTAAGTGTGCTCCATGCCCTTGTCATCACAATGCTCCATGCCATTGTCATCACAATAATCCACAAGCTTGTCATCTGAATGCTCCATGACGCTTGGCATCAGAATGCCCCATGACCCCTGTCATCATAATGCTCCATGACACCTGTCCTCACAATGCTCCATGCCCCTTGTCATTACAGAGTTCTATGACGTTCGTCATCACAACTATCCGTGGTCTTCTCAGCACAATTCTCCACGGTCTTTCAATCAAAATGCTCCATCCGCTGGTCATCACAATGCTCCATGTCCCATGTCACCACAATTCTCCACGTCCTTGTTATCACAATGCTCCATGACACTTCTAATCACAATGATACAGGCTCTTGTCAGCACAATTATCCATGCCCTTTTCATCCTAATGTTCAAAGATCCCTGTCATAGCAAGCTCCATGCGCTTTGTCATCACAATGATTCACGAAGTTGCCATTAAAATTTACAATGGCCCATTTCATCACAAAGCTCCATGCCCTTGTAATCACATTCCTCCATTACTCTTGTCATCACAATGCTCCAAGCCCTTGTCATCACAATGCTCCATTACCTTTGTCATCACTATCCTCCATGACCCTTTGCATCACAATGCTACATGCCATTGCCATCACAATGGACCATGATATATGTCATCACGATGCTCCCTGACACCTGTCTACTCAATACTACATGACCTTTTTATCACCGTGCCCCATGCCCTTGTCATCACAATTATTCCATGCGCACTGTCATCACAGTAATCCATGAAACTTGTCAGGCCAATGCTCCATGACCCTGTCATCACAATGCTCTATGCCCTTGTCATCACAATGTTCCAAACCCTTGTCATCACAATGCTCCATTAACTTTGTCATCATAATCCTCCATGACAATTGGCATCACAATGCTCCATGCCATTGTCATTAAAATGGACCGGATATATATCATCTCAATGCTCCATGACGCATGACATCAGAATGTGCCAGGGGATTCCCAACAAAATACTCCATGCAATTGTGATCACAATATTCCATGCCCTTGTCATCACAATGCTCCATGACCATTGTCATCAAAATGCTCAATACACTTGTCATCACAATGCCCCCTGACACTTGTCAGAAGTCTCCTTGAACTCTCTCATGAAAAAGCTCAATGTCTTTTTCATCACAATGCTCCATGTCCTTATCATCACAATGCTCCATGCCATTGTCATCACAATCCTCCATGACTTTTGCATCACAATACGCCATACCATTGTCATCACAATGGACCATGACATATGTCATCACAATGCTCCCTGACAACTCTCTTCATAAAACTCCATGACCTTGTCATAACTCTGCTCCACGCCCTTGTCAACACAATGTTCCATGCGCTTGTTATCACCATGCTCCATGACCTCTTTTATGAAAATTCTCCATGACTCCAGTCATCAAAATGCTTCATGACATTTTTCATCACAATTGTCCATGCCCTCGTCCTCACAAGACTCTGTGACTTTTGTCACCACAATGCCCCATGCACTTCTCATCAAAATGCTCTCCCACCACTGATATCAGAGTGTTCCATCACTAGTCATCACTATACTCCCTCACCCCTGTCATCACAATGTTCCAGGACACCTGTCATCACAATGCTATATGAACTTCTCATCAAAATGCTCCATGACCCCTGACATCACACTGTTCCATAACCCCTCTCATCAAAATGCTCCATGACACTTTTCATCTCAATGCTCCATGATCCCTGTCATCACAATGCACCATGCCCATCATCATAAGGCTTCATGCTATTGTCATCACAATGAAATCAAAATGCTCCTTGACCACTGTTATCAAAATGCTCCAAACCCTTGTGATCACAATGTTTCATAACAAGTGTCATCACAAAGCCCCATGACACTTGTCATAAGAATTATCCATGTTATTCTCATCACAATGCTCCATGAACTTTGTCACCACAATGTTCAATATACTTGTCATCACAATGCTCCCTGACACTTCTCGTCACTATGCTTCTTGAACCCGTTCCTGATAAGGCTGTATGTCTTTTTCATCACTATGATCCATGCCGTTTTCTTCAAATTGTTCCATGTCCCCTGTAATCTCTATGCTCCATGACTCTTTTCCTCAGAATGCTCCATGAGACTTGTCATCACAAGGCTCCATGGTCTTCTCATCACAATGCTCCAGGAACTTGTCATCACAAGGCTCCATTCACTTGTCATAACAATGCTCCATGACCCTGTCATCACAATGCTCCATGACACCTGTCATCACAATGCTCCATGACGCCTGTCATCGAAATGCTCCATTACCCTTGCCATCATGATAATCCAGGCCCTTGCCATCCCAATGCTCCCTGACTACTGTAATCACAATGCTCCATGACGCTTGTCATCACAGTGCTCCATGACACTTGTCATCCCAATGCTCCTTGCCTTTGTTAGCAAAGTGCTCCATGACCTTGTCATCACAATGCTCCATGCGCTTGTCGTCACAATACTCCATTCCCATTGTGACAACAATCCTCCATGAAATTTGGGATCACATTTCTTTCTACCCTTGTCATCATAACGCTCCATGCCATTGTCATCACAGTGCTCCATGACCGTTGTCATCACAACGCTCCATGATGCATGTCATCACAATATTCCATGCCCTTCTCATCTCAGTGCTCTATGACATGTGTCATCACAATGCTCAAAACGCTTGTCATCCCAAATCTCCCTGACACTTGTCAGAAGGCTCCTTGAACTCTGTCATAAAATAGCTCTATGCCTTTTTCATCACAATGCTCCATTCCCTTATCATCAAAATGCTCCATGCCATTATCATCACAATGCTCCATGAACCTTGTCATCACAATGTTCCAATCCCTTGTCATCACAATGCTGCTTTACCTTTGTCATCACAAACCTCCATGACACTTGGCACCACCATGTTCCATGCCAATGTCATCACAATGGACCATGGTATATGTCATCTCAATTGTCCCTGAATACTGTATTCACAAAAAACCATGAACTTGTCATCACAATGCTCCATGTGCTTGTCATCACAATACTCCACAAGCTTTTCATCAGAATGCTCCATGACACATGTCATCAAAATACGCCATGACCCCTATCATCACAATGCTCCATAACAACTGTCCTCACGATGCTCCATGCCCCTTGTCATTACAGAGCTCCATGACGCAGGTCATCACAATTATCCATGGTCTTCTCATCACAATACTCCATGTCCTTGTCATCACAATGCTCCATGACCCTTGTCATCACAATGCTCCAAGCCCTTTTCATCATAATGCTCCTTTATTTTTGGCATCAAAATCCTCCATTACACTTGGCATCACAATGCTCCATGCCATTGTCATCACAATGGACCATGACATATGTCCTCAAAATGCGCCCTGATAACTGTCTTCACTATAGTCCATGACCTTGTCAACATAATGCTCAATGCCCTTGCCATCACAATGCACCATGCCCACTGTCGACACAATAATCCATGAAACTTCTCAGACCAATGCTTCATGACACTGTAATCTAAATGCTCCTTGCCCTTGTCATCACAATGCTCCAAGCCCGGAGCATCACAATGCTCCATTACTTTTGTCATCACAATCCTCCATGACACTTGGCAACACAATGCTCCATGCTATTGTCATCACAATGGACCATGATATATGTAATCACGATGCTCCCTGACACCTCTCTACACAATACTCCATGACCTTGTCATAAGTGTGCTCCATGTCCTTGTCATCACAATGCACCATGCCCACTGTCATCAAAATAATACATGAAATTTGTTAGGCCAATGCTCCATGCCCCTGTCATCACAATGCTCTATGCCCTTGTAATCACAATGCTCCAAGCCGTTGTCATCACCCTGTTCCATTACCTTTGTCATCATAATCCTCCTTGACACTTGGCATCACAATGCTCCATGCCATTGTCATCACAAGAAACTGGACATATGTCATCACAATGCTCCATGACACATGTCATCGGAATACTCCAGGGCATTCTCAACACAATGCTCAATGCCACTGTCATCACAATATTCCAAGACCCTTTTCATCACAACACTCCATGACCATTGCCATCACAATGCTCCATTACCTTTGTCATCATAATCCTCCATGACACTTGGCATCACAATGTTCCATGCCAATTTCTTCACAATGGAACGGATATATGTCATCACAATGCTCCATGACACATGTCATCAGAATGCTCCAGGGCATTCTGAACACAAAGCTCCATGGCATTGTCATCACAATAATTCATGTCCTTGTCATCACTATGCTGCATGAACATTATCAGCGCAATGCTCAATACACTTTTCATCTCAATGCTCCCTGACACTTGACAGAAGGCTCCTTGAACTCTGTCAAAAAATAGATCCATGCCTGTTTCATCACAATCCTCCATGTCCTTATTATCAAAATGCTCCATGCCATTGTCATCACAATGCTCGATGACCCTTGTCATCACAATGCTCCAAGCCATTGTCATCACAATGCTCCATTACCTTTGTCATCATAATCCTCCATGACACTTGGCATCACAATGCTCCATGCCATTGTCATCACAAAAGACCAGACATATGTCATCACAATGCTCCATGACGTATGCCTTCAGAATGCTCCAGGTCATTCTCAACACAACACTCTATGCCATTGTCATCACAATATTCCATGACCCTTGTCATCATAAAGCTCCATGATGCTTGTCATCACAATAGTCCATGCACTTGTCATCACAATGCTCCATTACCTTTTTCATCTTAATCCTCCATGACACTTGGCATCACAATGCTCCATGCTATTGTCTTCACAATGGACTGGAAATATGTCATCACAATGCTCCATGACACATGTCATGAGAATGCTCCAGGGCATTCTCAACACAATGCTCCATGCCATTATCATCACAATATTCCATGCCCTTGTCATCACAAAGCTGCATGAACATTTTCATCGCAATGCTCAATACACTTGTCATCACAATGCTCCCTGACACTTGTCAGAAGGCTCCTTGAACTCTGTCAAAAAATATCTCCATTCGTTTTGCATCACAATGCTCCATGCCCTTATCATCACAGTGCTCCATGCCATTGTCCTCATAGTGCTCCATGACCCTTGTCATCACAATGCTCCAAGCCCTTGTCATCACAATTCTCCATTATATTTGTCATCACAATCCTCCATGACACTTGGCATCACAATATTCCTGGACCCATGTCATCACAATGCTCCATGCCCCTTGTCATTACAGTGCTCCATGACGCTCGTCTTCACAATTATCCGTGGTCTTCTCTTCACAATGCTCCACGGTCTTGCAATCAAAATGCTCCATCCGCTGGTCATCACAATGTTCCATGTCCCTTGTCATCACAATTCTCCACGACCTTGTTATCACAATGCTCCATGACACTTCTCATCACAATGATACAAGCTCTTGTCATCACAATTTCCCATGCACTTGTCATCCTAATGCTCCATGATCCCTGTCATAGCAAGCCCCCTGTGCTTTGTCATCACAGGGCTTCACGAAGTTTTCATTAAAATTTTCAATGGCCCTTGTCATCACAATGTTCCATGCCCTTTTAATCACATTACTCCATGACTAGTGTCATCACAATCCTCCAAGATCTTGTCATCACAATGCTCCATTACCTTTGTCATCACAATGCTCCCTGACACCTGTCTTCACAATAGTCCATGACATTGTCATCGCAGATCTCCATGAAACTTCTTATAGCAAGCTCCATGCGCCTGGGATCACAATGCTTCACGACATTGTCATCAAATTCTCAAAGGCCCTTATCATCACAATGCTCCATGCCCTCGTCATCACAATGCTCCATGACATTGTCATCACAATACTCCACAAGCTTGTCATCAGAATGCTCCATGACCCTTGGCATCAGAATGCTCCATGACCCCTGTCATCACAATGCTCCATGACACCTGTCCTCACAATGCTCCATGCCCCTTGTCATTACAGATTTCTATGACGTTCGTCATCACAATTATCCGTGGTCTTCTCATCACAATTCTCCACGGTCTTTCAATCAAAATGCTCCATCCGCTGGTCATCACAATGCTCCATGTCGCATGTCACCACAATTCTCCAAGTCCTTGTTATCACAATGCTCCATGACACTTCTCATCACAATGATACAGGCTTCTGTCAGCACAATTTTCCATGCCCTTTTCATCCTAATGTTCAAAGATCCCTGTCATAGCAAGCTCCATGTGCATTGTCATCACAATTATTCATGAGGTGGTCATTAAAATTTACAATGGCCTATTTCATCACAAAGCTCCATGCCCTTGTAATCACATTCCTTCATTACTCTTGTCATCACAATGCTCCAAGACCTTGTCATCACAATGCTCCATTACCTTTGTCATCACTATCCTCCATGACACTTGGCATCACAATGCTCTATGCCATTGCCATCACAATGGACCATGATATATGTCATCACGATGCTCCCAGACACCTGTCTACACAATATTACATGACCTTTTCATCACAGTGCCCCATGCCCTTGTCATCACAATTATTCCATACGTAATGTCATCACAATTATCCATGAAACTTGTCAGGCCAATGCTCCATGCCCCTGTCATCACAATGCTCTATGCCCTTGTCATCACAATGTTCCAAACCCTTGTCATCACAATGCTCCATTACCTTTGTCATCATAATCCTCCATGACAATTGGCATCACAATGCTCCACGATATTTTAATTACAATGGACCGGATATATGTCATCACAATGCTCCATGACACATGATATCAGAATGCGCCAAAGGATTCTCAACAAAATGCTCCATGCCATTTTGATCACAATATTCCATGCCCTTGTCATCACAATGCTCCATGACCATTGTCATCAAAATGCTCAATACACATGTCATGACACTGCTCCGTGACACTTGTCAGATGTCTCCTTGAACTCTCTCATGAAAAAGTTCCATGCCTTTTTCATCACAATGCTCCATGTCCTTATCATCACAATGCTCCATGCCATTGTCCTCACAATCCTCCATGACCCTTGGCATCACAATACTCCATGCCATTGTCATCACAATGGACCATGACATATGTCATCACAATGTTCCCTGACAACTCGCTTCTCAAAACTCCATGAACTTGTCATAACTCTGCTCCACGCCCTTGTCAACACAATGTTCCATGAGCTTGTTATCACCATGCTCCATGACCTCTTTTATGAAAATTCTCCGTGACTCCAGTCATCACAATTCTTCATGACATTTGTCATCACAATTGTCCATGCACTCGTCTTCACAAGACTCTGTGACTTTTGTCAACACAATGCTCCATGCACTTCTCATCAAAATGCTCTGTCACCACAGATATCAGATTGTTCCAGCACTAGTCATCACTATACTTCCTCAGCCCTGTCATCACAATGTTCCATGACACCTGTCATCACAATGCTACATGACCCTATCATCAAAATGCTCCATGACCCATGACTTCACACTGTTCCAGAACCCATGTCATCAAAATGCTCCATGACACTTTTCATCTCAATGCTCCATGAACCCTGTCATCACAATGCACCATGCCCATCAACATAATCCTTCATGCTATATTCATCACAATGAAATCAAAATGCTCCATGACCTCTGTCATCAAAATGCTCCAAACCCTTGTGATCACAATGTTTCATAACACTTGTCATAACAAAGCCCAATGACACTCGTCATAACAATTATCCATGTTCTTCTCATCACAATGCTCCATGGACTTTGTCACCACAATGTTCAATATACTTGTCATCACAAAGCTCCCCGACACTTCTCGTCACTATGCTCCTTGAACCCGTTCCTGATAAGGTTCTATGTCTTTTTCTTCACAGTGATCCATGCCATTTTCATCAAATTGCTCCATGACCCTTGTAATCACAATGCTCCATGACACTTTTCCTCAGAATGCTCCATGAGACTTGTCATCACAACGCTCCATGGTCTTCTCATCACAATGCTCCAGGAACTTGTCATCACAAAGCTCCATTCACTTGTCATAATAATGCTCCATGACACTGTCGTCACGATACTCCATGAACATTTTCAGCCCAATGCTCCATGACCTTCTCATCACAATGCTCCATGACACGTATCATCAAAATGCTCCATGACGCCTGTCATCAAAATGCTCCATGACTCTTGCCATCATGATAATCCAGGCCCTTGCCATCCCAATGCTCCATGACCACTGTAATCACAATGCTCCATGACGCTTGTCATCTCAGTGCTCCATGACACTTGTCATCCCAATGCTCCATACATTTGTGAGCAAAATACTCCATGACCTTGTCATCACAATGCTCCATGCGCTTGTCCTCACAATACTCTATTCCAATTGTGACCAGAATCCTACATGAAATTTGGGATCACATTGCTTTCTACCCTTGTCATCACAGTGCTCCTTGCCATTGTCATCACAGTGCTCCATGACCCTTGTCATCACAACGCTCCATGATGTCTGTCATCACAATATTCCATGTCCTTGTCATCTGAATTCTCTATGACATGTGTCATCACATTGCTCTAAACGCTTGACATCCCAATTCTCCCTGAGACTTGTCAGAAGGCTCTTTGAACTCTGTCATAATACAGCTCCATGCCTTTTTCATCACAATGCTCCATTCCGTTATCACAAAAATGCTCCATGCCATTGTCATCACAATGCTCCAATCCCTTGGCATCACAATGCTGCTTTAACTTGTCATCACAATCCTCCATGACACATGGCACCACCATGTTCCATGCCAAAGTCATCACAATGGACCATGATATATGTCACCACAATGGTCCCTGACAACAGTCTTCACAAAACTCCATTAACTTGTCATCAAAATGCTCCATGACTTTTGTCATCACAATGATCCAAGCCCTTGTCATCATAATGCTCCTTTACATTTGGCATCACAATGCTCCATTACACTTGGCATCACAATGCTCCATGCCATTGTCCTCACAATGGACCATGACATATGTCCTCAAAATGTGCCCTGATATCTCTCTTCACTATAGTCCATGACCTTGTCAACATAATGCTCAATGCCTTTGCCATCAGAATACACCATGCCCACTGTCATCACAATAATCCATGAAACTTGTCAGACCAATGTTCCTTGACACTGTCATCACAATTCTCCTTTCTTTTGTCATCACAATGCTCCAAGCCCTGGGCATCACAATGCTCCATTACTTTTGTCATCACAATCCTCCATGACACTTGGCAACACAATAATCCATGCTACTGTCATCACAATGGACCATGATATATGTCATCACGATGCTCCCTGACACCTCTCTACACAATACTCCATGACCTTGTCATAAGTGTGCTCCATGTCCTTGTCATCACAATGCACCATGCCCACTGTCATCAAAATAATACATGAAACTTCTCAGGCTAATGCTCCATGCCCCTCTCATCACAATGCTCTCTGACCTTGTCATCACAATGCTCCAAGCCGTTGTCATCACACTGCTCCTTTACCTTTGTCATCATAATCCTCCTTGACACTTGGCATCACAATGCTCCATACCATTTTCATCACAAGGGACTGGACATACGTCACCACAATGCTCCATGACCCATGTCATCGGAATGCTCCAGGGCATTCTCAACACAATGCTCAATGCCATTGTCATCACAATATTCCAAGACCCTTGACATCACAACGCTCCATGACCATTGTCATTACAATGCTCCATTACCTTTGTCATCATAATCCTCCATGACACTTGGCATCACAATGCTCCATGCCAGTTCCTTCACAATGGAACGGATATATGTCATCACAATGCTCCATGACACATGTCATCAGAATGCTCCAGGGCATTCTCAACACAATGCTCCATGCCATTGTCATCACAATATTCCATACCCTTGTCATCACAATGCTGCATGATCATTATCATCGCAAGGCTCAATACACTTGTCATCACAATATTACCTGACACTTGACAGAAGGCTCCTTGAACTCTGTTAAAAAATATCTCCATGCTTTTTCATCACAATGCTCCATGTCCTTATTATCACAATGCTCCATGCCATTGTCATCACAATGCTCCATGACCCATGTCATCACAATGTTGCAAGCCATTGTCATCACAATGCTCCATTACCTTTGTCATCATAATCCTCCATGACACTTGGCATCACAATGCTCCATGCCATTGTCATCACAATGGACCAGACATAGGTCATCACAATGCTCCATGACGTATGCCATCAGAATGTTCCAGGTCATTCTCAACACAATACTCCATGCCATTGCCATCACAATATTCCATGACCCTTGTCATCATAACGCTCCATGATGCCTGTCATCACAATAATCCATGCCCTTGTCATCACAATGCTCCCTGACCATTGTCATCACAATGCTCCTTTACCTTTGTCATCTTAATCTTCCATGACACTTGGCATCACAATGCTCCATGCTATAGTCTTCACAATGGACTGAACATATGTCATCACAATGCTCCGTGACACATGTCATCAGGATGCTCCATGGCATTATCAACACAATGCTCCATGGCATTGTCATCACAATATTCAATGCCCTTGTCATCACAAAGCTGCATGAACATTTTCATCGCAATGCTCAATGCACTTGTCATCACAATGCTCCCTGACACTTGTCAGAAGGCTCCTCGAACTCTGTCAAAAAATATCTCCATGCCTTTTTCGTCACAATGCTCCATGCCCTTATCATCACAATGCTCCATGCCATTGTCATCACAATGCTCCATGACGCTTGTCATCACAATTGTCCAAGCACTTGTCATCACAATGTTCCATTACATTTGTCATCACAATCCTCCATGACACTTGGCATCACAATGTTCCATGACCACTGTCATCACAATGCTCCATGCCCCTTGTCATTACAGAGCTCCATGACGCTCGTCATCCAAATTATCCGTGGTCTTCTCTTCACAATGTTCCACGGTCTGGCAATCAAAATGCTCCATCCGCTGGTCATCTCAATGCTCCATGTCCCTTTTCATCACAATTCTCCACGACCTTTTTATCACAATGCTCCACGACACTTCTCATCACAATGATACAGGCTCTTGTCATCACAATTTTCCATGCCCTTGTCATCCTAATGCTCCATGATCCCTGTCATAGTAAGCTCCCTGCGCTTTGTCATCACAAGTCTTCTCGACGTTGTCATTAAAATTTTCAATGGCCCTTGTCATCACAATGCTCCATGCCCTTTTAATCACATTCCTCCATGACTAGTGTCATCACAATCCTCCAAGCCCTTGTCATCAAAATGCTCCATTTCCTTTGTAATCACAATACACCCTGACATCTGTCTTCACAATAGACCATGATATGGTCATCGCGGAGCTCCATGACACATAAAATAGCAAGCTCCATGCCCTTTGGATCACAATGTTTCACGACATTGTCATCAAATTCTCAATTGCCCTTATCATCACAATGCTCCAAGCACTTGTCATCACAATGCTCCATGATATTTTCATCACAATAATCCACAACCTTGTCATCAGAAAGCTCCATGACCCTTGGCATCAGAATGCTCCATGACCCCTCTAATCACAATGCTCCATGACACTTTTCATCAGAATGCTCCATGAGACTTGTCATCACAAGGCTCCAAGGTCTTCGCATCACAGTGCTCCAGGAACTTGTCATCACAAGGCTCCATTCACTTGTCATAACAATGCTCCATGACCCTGTCATCACAATACTCCATGAACATTTTCAGTCCAATTCTCCATGACTTTCTCATCACAATGCTCCATGACACCTGTCATTACAATGCTCCATGACGCCTGTCATCAAAATGCTTCATTACACTTGCCATCACAGAAATCCAGGCACTTGTCATCCCAATGCTCCATGACCACTGTAATCACAATGCTCCATGACACTTGTCATCACAGTGCTCCATGACATTTGTCATCCCCATGCTCCATGCCTTTGTCAGCAAAATGCTACATGACCTAGTCATCACAATGCTCCATGTGCTTGTCATCACAATAGTCCATTCCCACTGTGACCACAATCCTCCATGAAACTTGGGATCACAAGGCTTTCTACCCTTTTCATCACAATGCTCCATGCTCCTTGAAATCATTATGATCCATGACTTCTGTCATCACAATGCTCCAAACCGTTGTGATCACAATGTTCTCTAACACTGGTCATCACAGGGCTCCATGATGCCTGCCATCACAATATTCCATGCCCTTGGCATCACAATGCTCCATGACATTTGTCATCACAAAGCTCATTACACTTGTCATCACAATGATCGCTGACACTTGTCAGAAGGCTCCTAGAAGTCTGTCGTGAAATAGCTGCATGGCTTTTTCATCACAATGCTCCATGCCATTGTCATCACAATGCTCCATGACCCTTGTCATCTCAAAACTACATGATGCCTGCCATCACAATATTCCATGCCCTTGTCAACACAATGCTGTATGACATGTGTCATCACAATGCTCAAAACACTTGTCATCCCAATGCTCCCTGACACTTGTCAGAAGGCTCCTTGAACTCTGTCATAAAGTAGCACCATGCCTTTTTCATCACAATGCTCCATTCCCTTATCATCAAAATGCTCCATGCCATTGACATCACAATGCTCCATGACCCTAGTCATCACAATTCTCCAATCCCTTGTCATCACAATCCTCCATGACACTTGGCACCACAATGTTCCATGCCATTGTCATCACAATGGACCATGACATATGTCATCGCAATGCTCCCTGACAACTGTCTTCTCAAAACTCCATGAACATGTCAACACAGTGATCCATTTGATTGTCATCACTATACTCCACAAGCTTGCCATCAGAATGCTCTATGACACTTGTCATCAAAATGTGCCATGACCCCTATCATCACAATGCCAATGACACCTCCCCTCACGATGCTCCATGCCCCTTGTCATTACAGTGCTCAATGACGATCATCAGCACAATTATTCATGGTCTTCTCATCATAATTCTCCATGGCCTTTTCATCACAATGCTCCATGGCCATTGTCCTCACAATTCTCCAAACCCTTGTCATCACAATGGATCATGACATATGTCATCAAAATGCTCCCTGACAACTGTTTTCAATATAGTACCTGACCTTGTCAACATAATGCTCAATGCCCTTGCCATCACAATGGGCCATGCCCACTGTCATCACAATAATCCAAGAAACATATCAGACCAATGCGCCATGACCGTGTCACCACAAGGCACGATGACCTTGTCATCACAATGCACCAAGCCCTTGTCATCAGAATACTCCTTTACTTTTGTCATCACGATCCTCCATGACACTTGGCATCACAATGCTCCATGCCATTGTCAACACAATGGACAATGATATGTCATCACGATGCTCCCTGACACCTCTCTATACAATACTCCATGACCTTGTCATAAGTGTACTCCATGTCCTTGTCATCGCAATGCACCATGCCCACTCTCATCAAAATAATACATGAAACTGGTCAGGCCAATGCTCCATGCACCTGTCATCACAATGCTCTATGCTCTTGTCATCAAGGTGCTCCAAGCCCCTGTCATCACAATTCTCCATTAACTTTGTCATCATAATCCTCCATGACACTTGGCAGCACAATGCTCCATGCCATTGTCATCACAATGGACCGGATATATGTCATCAAAATGCTCCATGACGCATGACATCAGAATGCTCCTGGGGATTCTCAACAAAATGCTTCATGCCATTGTGATCACAATATTCCATGCCCTTGTCATAACAATGCTCCATGACCACTGTCATCACAATGCTCAATACACTTGTCATCACAATGCTCCCTGACACTTGTCAGAAGTCTCCTAGAACTCTCTCATGAAAAAGCTCCATGCCTTTTTTATCACAATGCACCATGCCCTTATCATCACAATGCTCCATGACTTTGTCATCACAATCCTCCATGACACTTGGCATCACAATACTCCATGCCATTGTCAGCAAAATGCTACATGACCTTGTCATCACAATGCTCCATGTGCTTGTCATCACAATACTCCATTCCCATTGTGACCAAAGTCCTCCATGAAACTTGGGATCACATGGATTTCTACCCTTTTCTTCACAATGCTCCATGCTCCTTGAAATCATTATGATCCATGACTTCTGTCATCACAATGCTCCAAACCGTTGTGATCACAATGTTCTCTAACACTGGTCATCACAGGGCTCCATGATGCCTGCCATCACAATATTCAACGCCCTTGGCATCACAATGCTCCATGACTTTTGTCATCACAATGCTCAATACACTTGTCATCACAATGATCGCTAAAATTGTCAGAAGGCTCCTTGAACTCTGTCGTGAAATAGCTGAATGGCTTTTTCATCACAATGCTCCATGCCATTGTCATCACAATGTTCCATGATGCCTGCCATCACAATATTCAATGCCCTTGTCAACACAATGCTCTATGACATGTGTCATCACAATGCTCAAAACACTTGTCATCCCAGTGCTCCCTGACACTTGTCAGAAGGCTCCTTGAACTCGGTCATAAAGTAGCACCATGCCTTTTTCATCACAATGCTCCATTGCCTTATCATCAAAATGCTCCATGCCATTGTCATCACAATGCTCCATGACCCTTGCCATCACAATGCTTCAATCCCTTGTCATCACAATGCTCCATTACCTTTGTCATCACAATCCTCCATGACACTTGACACCACAATGTTCCATGCCATTGTCATCACAATGGACCATGACATATGTCATCGCAATGCTCCCTGACAACTGTCTTCACAAAACTCCATGAACTTGTCATCACAATGATCCATGTGACTGTCATCACTATAGTCCACAAGCTGGTCATCAGAATGCTCCATGACACTTGTCAACAAAATGTGCCATGACCCCTATCATCACAATGCTCAATGACACCTGTCCTCACGATGCTCCATGCCCCTTGTCATTACAGTGCTCAATGCCGATCGTCAGCACAATTATCCATGGTCTTCTCATCACAATTCTCCATGGCCTTGTCATCACAATGCTCCATGGCCATTGTCATCACAATTCTCCAAGCCCATGTCATCACAATGGATCATGACATATGTCATCAAAATGCTCCCTGACAACTGTTTTCAATATACTACCTGACCTTGTCAACATAATGCTCAATGCCCTTGCCATCACAATGGGCAATGCCCACTGTCATCACAATAATCCAAGAAACATATCAGACAAATGCTCCATGACCGTGTCACCACAAGGCATGATGCCCTTGTCATCACAATGCACCAAGACCTTGTCATCAGAATACTCCTTTACTTTTGTCATCACGATCTTCCATGACACTTGGCATCACAATGCTCCATGCCATTGTCATCACAATGGACAATGATATTTGTCATCACGATGCTCCCTGACACCTCTCTACACAATACTCCATGACCTTGTCATAAGTGTACTCCATGTCCTGGTCATCACAATGCACCATGCCCACTCTCATCAAAATAATACATGAAACTGGTCAGGCCAATGCTCCATGCACTTGTCATCACAATGCTCTATGCTCTTGTCATCAATGTGCTCCAAGCCCCTGTCATCACAATTCTCCATTAACTTTGTCATCATAATCCTCCATGACACTTGGCAGCACAATGCTCCATGCCATTGTCATCACAATGGACCGGATATATGTCATCACAATGCTCCATGACGCATGACATCAGAATGCTCCTGAGGATTCTCAACAAAATGCTCCATGCCATTGTGATCACAATATTCCATGCCCTTGTCATAACAATGCTCCATGACCACTGTCATCACAATGCTCAATACACTTGTCATCACAATGCTCCCTGACACTTGTCAGAAGTCTCCTAGAACTCTCTCATGAAAAAGCTCCATGCCATTTTTATCACAATGCACCATGCCCTTATCATCACTATGCTCCATGACTTTGTCCTCACAATCCTCCATGACACTTGGCATCACAATACTCCATGCCATTGTCAGCAAAATGCTACATGACCTTGTCATCACAATGCTCCATGTGCTTGTCATCACAATACTCCATTCCCATTGTGACCACAGTCCTCCATGAAACTTGGGATCACATGGATTTCTACCCTTTTCTTCACAATGCTCCATGCTCCTTGAAATCATTATGATCCATGACTTCTGTCATCACAATGCTCCAAACCGTTGTGATCACAATGTTCTCTAACACTGGTCATCACAGGGCTCCATGATGCCTGCCATCACAATATTCCACGCCCTTGGCATCACAATTGTCCATGACTTTTGTCATCACAATGCTCAATACACTTGTCATCACAATGATCACTAAACTTGTCAGAAGGCTCCTTGAACTCTGTCGTGAAATAGCTGCATGGCTTTTTCATCACAATGCTCCATGCCATTGTCATCACAATGTTCCATGATGCCTGCCATCACAATATTCAATGCCCTTGTCAACACAATGCTCTATGACATGTGTCATCACAATGCTCAAAACACTTGTCATCCCAATGCTCCCTGACACTTGTCAGAAGGCTCCTTGAACTCGGTCATAATGTAGCACCATGCCTTTTTTATCACAATGCTCCATTCCTTATCATCAAAATGCTCCATGCCATTGTCATCACAATGCTCCATGACCCTTGCCATCACAATGTTTCAATCCCTTGTCATCACAATGCTCCATTACCTTTGTCATCACAATCCTCCATGACACTTGGCACCACAATGTTCCATGCCATTGTCATCACCATGGACCATGACATATGTCATCGCAATGCTCCCTGACAACTGTCTTCACAAAACTCCATGAACTTGTCATCACAATGAACCATGTGACTGTCATCACTATAGTCCACAAGCTTGTCATCAGAATGCTCCACGACACTAGTCAACAAAATGTGCCATGACCCCTATCATCACAATGCTCAATGACACCTGTCCTCACGATGCTCCATGCCCCTTGTCATTACAGTGCTCAATGCCGATCGTCAGCACAATTATCCATGGTCTTCTCATCACAATTCTCCATGGCCTTGTCATCACAATGCTCCATGGCCATTGTCATCACAATTCTCCAAGCCCTTGTCATCACAATGGATCATGACATATGTCATCAAATGCTCCCTGACAACTCTTTTCAATTTAGTACCTGACCTTGCCAACATAATGCTCAATGCCCTTGCCATCACAATGGGCCATGCCCACTGTCATCACAATAATCCAAGAAACATATCAGACCAATGCGCCATGACCGTGTCACCACAAGGCACGATGACCTTGTCATCACAATGCACCAAGCACTTGTCATCAGTATACTCCTTTACTTTTGTCATCACGATCCTCCATGACATTTGGCATCACAATGCTCCATGTCATTGTCATCACAATGGACAATGATATTTGTCATCACGATGCTCCCTGACACCTCTCTACACAATACTCGATGACCTTGTCATAAGTGTACTCCATGTCCTTCTCATCACAATGCACCATGCCCACTCTCATCAAAATAATACATGAAAATGGTCAGGCCAATGCTCCATGCCCCTGTCATCACAATGCTCTATGCTCTTGTCATCAAGGTGCTCCAAGCCCCTGTCATCACAATTCTCCATTAACTTTGTCATCATAATCCTCCATGACACTTGGCAGCACAATGCTCCATGCCATTGTCATCACAATGGACCGGATATATGTCATCACAATGCTCCATGACGCATGACATCAGAATGCTCCAGGGAATTCTCAACAAAATGCTCCATGCCATTGTCATCACTATATTCCATGCCCTTGTCATCACAATGCTCCATGACCACTGTCATCACAATGCTCAATACACTTGTCATCAAAATGCTCCCTGACACTTGTCAGAAGTCTCCTAGTACTCTCACATGAAAAAGCTCCATGCTTTTTTTATCACAATGCACCATGCCCTTATCATCACAATGCTCCATGACTTTGTGATTACAATCCTCCATGACACTTGGCATCACAATACTCCATGCCATTGTCAGCACAAAGGACCATGACATATGTCATCACAATGTTCCCTGACAACTGTCTTCACAAAATTCCATGACCTTTTTATAACAATGCTCCACGCCCTTGTTATCACCATGCTCCATGACCTCTTTTATGAAAATTATCCTTGACTCGAATCATCACAACGCTTCATGACATTTGTCATCACCATTGTCCATGCCCTCGTCATCACAAGACTCAGTGACTTTTGTCACCAAAATGCTCCATGCACTTCTCAACAAAATGATATCAGTGTGAACCATCACTAGTCATCACTATACTCCCTCACCCCTGTCATCACAATGTTCCATGACCCCTGTCATCGCAATGCTACATGACATTATCATCAAAATGCTCCGTGACCGCTGACATCACAATGTTCCATAACCCATGTCATCAAAATGCTCCATGACCCTTTTCATCACAGTGCTCCATGAACCCTGTCATCGCAATGCACCATGCCCATCATCATAATGCTTCATGCTATTGTCATCACAATGAAATCAAAATGCTCCATGACCTCTGTCATCAAAATCCTCCAAAACCTTGTGATCACAATGTTTCATAACACTTGTCATCACAAAGCCCCATGACACTCGTCATAACAATTATCCATGTTCTTCTCATCACAATGCTCCATGGACTTTCTCACCACAATGTTCAATATAGTTGTCATCACAATGCTCCCCAACACTTCTCGTCACTATGCTCCTTGAACCCGATCCTGATAAGGCTCTATGTCTTTTTCGTCACTATGATCAATGCCGTTTTCATCAAATTGTTACATGACCCCTGTAATCACAATGCTCCATGACACTTTTCCTCAGAATGCTCCATGAGACTTGTCATCACAAGGCTCCATGGTCTTCTCATCACAATGCTCCAGGAACATGTCATCACAAGGCTCCATTCACTTGTCATAACAATGTTCCATGACCCTGTCATCACAATACTCCATGAATATTTTCAGCCCAATGCTCCATGACCTTCTCATAACAATGCTCCATGACACTTGTCATCACAATGCTCCATCACGCCTGTCATCAAAAGGCTCCATTACCCTTGCCATAACAATAATCCAGGCCCTTGTCATCCCAATGCTCCATGACCACTGTTATCACAATGCTCCATGACGCTTGTCATCACAGTGCTCCATGACACTTGTCATCCCAATGCTCCATGCGTTTGTCAGCAAAATGCTACATGACCTTGTCATCACAATGTTCCATGCGCTTGTCATAACAATATTCCATTCCCATTGTGACCACAATCATCCATGAAACTTGGGATCACATTGATTACTACCCTTGCCATCACAATGCTCCATGCTCCTTGAAATCTAAATGATCCATGACTTCTGTCATCACAATCCTCCAAACCGTTGTGATCCCAATGTTCCATAACACTGGTCATCACACGGCTCCATTATGACTGTCATCACAATTTTCCATGCCCTAGTCTTCACAATGCTCCATGACTTTTGTCATCACAATGCTCCCTGACAACTGTCTTCACAAAACTCCATGACCTAGTTATCACAGTGCTCAATGTGCTTGTCATTACAATACTACACAAGCTTGTCATTAGAATGCTCTATGACACTTGTCATCAAAATGCGCAATGACACTTATCATCACAATGCTCCATGCACCTGTCCTTACGATGCTCCATGGCCCTTGTCATTACAGTGATCCATGCCGCTCGTCATCACAATAATCCATGGTCTTCTCATCACAATGCTCCATGCCCTTGTCATCACAATGCTCCATGGACATTGTCATCACAATGCTCCATGCCCTTGTCATCACAATGCTCCATTACTTTTGTCATCACAATCCTCATGACACTTGGCATCACAATGCTCCATGCCATTGCCATCACAATAGACCATAATATATGTCATCGTGATGCTCTCTGACAACTCTCTGCACAATACTCCATGACCTTGTCATCACTGTGCTCCATGAACTTGTCATCACAATTTGCCATGCCCACTGTCATCACAATAATCCATGAAACTTGTCAGGCCAATGCTCCATGCCCTTGTCATCACAATGCTCCATTACCTTTGTCATCATAATCCTCCTTGACACTTGTCATCACAATGCTCCATGTCATTGTCATCACAATGGACCTGATATATGTCATAACAATGCTCCATGACAGATGACATCAGAATGCTCCAGGGGATTCTCAACAATATGCTCCATGCCATTGTCATCACAATGCTCCGTGACCCTTGTCATCACAATGCTCCAAACCCTTGTCATCACAACGCTCCATGATGCCAGTCATCACAATATTCCATGACATTGTCATCACAATGATCTAAGACATGTGTCATCACAATGCTCAAAACACTTGTCATCACAATGCTCCCTGAGACTTGTCAGAAGGCTCCTTGTACTCTGACATAAAATAGCTCCGTGCCATTTTCTTCACAATGCTCCATTTCCTTATCATCAAAATGCTCCATGCCATTATCATCACAATGCTCTGTGACCCTTGTCATCACAATGCTCCAAACCCTTGTCATCACAATGCTCCATTACCTTTGTCATCACAATCCTCCATGACACTTGGCACCATTGTGTTCCATGCCATTGTCATCTCCATGGACCATGATATATGTCATCGCAATGCTCCCTGACAACTGTCTTCACAAAACTCCATGACCTTGTCATCACTATGCTCCATGTGCTTGTCATCACAATACTCCACAAGCTTGTCATCAGAATGCTCCATGACACTTGTCATCAAAATGCGCCATGACCCCTATCATCACAATGCTCCATGACACCTGTCCTCACGATGCTCCATGCCCCTTGTCATTACAGTGCTCCATGACGCTCGTCATCACAATTATCCATGGTCTTTTCATCACAATGCTCCATGCCCTTGTCATCACAATGCTCCAAGCCCTTGTTATTACAATGCTCCATTACCTTTGGCATCACAATCCTCTATGACACTTGGCATCACAATGATCCATGGCATTGTCATCCATATGGACCATGACATATGTCATCAAATAGCTCCCTGACAACTGTCTTCACTATAGTCCATGACCTTGTCAACAGAATGCTCAATGCCCTTGCCATCACAATGCGCCATGCCGACTGTCATCACAATAATCCAAGAAAAATGTCACACTAATGCTCCATGACCCTGTCATCACAATGTTCCATGCCCTTGTTATCACAATGCCCCAAGCCCTGCTCATCAAAATGCTCCATGACCATTGTCATCACAATGCTCAATACACTTGGCATCACAATGCTCCCGGACACCTATCAGAAGTCTCCTTGAACTCTCTCATGAAAAAGCTCCATGCCTTTTTTATCACAATGCTCCATGTACTTATCATCACAATGCTCCATGCCATTGTCATCACAATCCTCCATGACACTTGGCATCACAATGTTCCATGCCATTGTCATCACAATAGACCTTGATATATGTCATCACGATGCTCCCTGACAACTCTCTACACAATACTCAATGACCTTGTCATAATTGAGCTCGATGCCCTTGTCATCACAATTCACCATGCCCACTGTCATCAAAATAATACATGAAATTTCTCAGGCCAATGCTCCATGCCCCTGTCATCAAAATGCTCTATGCCCCTGTCATCTCAATGCTCCAAGCCGTTGTCATCACACTGCTCCATTACCTTTGTCATCATAATCCTCCATGACACTTGGCATCACAATGCTCCATGCCATTGTCATCACAATGGACAGGACATACGTCATCACAATGCTCCATGACGCATGTCATCACAATGCTCCAGGGAATTCGCAACACAATGCTCCATGCCATTGTCATCAAAATGTTCCATGTCCCTTGTCATCACAACGCTCTTTTTTGCATGTCATCAGAATATTCCATGCCCTTTTCATCACTACATTCCATGACCATTGTCATCACACTGCTCCATTACCTTTGTCATCATAATCCTCCATGACACTTGGCATCACAATGCTCCATGCCATAGTCTTCACAATGGACCGGACATTTGTCATCACAATGCTCAATGACACATGTCATCAGAATGCTCCAGGGCATTCTCAACACTGTGCTCCATGCCATTGTCATCACGATGTCAAATGACCCTTGTCATCAAAACCCTGCATGATGCCTGTCATCGCAATATTCCATGCCCTTGTCATCACAATGCTGCATGAACATTGTCATCACAATGCTCATTACACTTGTCATCACAATGCTCCCTGACACTTGTCAGAAGGCTCATTGAACTCGGTCAAAATATAGCTCCATGCCTTTTTCTTCACAATGCTCCATGCATTTATCATCACAATGCTCCGTGACATTGTCTTCACAATGCTCCATAACCCTTGTCATCACAATGCTCCAAGCCCTTGTCATCACAATGCTCCATTACCCTTGTCATCACATTCCTCCATGACACTTGGCATCACAATGCTCCATGCCGTTGTCATCACAATGGACCGTGACATATGTCATCACAATCCTCCCTGAAATCTGTCTTCACAAAAATCCATGAAATTGACATCACAATGCTCCATGACACTTCTCATCACAATGATACAGGCTCTTGTCACCACAATTTTCCATGCCATTGTCATCCTAATGCCCCATGATCCCTGTCATAGCAAGCTCCATGTGTTTTGTCATCACAAAGCTTTACGACGTTATCATTAAAATTTTCAATGGCCCTTGTCATCACAAAGCCCCATGCCCTTGTAAACACATCCCTCCATGACTCTTGTCATCACAATTCTCCAAGACCTTGTCATCAGAATGCTCCATTAGCTTTGTCATCACAATGCTCCCTGACACCTGTCTTCACAATAGTCCATGACCTTGTCATCACAATGCTCCATGCCCTTGCCATCACAATATGCCATGCCCACTGTCGTCACAATAATCCATGAACCTTGTCAGACCAATGCTCTATGACCCTGTCTTCACAATGCTTCATGCCCTTGTCATCACAATGCTCCAATCCCTTGTCATCAGAATGCTCCATTAGCTTTGTCATACAGTCCTCCATGTCACTTGGCATCAAAATGCTCCATGCCATTGTCATCACAATGGGCCATGGTATATGTCATCACAATTCTCCCTGAAACGTCTCTACAAAATACTCCATGCCATTGTCATCAAAATATTCCATGATCCTATTCATCATAACGCTCCATGATGCCTGTCATCACAATAGTCCATGCCCTTGTCATCACAAGTCTCCCTGACCATTGTCATCACAATTCTCCATTACCTTTGTCATCTTAATCTTCCATGATACTTGGCCTCACAATGCTCCATGCTATAGTCTTCACAATGGACTGAACATATGTCTTCACAATGCTCCATGACACATGTCATCAGAATGCTCCAGGGCATTCTCAGCACAATGCTCCATGCCATTGTCTTCACAATATTCCATTTCCTTGTCATCACAAACCTGCATGAACATTTTCATCGGAATGCTCAATACACTTGTCATCACAATGCTCCCTGTCACTTGTCAGATGGCTCCTTGAACTCTGTCAAAAAATATCTCCATGCCTTTTTCATCACAATGTTCCATGCCCTTATCATCACAATGTTCAATGCCATTGTCATCACAATGCTCCATGACTCTTGTCATCACAATGCTCCAAGCACTTGTCCTCACAATGCTCCATTACATTTGTCATCACAATCCTCCATGACACTTGGCATCACAATGTTCCATGACCCCTGTCATCACAATGCTCCATGCGCCTTGTCATTACAGAGCTCCATGACGCTTGTCATCCAAATTATCTGTGGTCTTCTGCTCACAATGCTCCACGGTATTGCAATCAAAATGCTCCATCCGCTGGTCATCACAATGTTCCATGTCCCTTGTCATCACAATTCTCCACGACCTTGTTATCACAATGCTCCATGACACTTCTCATCACAATGATACAGGCTCTTGTCATCGCAATTTTCCATGTCCTTGTCATCCTAATGCTCCATGATCCCTGTCATAGCAAGCTCCCTGCGTTTTGGAATCACAAGGCTTCACGACGTTGTCATTAAAATTTTCAATGTCCCTTTTCATCACATTGCTCAATGCCCTTTTAATCACATTCCTCCATGACTAGTGTCATCACATTCCTCCAAGCCCTTGTCATCACAATGCTCCATTATCTTTGCCATCAATATGCTCCCTGACAACTGTATTCACAATAGTCCATGATATTGTCATCGCAGAGCTCCATGACACTTCTCATAGCAAGCTCCATGCGCTTGGGATCACAATGCTTCACGACATTGTCATCAAATTCTCAAAGGCCCTTATCATCACAAGTCTCCATGCCCTTGTCATCACAATGCTCCATGCCACTTTCATCACAATACTCCACAAGCTTGTCATCAGAAAGCTCCATGACCCTTGGCATCAGAATGCTCCATGACCCATGTCATCACAATGCTCCATGACACCTGTCCTCACAATGCTCCATGCCCCTTGTCATTACAGAGTTCGATGACATTTGTCATCACAATTATCCGTGGTCTTCTCATCACAATTCTCCACGGTCTTTCAGTCAAAATGCTCCATCCACTGGTCATCACAATGCTCCATGTCCCATGTCACCACAATTCTCCACGTCCTTGTTATCACAATGCTCCATGACACATCTCATCACAATGATACAGGCCCTTGTCAGCACAATTGTCCATGCCCTTTTCTTCCTAAAGTTTAAAGATCCCTGTCATAGCAAGCTCCATGTGCTTTGTCATCACAATGATTCACGATGTTGTCATTAAAATTTACAATAGTCCATTTCATCACAATGCTCCATGAACTTGTAATCACATTCCACCATTACTCTTTTCATCACAGTGCTCCAAGCCCTTGTCATCACAATGCTCCATTACATTTGTCATCACTATCCTCCATGACCCTAGGCATCACAATGCTCCAAGCTATTGTCATCACAATGGACCAGGATATATGTCATCACGATACTGCCTGACACCTGTCTACACAATACTCCATTACCTTTTCATCACAGGCATCCATGACCTTGTCATCACAGTTTGCCATACGCACTGTCATCACAACAGTCCATGAAATTTGTCAGGCCAATGCTCCATGCCCCTCATCACAATGCTCTATGCCCTTGTCATCACAATGTTCCAAACCCTTGTCATCACAATGCTCCTTTACCTTTGTCATCATAATCCTCCATGACAATTGGCATCACAATGCTCCATGCCATTGTCATTACAATAGACCGGATATATGTCATCAAAATGTTCCGTGACGCATGATATCACAATGCGCCAGGGGATTCTCAAGAAAATGCTCCATGCCATTGTGATCACAATGCTCCATGACAATTTTCATCCCAATGCTCAATACACTTGTCATCAGAATGCTCCCTGACACTAGTCAGAAGTCTCCTTGAACTCTCTCATGAAACAGCTCCATGCCTTTTTCATCACAATGCTCCATGTCCTTATCATCACAATGCTCCATGCCATTGTCATCATAATCCTCCATGACACTTGGCATCACAATACTCCATGCCATTGTGATCACAATGGACCATGACATATGTCATCACAATGTTCACTGACAACTCTCTTCACAAAACTCCATGAACTTGTCATAACTCTGCTCCACGCCCTTGTCAACACAATGTTCCATGCGCTTGTTATGAACATGCTCCATGACCTCATTTATGAAAATTCTCCGTGACTCCTTTCATCACAATGCTTCATGACATTTGTCATCACAATTGTCAATGCCCTCGTCCTCACTAGACTCTGTGACATTTCTCACCACAATGCTCCATGCACTTCTCATCAAATTGCTCTCTCACCACTGATATCAGAGTGTTCCATCACTAGTCATTACTATACTCCCTCAACCCCTGTCATAACAATGTTCCATGACCCTGTCATCACAATGCTACATGACCTTATCATCAAAATGCTCCATGACCCCTGACATCACACTGTTCCACAACCCCTGTCATCAAATTGCCCCATGAAACTTTTCATATAAATGCTCCATGAACCCTGTCTTCACAATGCACCATGCCCATCATCATAATGCTTCAAGCTATTGTGATCACAATGAAATCAAAATGCTCCATGAACTCTGTCATCAAAATGCTCCAAACCCTTGTGATCACAATGTTTCATAACACTTGTCATCACAAAGTCCCATGACACTCGTCATAACAATTATCAATGTTCTTCTAATCACAATGCTCCATGAACTTTGTCACCACAATGCTCCATGACCCTTGTCATCACAAAGCTCCATGATGCCTGCCATCACAATATTCCATGCCCTTGTCAACACAATGCTCTATGACATGTGCCATCACAATGCTCAAAACACTTGTCATCCCAATGCTCCCTGACACTTGTCAGAAGGCTCCTTGAACTCGGTCATAAAGTAGCACCATGCCTTTTTCAACCCATTGCTCCATTCCCTTATCATCAAAATGCTCCATGCCATTGTCATCACAATGCTCCATGACCCTTTTCATCACAATTCTCTAATCCCTTGTCATCACAATGCTCCATTACCTTTGTCATCACAATCCTCCATGACACTTGGCACCACAATGTCCCATGCCTTTGTCATCACCATGGACCATGATATATGTCATCGCAATGCTCCCTGACAACTGTCTTCACAAAACTCCATGAACTTGTCATCACAATGATCCATGTGATTGTCATCACTATAGTCCACAAGCTGGTCATCAGAATGCTCCATGACACTTGTCAACAAAATGTGCCATGACCCCTATCATCACAATGCTCAATGACACATGTCCTCACGATGCTCCATGCCCCTTGTCATTACAGTGCTCAATGCCGATCGTCAGCACAATTATCCATGGTCTTCTCATCACAATTCTCCATGGCCTTGTCATCACAATGCTCCATGGCCATTGTCATCACAATTCTCCAAGCCCTTGTCATCACAATGGATCATGACATATGTAATCAAAATGCTCCCTGACAACTGTTTTCAATATAGTACCTGACCTTGTCAACATAATGCTCAATGCCCTTGCCATCACAAGGGGCCATGCCCACTGTCATCACAATAATCCAAGAAACATATCAGACAAATGCTCCATGACCGTGTCACCACAAGGCACGATGCCCTTGTCATCACAATGCACCAAGCCCTTGTCATCAGAATACTCCTTTACTTTTGTCATCACGATCCTCCATGACACTTGGCATCACAATGCTCCATGCCATTGTCATCACAATGGACAATGATATTTGTCATCACGATGCTCCCTGACACCTGTGTACACAATACTCCATGACCTTGTCATAAGGGTACTCCATGTCCTTGTCATCACAATGCACCATGCCCACTCTCATCAAAATAATACATGAAACTGGTCAGGCCAATGCTCCATGCCCCTGTCATCAAAATGCTCTATGCTCTTGTCATCACAGTGCGCCAAGCCCCTGTCATCACAATTCTCCATTAACTTTGTCATCATAATCCTCCATGACACTTGACAACAAAATACTCCATGCCATTGTCAGCACAATGGACCATGACATATGTCATCACAATGTTCCCTGACCACTGTCTTAACAAAATTCCATGTCCTTGTTATAACAATGCTCCACGCCCTTGTCATCACAATGCTCCATGCCCTTGTTATCACCATGCTCCATGACCTATTTTCTGAAAATTCTCCGTGACTCCAGTCATCACAACGCTTCATGACATTTGTCATCACAATTGTCCATGCCCTCGTTATCACAAGACTCAGTGACTTTTGTCACCACAATGCTCCATGCACTTCTCAACAAAATGCTCTCTCACCACTGATATCAGTGTGAAACTTCACTAGTCATCACTGTACTCCCTCACCACAGTCATCACAATGTTCCATGACCCCTGTCCTCGCAATGCTACATGACCTTATCATCAAAATGCTCCATGACCCCTGACCTCACAATGTTCCACAACACCTGTCATCAAAATTATCCATGACCCTTTTCATCTCAATGCCCCATGAAGCCTGTCATTGCAGTGCACCATGCCCATCATCATAATGCTTCATGCTATTGTCATCACAATGAAATCAAAATGCTCCATGACCACTGTCATCAAAATGCTCCAAACCCTTGTGATCACAATGTTTCATAACACTTGTCATCACAAAGCCCCATGACACACGTCATAACAATTATCCATGTTCTTCTCATCACAATGCTCCAGGGACTTTGTCACCACAATGTTCAATATAGTTGTCATCACAATGCTCCCTGAAACTTCTCGTCACTATGCTCCTTGAACCCGTTCCTGATAAGGCTCTATGTCTTTTTCATCACTATGATCCATGCCGTTTTCATCAAATTGTTCCATGACCCCTGTAATCACAATGTTCCATGACCCTTTTCCACAGAATGCTCCATGAGACTTGTCATCACAAGGCTCCATGGTCTTCTCATCACAATGCTCCAGGAACATGTCATCACAAGGGTCCATTCACTTGTAATAACAATGCTCCATGACCCTGTCATCACAATACTCCATGAACATTTTCAGCCCAATGCTCCATGACCTTCTCATAACAATGCTCCATGACACCTGTCATCACAATGCTCCATCACGCCTGTCATCAAAAGCCTTCATGACCCTTGCCATCACAATAATCCAAGCCCTTGTCATCCCAATGCTCCATGACCACTGTAATCACAATGCTCCATGACGCTTGTCATCACAGTGTTCCATGACACTTGTCATCCCAATGCTCCATGCGTTTGTCAGCAAAATGCTACATGACCTTGTCATCACAATGTTCCATGCGCTTGTCATAACAATATTCCATTCCCAGTGTGACCACAATCCTCCATGAAACTTGGGATCACATTGCTTACTACCCTTGTCATCACAATGCTCCATGCTCCTTGAAATCTAAATGATCCATGACTTCTGTCATCACAATCCTACAAACCTTTGTGATCCCAATGTTCCATAACACTGGTCATCACAGGGCTCCATGATGCCTGTCATCACAATTTTCCATGCCCTAGTCATCACAATGCTCCATGAAGTTTGTCATCACAATGCTCCCTGACAACTGTCTTCACAAAACTCCATGCCCTTGTTATCACAATGCTCAATGTGCTTGTCATCACAATACTACACAAGCTTGTCATTAGAATGCTCTATGACACTTGTCATCAAAATGCGCCATGACACCTATCATCACAATGCTCCATGACACCTGTCCTAACGATGCTCCATGGCCCTTGTCATTACAGTGCTCCATGACACTCGTCATCACAATTATCCATGGTCTTCTCATCACAATGCTCCATGCACTTGTCATCACAATGCTCCATGGCCATTGTCATCACAATGCTCCAAGCCCTTGTCATCACAATGCTCCATTACTTTTGTCATCACACTCCTCCATGACACTTGTCATCACAATGCTCCATGCCATTGTCATCACAATGGACCGAGACATATGTCATCACAATGCTCCCTGAAATCTGTCTTCACAAAAATCCATGAAATTGACATCACAATGCTCCATGACACTTCTCATCACAATGATACATGCTCTTGTCATCACAATTTTCCATGCCACTGTCATCCTAATGCCCAATGATACCTGTCATAGCAAGCTCCATGTGTTTTGTCATCACAATGCTTCACGACGTTATCATGAAAATTTTCAATTGCCCTTGTCATCACAAAGCTATATGCCCTAGTAATCTCATACCTCCATGACTCTTGTCATCACAATTCTCCAAGTCCTTGTCATCAGAATTCTCCATTGGCTTTGTCATCACAATGGGCCATGATATATGTCATCACAATGCTCCATGACGGATGACATCAGAATGCTCCAGGGGATTCTCAACAAAATGCTCCATGCCATTGTCATCACTATATTCCATGCCCTTATCATCAAAATGATCCCTGGCCATTGTCATCACAATGCTCAACACACTTGTCATCACAATGCTCCCTGAAACTTGTCAGAAGTCTCCTGGAACTCTCTCATGAAAAAGCTCATGACAATGCTCCATGCCCTTATCAAAACAATGTGCCATGCTCACTGTCATCACAATAATTCATGAAAATTGTCAGACCGATGTTCCATGCCCCTGTCATCACTATACTCCATGCCATTGTAATCACAATGCTCCATCACCTCTTTTATGAAAATTTTCCTTGACTCCAGTCATCACAATGCTTCATGACATTTGCCATCACAATTTTCCATACCCTCGTTATTACAAGGTTCTGAGACTTTTGTCACCATTATGCTCCATGTACTTCTCATCTCAATTCTCTCTGATCCCTGTCATAACAATGCTCCCTGGTTTTGTCAGGTCAATGATCCATGACCCTTGCCATCACAATGGTCTATGCACTTGTCAGCACAATGTTCCATGACCTCTGTCATCAAAATGCTCCAAACACTTGTGATCACAATGTTTCATAACACTTGTCATCACAAAGCCCCATGACACTCGTCATAACAATTATCCATGTTCTTCTCATCACATTGCTCCATGAACATTGTCACCACAATGTTCAATATACTTGTCATCGCAATGCTCCCCGACACTTCTCATCACTATGCTCCTTGAACCCATTCCTATTAAGGCTCTTTGTTTTTCATCACAAAGGTCCATGACGTATTCATCAAATTGCTCCATGACCAATGTAATCACAATGTTCCATGACCCTTTTCATCAGAATGCTCCGTGAGACCTGTCATCACAAGGCTCCATGGTTTTCTCATCACAATGCTCCAGGAACTTGTCATCACAAGGCTCCATTCACTTGTCATAACAATGCGCCATGACCCTGTCATCACAATACTCCATGAACATTTCCAGGCCAATGCTCCATGACCTTCTCATTACAATGCTCCATGATACCTGTCATCACAATGGTCCATGACGCCTGTCATCAAAATGATCCATTACGCTTGCCATTACAATAATCAAGGCGCTTGTCATCCCAATGCTCCATGACCACTGTAATCACAATGTTCCATGACGCTTGTCATCACAGCGCTCCATGAGCCTTGTCATCCCAATGCTCCATGCGTTTCTCAGCAAAATCTACATGACCTTGTCATCACAGTGTTCCATGCGCTTGTCATCAAAATATTCCATTCCCATTGGGACCACAATCTTCCATGAAACTTGGGATCACATTGTTTTCTACCCTTGTCATCACAATGTTCCATGCTCCTTGAAATCAAAATGTTCCATGACTTCTGTCATCACAATGATCCAAAAGGTCGTGATCTCAATGTTCCATAACACTGGTCATCACAGGGCTCCATGATGCCTGTCTTCACAATATTCCATGCCCTAGTCATCACAATGCCCAATGACATTTGTCATCACAATGCTCAATACACTTGTCATCACAATGATCGCTGACACTTGTCAGAAGGCTCCTTGAAGTCTGTCGTGAAAAAGCTGTATGGCTTTTTCATCACAATGCTCCATGCCATTGTCATCACAATGCTCCATGACACTTGCCATCACAACGTTCCATGATGCCTGTCATCACAATATTCCATGCCCTTGTCATCACAATGCTCTATGACATGTGTCATCACTATGCTCAAAAGGCTTGTCATCCCAATGCTCCTTGACACTTGTCAGAAGGCTCCTTGAACTCTGTCATAAAATAGCTCCATGCCTTTTTCATCACAATGCTCCATTCTCTTATCATCAAAATGTTCCATGCCATTGTCATCACAATGCTCCGTGACCCTTGTCATCACAATGCTTCAATCCCTTGTCATCACAATGCTCCGTTAACTTTGTCATCACAATCCTCCATGACACTTGGCACCACAATGTTCCATGCCATTTTCATCACCATGGACCATGACATATGTCATCACAATGCTCCCTGATAACTGTCTTCACAAAACTCCATGACCTTGTCATCACAATGCTCCATGTGCTTCTCATCGCAATACTCCACAAGCTTGTCTTCAGAATGCTTCATGACACTTGTCATCAAAATGCGCCATGACACCTATCATCAGAATGCTCCATGACACCTATCCTCACGATGCTCCCTGGCCCTTGTCATTACAGTGCTCCATGCTGATCGTCATCACAATTATCCATGGTCTTCTCATCACAATGCTCCATGCCCTTGTCATGACAATGGATCATGACATATGTCATCACACTGCTCCCTGACAACTGTCTTCACAAAACTCCATGACCTTGTCATCACAATTCTCCATTACCATTTCATCACAATGGACCATGACATATGTCATCAAAATGCTCCCTGTCAACTGTCTTCACTATAGTCCATGACCTTGTCAACATAATGCTCAATGCCCTTGCCATCTCAATGTGCCATGCCCACTGTCATTACAATAATCCATGAAAATTGTCAGACCAATGCTCCATGAACCTGACATCACAATGCTCCATGCCCTTGTCATCACAATGTACCAAGACCTTGTCATCACAATGCTCCATTACTTTTCTCATCACAATCGTCCATGACACTTGGCATCACAATGCTCCATGCTATTGTCATCACATTGGACCATGATATATGTCATCACGTGGCTCCTTTACACCTGTCTACACAATATTCCTTGACCTTGTTATCACAGTGACCCATGCCCTTGTCATCACAATTTGCCAGGCTCATTGTCATCACAATATTCCATGAAACTAGTCAGACTAATGCTCCATGCCCTTGTCATCACAATGCTCAATTAACATTGTCATCATAATCCTCGATGACACTTGGCATCACAATGCTCCATGCCATTGTCATCACAATGGACCGGATATATGTCATCACAATGTTCCATGATGCATGACATCAGAATGCTCCACGGGATTCTCAACAAAATGCTCCATGCCATTGTCATCACTATATTCCATGCCCTTGTCATCACAATGCTCCGTGACCGTAGTCATAACAATGATCAATACATTTGTCATCACAATGCTCCCTGACACTTGTCAGAAGTCTCCTTGAACTCTCTCATGAAAAAGATCCATGCCCTTGTCATCACAATGCTCCGTGACCATAGTCATCACAATGCTCAATACACTTGTCATCACAATGCTCCCTGACACTTGTCAGAAGTCTCCTTGAACTCTCTCATGAAAAACATCCATGCCTTTTTCATCACAATGCTCCATGCCTTTATCATCACAATGCTCCATGCCATTGTCATCACAATCCTCTATGACCCTTGGCATCAAAATACTCCATGTCATTGTCATCACAATGGACCATGACATATATCATCACAATGTTCCCTGACAAATGCCTTCACTAAACTCTATGACCTTTTCGTAAAAATGCTCCACGCCTTTGTCACCACAATGCTCCATGCCCTTGTTAACACTATATTCCATGACCTCTTTTATGAAAATTTTCCGTGACTCCAGTCATCAAAATGCTTCATGACATTTGTCATCACAATTTTCAATGCCTTCGTCATCACAAGACTCTGTGACATTTGTCACCACAATGCTCCATGCACTTCTCATCAAAATGCTCTCTCACCACTGATACTAGTGTGTTCCATCAATAGTCATCACTATACTCCCTCACCCCTGTCATCACAATGTTCCATGACCCCTGTCATCACAACGCTACATGACCTTATCATCAAAATGCTCCATGACCCCTGACATCACAATGTTCCATAACCCCTGTCATCAAAATGCTCCATGACCATTTTAATCTCAATGCTCCATGAACCCTGTCATCACAATGCACCATGTCCATCATCATAATGCTTCATGCTATTTTCATCATAATGAGATCAAAAGGCTCCATGATCTCTGTCATCAAACTGCTCCAAACCCTTGTGATCGCAATGTTCCAGAACACTTGTCATCACAAAGCCCCATGACACTCGTCATAACAATTATCCATGTCCTTCTCATCACAATGCTCCATGAACTTTGTCACCACAATATTCAATATACCTGTCATCACAATGCTCCCCGACACTTCTCGTCACTATGCTTCTTGAACCCGTTCCTGATAAGGCTCTATGCCTTTTTCATCACAATGATCCATTCCGTGTTCATCAAATTTCTCCATGACCCCTCTAATCACAATGCTCCATGACCCTTTTCATCAGAATGCTCCATGAGACTTATCATCACAAGGCTCCATGGTCTTCTCATCACAATGCTCCAGGAACTTGTCATCACAAGGCTCCATTCACATGTCATAACAATGCTCCTTGACCCTGGCATCACAATACTCCATGAATATTTTCAGCCCAATGTTCCATGACCTTCTCATCACAATGCTCCATGACGCCTGTCATCACAATGCTCCATGATGCCTGTCATCAAAATGCTCCACTACCTTTGCCATCACAATAATCCATGCCGTTGTCATCCCAATGCTCCATGACCACCGTAATCACAATTCTCCATGACGCTTGTCATCACAGTGCTCCATGACACTTGTCATCCCAATGCTCGATGACTTTGTCAGCAAAATGTGACATGACCTTCTCATCACAATGCTCCATGTGCTTGTCATCACAAAACTCCATTCCCATTGTGACCACAGTCCTCCATGAATCTTGGGATCACATTGCTTTCTACCCTTGTCATCACAATGCTCCATGCTCCTTTAAATCAAAATGATCCATGACTTCTGTCATCACAATGCTCCTACCGTTGTGATCACAATGTTACATAACACTGGTCATCACAGGGCTCCATGATGCCTGTCATCACAATAAAGCATGCCCTTGTCATCACAATGCTCCATGACTTTTGTCATCACAATGCTCAATACAATTGTCATCACAATGATCGATGACACTTGTCAGAAGGCTCCTTGAAATCTGTCGTGAAATAGCTGCATGGCTTTTTAATTAGAATTCTCCATGCCATTGTCATAACAATGCTCCATGACTTTGTCATCACCACGGTCCATGATGCTTGTCATCACAATATTCCATGCCCTTGTCATCACAATGCTCTATGACATGTGTCATCACAATCCTCAAAACACTTGTCATCCCAATGCTCCCTGACACTTGTCAGAAGGCTCCTTGAAATATGTCATAAAATAGCTCCATGCATTTTTCATCACAATGTTCCATTCCCTTATCATCAAAATGCTCCATGCCATTGTCATCACAATCCTCCCGGACCCTTCTCATAACAATGCTCCATGACCATTGTCATCACAATGCTCAATACATTTGTCATCACACTTCTCCCTGACACTTTTCAGAAGGCTCATTGAACTCTCTCAAGAAAAAGCTCCATGCCTTTTTAATCACAATGTTCCATGACCTAAACATCACAATGCTCCATGCCATTGTCATCACATTGCTCCATTACCCTTGTCATCAGAATTCTCCAATCCCTTGACATCACAATGCTCCATTACCTTTTTCATCACAATCCTCCATGACACTTGTCATCACAATACTGCATGCCATTGTCATCACAATGGACCATGACATAGGTCATCACAATGCTCCCTGACAACTGTCTTCACAAAACTCCATGACCATGTCTTCACAATGCTCCACGCCCTTGTCAACACAATGATCCATGACCCTTGTCATTACAGTGCTCCATGACGCTCATCATCACAATTATCCATGGTCTTCTCATCACAATGCTCCACGGTCTTGCCATCAAAAGGCTCCATGCCCTGGTCATCACAATTCTCCATGTGTCTTCTCATCACAATTCTCCACGTCCTTGTCATTACAATGCACCATGACACTTCTCACCACAATGTTACAGCCTCTTGTCATCACAATTCTCCATGCACTTGTCATCGCAATGCTCCATGACCTCTGTCAAAGAAAGCTCCATGTGCTTGGCATCAAAATACTTCACGACCTTGTCATCAAAATTCTCCATGGCCCTTGTCATGACAATGTTGCAAGTCCTTATCATCACAATGCTCCAAGCCCTTGTCATCAAAATGCTCCGTTACCTTTGCCATCACAAACCTCCATGACACTTGGCATCACAATGCTCCATGTCATTGTCATCACAATGGATCATGACATATGTCATCACAACGGTCCCAGACACCTCTCTTCACAATACTCCATGACCTTGTCATCACAAGGCTCCATGTCTTTGTCATCACATTGCGCCATGCCCACTGTCATCACAATAATCCATGAAACTTGTCAGAACAATGCTCCATGCCCTTCCCATCACAATGCACCATGGCCCCTGTAATCAGAATGTTCCATGCCCCTTTTCATCTCAATTCTCCATGAACCCTGTCATCACAATGCACCATGCCCAACATCATAATGCTTCATGCTATTGTCATCACAATGAAATCAAAATGCTCCATGCCCTCTGTCATCACAATGCTCCAAACACTTGTGATCACAATACTGCATAACAATTGTCATTACAGTGCCCCATGACGCTCATCATCACAATTATCCATGGTCTTCTCATCACAATGCTCCATGATCTTTGTCATCACAATGCTCAATGCACTTGTTATCACAATGATCCGTGACACTTGTCGTCAGTATGCTCCTTGAACCCTGTCATGACGAGGCTCGACACCATTTTCATCACAATGATCCATGCCTTTTTCATCACAATGCTCCAAGACACCTGTAATCACAATACTCCATGCTCTTTTCATCACAATGTTCCATGATGCATGTCATCAGAATGCTCCATGGCCTTCTCATCACAATGCTCCATGTCCTTGTCATCAAAATGCTCCAATACCTCTGTAATCACAGGCTCCATGGCGCTTTCCATCAGAATTCTCCATGACACTTGTCATCACAAGGTTCCATGGTCTTCTCAACACAATGCTCCAGGAGCTTGTCATCATAATGCTCCATTCCCATGTCATCACAATGCACCATGACCACTGTCATCACAACGCTCCATGACCCATGACACAACAATGATCCAGGACTCTTGTCATCAAAATGCTCCATGAACCTGGTCATCACAATGATTCATGCCCTTGTCATCTCAATGTTCCATGACCCCTGTAATCACAATGCTCCATGACGCTTGTCATCACAGTGCTCCATGACTCTTTTCATCACAATGTTCCATGCTTTTGTCAGCAAAATGCTACATGACCTTGTCATCCCAATGCTCCATGCGCTTGTCATCACAATCCTCCATGAACATTGGGATCACATTGCTTCATGCTCCTGTCATCACAGTGCTCCACGCTTCTTGAAATCAAAATGATCTATGACCTCTGTCATCACAATGCCCCAAACCCTTGTGATCGTAATGTTCCATAGCACTTGTCATCACAACTCTCCATGATGCCTGTCCTCACAATATTCCATGCCCTTGTCATCACAATGCTTCATGACATTTGTCATCACAATGCTCAAAACACTTGTCATCCCAATGCTCCCTGACACTTGTCAAAAGGCTCCTTGTACTCTGTCATAAAATAGCTCCATGCCATTTTCTTCACAATGCTCCATTTCCTTATCATCAAAATGCCCCATGCCATTGTCATCACAATGCACCATGACCCTTGTCATCACAATGCTCCAAACACTTGTCATCACAATGCTCCATTATCTTTGTCATCACAATCCTCCATGACCCTTGGCACCATTGTGTTCCATGCCATTGTCATCTCCATGGACCATGACATATGTCATCGCAATGCTCCCTGACAACTGTCTTCAAAAACTCCATGACCTTGTCATCACAATGCTCCATGTGCTTGTCATCACAATACTCCACAAGCTTGTCATCAGAATGCTCCATGACACTTGTCATCAAAATGCGTCATGACCATTATCATCACAATGCTCCATGACACCTGTCCTCACGATGCTCCATGCCTCTTGTCATTACAGAGCTCCATGACGCTCATCATCACAATTATCCATGGTCTTCTCATCAAAATGTTCCATGGCCTTGTCATCCCAAGGCTCCATGACCCATGTCATCACAATGCTCCAAGCCCTTGTCATCACAATGCTCCATTTCCTTTGGCATCACCATCCTCCATGACACTTGGCATCACAATGCTCCATGCCATTGTCATCACAATGGACCATGACATATGTCATCACAATGCTCCCTGACAACTGTCTTCACAAAATTCCATAACCTTGTCATCACAATGCTCCAATCCCTTGTCATCACAATGGACCATGACATATGTCATCAAAATGATCCCTGAAAACTGTCTTCACTACAGTCCATTACCTTGTCAACATAATGCATAATGTCCTTGCCATCACAATACGTCATGCCCACTGTCATCAAAATAATCCGTGAAACTTGTCAGACCAATGCTCCATGACCCTGTCATCACAATGCTCCATGCCCTTGTCATCACAATGCTCCAATCCCTTGTCATCACAATGCTCCATTTCTTTTGTCATCACAATCCTCCATGACACTTGGCATCACAATGCTCCATGCTATTGTCATAACAATGGACCATGATATATGTCATCACGATGCTCCCTGACACCTCTCTACACAATACTCCATGACCTTGTCATAAGTGTGCTCCATGTCCTTGTCATCACAATGCACCATGCCCACCGTCATCAAAATAATACATGAAACTTGTCAGGCCAATGCTCCATCCCCCTGTCATCACAATGTTCTATGCCATTGTCATCACAATGCTCAAAGCCGTTGTCATCACACTGCTCCATTACCTTTGTCATCATAATCCTCCTTGACACTTGGCATCACAATGCTCCATGCCATTGTCATCACAAGGGACTGGACATATTTCATCACAATGCTCCATGACGCATATCATCGGAATGCTCCAGGGCATTCTCAACACAGTGCTCAATGCCATTGTCATCACAATATTCCAAGACCCTTCTCATCACAACGCTCCATGACCATTGCCATCATACTGCTCCATTACCTTTGTCATCATAATCCTCCATGACATTTGGCATCACAATGCTCCATGCCATTGTCATCACAAGGGACTGGACATATGTCATCACAATGCTCCATGACACATGTCATCAGAATGCTCCAGGGCATTATCAACACAATGCTCCATGCCATTGTCATCACAATATTCCATGCACTTGTCATCACAATGCTGCATGAACCTTATCATCGCAATGCTCAATACACTTGTCATCACAATATCCCTTGACACTTTTCAGAAGGTCCTTGAACTCTGTCAGAAAATAGCTCCATGCCTTTATCATCACAATGTTCAATGTCCTTATTATCACAATGCTCCATGCCATTGTCTTCACAATGCTCGATGACCTTTGTCATCACAATGCTTCAAGCCATGTCATCACAATGCTCCGTTACCTTTGTCATCATAATCCTCAATGACGCTTGGCATCACAATGCTCCATGCCGTTGTCATCACAATGGACCAGACATATGTCATCCCAATGCTCCATGACGTATGCCATCAGAATGCTCCAGGTCATTCTCAACACAATACTTCCATGCCATTGTCATCACAATATTCCATGACCCTTGTCTTCATAACGCTCCATGATGCCTGTCATCACAATAGTCCATGCCCTTGTCATCACAATGCTCCATTACCTTTGTCATCTTAATCCTCCAAGACACGTGGCATCACAATTCTCCATGCTATTGTCTTCACAATGGACTGGACATATGTCATCACAATGCTCCATGACAGATGTCATCAGAATGCTCCAGGGCATTCTCAACACAATGCTCCATGCCATTGTCATCACAATATTTCATGCCCTTGTCATCACAAAGCTGCATGAGCATTTTCATCGCAATGCTCAATACACTTGTCTTCACAATGCTCCCTGACACTTGTCAGAAGGCTCCTTGAACTCTGTCAAAAAATATCTCAATGCCGTTTTCATCACAATGCTCCATGCCCTTATCATCACAATGCTCCATGCCATTGTCATCACAATGCTCCATGACCCTTGTCATCACAATGCTCCAAGCCCATGTCATCACAATTCTCCTTTACATTTGTCATCACAATCCTCCATGACACTTGGCATCACAATGTTCCAGGACCCCTGTCATCACAATACTCCATGCCCCTTTTCATTACAGTGCTCCATGACGCTCGTCATCACAATTATCCGTGGTCTTCTCTTCACAATGCTCCACGGTCTTTCAATCAATATGGTCCATCTGCTGGTCATCACAATGTTCCATGTCCCTTGTCATCACAATTCTCCACGACCTTGTTTTCACAATGCTCCATGACACTTCTCATCACAGTGATACAGGCTCTTGTCATCACAATTTTCCATGTCCTTGTCATCCTAATGCTCCATGATCCCTGTCATAGCAAGCTCCCTGTGCTTTGTCATCACAAGGCTTCACGACGTTGTCATTAAAATTTTCAATGGCCCTTGTCATCACGATGTTCCATGCTCTTTTAATCACATTACTCCATGACTGGTGTCCTCACAATCCTCCAAGCCCTTGTCATCACAATGTTCAATTACATTTGTCATCACAATGCTCCCTGACACCTGTCTTCACAATAGTCCATGACATTGTCATCGCAGAGCTCCATGACACTTCTTATAGCAAGCTCCATGTGCTTGTGATCACAATGCTTCACGATATTTTCATCTAATTCTCAATGGCACTTATCATCACAATGCTCCATGCCCTTGTCATCACAATGCTCCAAGCCTTTGTCATGACAATAATCCACAAGCTTGTCATCAGAATGCTCCATGACCCTTTTCATCAGAATGCTCCATGACCCCTGTCATCACTATGCTCCATGACACCTGTCCTCACAATGCTCCATGCCCCTTGTCATTACAGAGTTCTATGACGTTCGTCATCACAATTATCCGTGATATTCTCATCACAATTCTCCATGGTCTTTCAATTAAAATGCTCCATCCACTGGTCATCACAATGCTCCATGTGCCAGGTCACCACAATTCTCCACGACCTTGTTATCACAATGCTCCATGACATTGTCATCACAGTGCACCATGACCTTTGTCATCACAATGCTCCATGATGCCAGTCATCACAATATTCCATGACCTTGTCATCACAATGCTCTATGACATGTGTCATCACAATGCTCAAAACACTTGTCATCCCAATGCTCGCTGACACTTGTCAGAAGGCTCCTTGTACTCTGTCATAAAATAGCTCCATGCCTTTTCATCACAATGCTCCATACCCTTTTCATCAAAATCCTCCATGCCATTGTCATCACAATGCTCCATGACCCTTGTCATCACAATGCTCCAATCCCTTGTCATCACAATACTCCATTCCCATTGTGACCACAATCCTCCATGAAATTTGGGATCACATTGCTTTCTACCCTTGTCATTTCAATGCTCCAGGCTCTTGAAATCAAAATGATCCATGATTTTGTCATCTCAATTCTCCAAACCGTTCTGATCACAATGTTCCATAACACTGGTCGTCACCAGGCTCCATGATGCCTGTCATCACAATATTCCATGCACTTGTCATCACAATGCTAGATGACTTTTGTCATCACAATGCTCAATACACTTGTCATCACAATGATGGCTGACACTTGTCAGAAGGCTCCTGGAACTCTGTCGTGAAATAGCTGCATGGCTTTTTCATCACAATGCACCATGACATTGTCATCACAATGCTCCATGACCCTTGACATCACAATGCTCCAAGCCCTTGTCATCACAATGCTCCATTACCTTTGCCTTCACAATCCTCCATGTCTCTTGGAATCAAAATGCTCCATGCCAATTTCATCACAATGGACCATTATATATATCATCACAATTCTCCATGACACATGTCTACACAATACTCCATGACCTTGTCATCACAGTGCTCCATGCCCTTGTCATCATATTGCGCCATTCCCACTCTCATCACAATAATCCATGAAAATTGTCAGACCAATTCTCCATGCCCCTGTCATCACAATACTCCATGCCCTTGTCATCACCTTGCTCCATGACCTCTGTTATGAAAATTATCTTTGACTCCAGTCATCAAAATGCTTCATGACATTTGCCATCACAATTTTCCATGCCCTCTTCATCTCAAGGCTCTGTGACTTTTGTCACCACAATTCTCCATTACTTCTCATCTCAATGCTCTCTGCTCCTTGTCATAACAATGCTCCATGACTTTGTCAGCTCAATAATCCATGACCCTTGTCATCAAAATGGTCTATGCACTTGTCAGCACAATGCTCCATGACCCATGTCATCAAAATGTGCCATGTGTTTGACATCATAATGCTGAACAAACTTGTCATCACAATGCTCCATAAACCTTGTCATCACAATGCTCCCTGCCCTTCTCTTCACAATGCACCATGCCCTTGTCATCAAAATGCTCCAACATTTGCAATAAGAAAGCTCCATGACACTTGGCATCACAATGCTCCATGCCATTGTCATCACAATGCTCCATGACGCTTGTCATCACAATGCTCGTTGCCCATCACATCACACTGATCCATGCGCTTGTCATTGCAATCCTCCATGACCCATGTATCACAGTGTTCCTTCCGTGCCTTTGTCATCACAATACTCCAGGCCCACTCTCTTCACAAAAATCAATGAAAATTTTCAGACCAGTGCTGCATGCCCAGGTCATCACAAGGCTCCATTACCCATGTCATAACAATCCTCCATGACCCCTGCCATCACAATATTCCACGGCCTTTTCATTACAAGGTCAATGACCCATATCATCAAAATGCTCCAAGACCCCTGTAATCAGAATGGTCCATGTGCTTGTCATCACAATGCACCATGATGCATGTCATCAGAATGCTCCATGTCTTTCTCATCAAAATGTTTCATGCTCTTTTCATCACAATGCTCCAAGACCGTGTCATCACAATGCTCCATTACCTTTGTCATCACAATCCTCCATGACACTTGGCATCACAATGCTTCATGCCACTGTCCTCACAATAGACCATGACATATGTCATCACAATGCTCCCTGACACCTGTCTTCACAATACTCCATGACTTTGTCATCACAATGCTCCAAACCCTTGTGATAACAATGTTCCATGACACTTGTCATCACAACGCCCCATGACAATCATCATCAAAATTATACATGGTCTTCTCATCACAATGTTCCATGACTTTTGTCATCACAATGCTCAATGGAGTTGTCATCACAATGCTCCTGATACTTGTCCTCATTAAGCTCCTTGAAACCAGTCATGACAAGGCTCCATGCCTTTTTTATCATAATGCTCCTTGCCCTTGTCATCACAAAGCTCCATGACGCATGTCATCAGAACGATCCATGGCATTCTCAACACAATGCTCCGTGCCCTTGTCATCACAATGCTCCAACCCTGTAAACACAATGCTCCACGCCCCTTTTCATCAAAGAGCTCCATGAGACTTGTCATTACAAGGCACAATGGTCCTCTCATCACGATGCTCCAGGACATTGTCATCACAATGCTCCATTCCCTTGTCATCACAATGTTCCACGACACTTCTCATTACACCGTTACAAGCTATTGTCATCACTATTCTCCATGCACTTGTCATCGCAATGCTCGATGACCCCTGTCATAGCAAGCTCCAATGGCTTTGTCATCACAATACTTTAAGAAGTTGTCATTAAAATTTTCCCTGTCCCTTGTCATCACAATGCTCCAAGCCCTTCTCATCACAATGTTCCATTACCTTTGTCATCACAATCCGTCATGACAATTGGCATCACAATGCTCCATGCCATTGTCATCACAAGGTTCCATAACACTGGTCATCACAGGGCTCCATGATGCCTTTCATCACAATATTCCATGTCCTTGTCATCACAATGCTCCATGACTTATGTCATCACTATGCTCAATACACTTGTCATCACAATGATCGCTGACACTTGTCAGAAGGCTCCTTGAAGTCTGTCGTGAAATAGATGCATGGCTTTTTCTTCAAAATGCTCCATGCCATTGTCATCACAATGCTCCATGACCCTTGTCATCAAAACGCTCCATGATGCCTGTCATGACATTATTCCATGCCATTGTCATCACAATGCTCTATGACATGTGTCATCACAATGATCAAACACTTGTCATCGTAATGTTCCCTGGCACTTGTCTGAAAACTCCTTGAACTCTATCATAAAATAGCTCCATGCCTTTTTCATCACAATGATCCATTCCCTTATCATCAAAATGCTCCATGCCATTGTCATCACAATGCTCCTATCCCTTGTCATCACAATGCTCCATTACCTTTGTCATCACAATCCTCCATGACACTTGGCACCACCATGTTCCATGCCATTGTCATCACAATGGACCATGACATATGTCATCACAATGCTCCATGACAAATGTCTTCACAAATCTTCATGACCTTGTCATCACAATTCTCCATGTGCTTGTCATCACAGTACTCCACAAGCTTGTCATCAGAATGCTCCATGACACTTGTCATCAAAATGTGCCCTGACCCCTATCATCACAATGCTCCATGACACCTGTCCTCTCTATGCTCCATGCCCCTTGTCATTACATTGCCCCATGACGCTCGTCATCACAATTATCCATGGTCTTCTCATCACAATGCTCCATGCCCTAGTCATCACAATGCTCCATGGCACTTATCATCACAATGCTCCAAGCCATTTTCATCACAATTGACCATGACATATGTCATCAAAATGCTCACTGACAACTGTCTTCACTATACTCCATGACCTTGTCAACATAATGCTCAATGCCTTTGTGATCACAATGTGCCATGCCCACTCTCATCACAATAAGCCATATAAATTGACAGACCAATGCTCCCTTACCCTGTCATCGCAAGGCTCCATGCCTTGTCATCACAATGCTCCAAGCCCTTGTCATCACAATGTTCCATTACTTTTGTCAACACAATCCTCCATGACACTTTCCATCACAATGCTCCATGCCATTGTCATCACAATTGACCAGGATATATGTCATCACCATGCACCCTGACACCTCTTTACACAGTAATCCATGATCTTGTAATAAGAGTGCTCCATGCCCTTGTCATCACAATGCACGATGCCCACTGTCATCAAAATAATACATGAAACTTGCCAGGCCAATGCTACATGCCCCTGTCATCACAATGCTCTATGGCCTTGTCATCACAATGCTTCAAGCCGTTGGCATCACACAGTTCCATTACCTTTGTCATCATAATCCTCCATTACACTTGGCATCACAATGCTCCATGCCATTGTCATCACAATGGACCGGACATATGTCATCACAATGCTCCATGATGCATGTCATCAGAATGCTCCAGGGCATTCTAAACACAATGCTCCATGCCATTGTCATCACAGTGGTCCATGACCCTTGTCTCACAATGCTCCATGATGCCGGTCATCACAATATTCCATGCCTTTTTCATCACAGTGCTCCAAGCCGTTGTCATCACACTGCTCCATTACCTCTGTCCTCATAATCCTCCATGACACTTGGCATCACAATGCACCATGCCATTGTCATCACAAGGGAAAGGACATATGCCATCACAATTCTCCATGACGCATGTCATCAGACTGCTCCAGGGCATTCTCAACACAATGCTCCATGCCATTGTCATCACAATGTTCCATGACACTTGTCATCGCAACGCTCCATGATGCCTGTCATCGAAATATTCCATGCCCTTGTCATCGCAATACTGCATGAACATTGTCATCGCAATGCTCAATACACTTGTCATCACAATGCTCCCTGACACTTGTCAGATGGCTCCTTGAAATCTGTCAAAAAATAGCTCCATACATTTTTCATCACAATGCTCCATGCCTTTATCAACACAATACTCCATGTCATTGTCATCACAATGATCCATGGCCCTTGTCATCACAATGCTCCATTACGTTTGTCATCATAATCCTACATGACACTTGGCATCACAATGCTCCATGCGATTGTCATCACAGTGGCCCGTGAAATATGTAATCACAATGCTCCCTGACAACTGTCTTTACAAAATTCCATGCCCTTGTCATCCTAATGCTCCATGATCCCTGTCATAGCAAGCTCCATGTGCTTTGTCATCACAATGCTTCACGGTGTTATCATTAAAATGTTCAATGGCCCTTGTCATCACAATGCTCCATGCCTTTTTAATCACATTCCTCCATGTCTCTTGTCATCATAATGCTCCAAGGCCTTGTCATCACAATGGTCCATTACCTTTGTCATCACAATGCTCACTGACAACTCTCTTCACAAAAGTCCATGACCTTGTCATCTCAATGCTCAATGCCCTTGTCATCACAATGTGCCATGACCAGTGTCACCAGAATAATCCATTAAATTTGTCAGACCAATGCTCCATGACCCTCTCATCACAAAGATCCATGCCCTTTTCATCACAATGTTCCCAGCTCTTGTCATCACAATGCTCCATTACCTTTGTCATCACAATCCTTCATGACCCGTGGCATCACAATGCTCCATGCCATTGGCATCACAATGAAACATGATATATGTCATCACCATGCTCCCTGACAACTCTCTACTCAATACTTCATGACCTTGTCATCTCAGTGCTCCATGCCCTAGTCATCACAATGCGCCATGCCCACTCTCATCACAATAATCCATGAAAATTTTCAGGCCAATGCTCCATGCTCCTTTCATCACAATGCTCTATGCCCTTGACATCACAATGCTCCAAGCCCTTGTCTTCAAAATGCTCCATTAGCTTTGTCATCACAATCCTCCATGTCTCTTGGCATCAAAATGCTCCATGCCATCGTCATCACAATGGACCATGATATATGTCATCACAATTCTCCCTGACACCTGTCTACACAATACTCTATGACCTTGTCATCACAGTGCTCCATGCCCTTGTCATCACAATGTGCCATGCCCACTGTCATCACAATAATCCATGAAAATTGTCAGACCAATGCTCCATGCCACTGTCATCACAACACTCCATGCCCTTGTCATCAAAATGCTCCATGACCTCTGTTATGAAAATTCTAGTTGACTCCAGTCATCACAATGCTTCATGACATTTGTCATCACAATTTCCCATGCCGTCGTCATCACAAGCCTGTGACTTATGTCACCACAATGCTCCATGTACTTCTCATCTCAATGCTTTCTGATCTTTGTCATAACAATACTCCATGACTTTGTCAGCTCAATGATCCATGACCATTGTCAACACAATGGTCTATGCACTTGTCAGCACAATGCTCCATGACCCATGTCATCAAAATGTGCCATGTTTGCCATCATAATGCTGAACAAACTTGTCATCACAATGCTCCAAAAACCTTGTCATCACAATGATCCCTGCATTTCTCATCACAATGTACCCTGCCCTTGTCATCAAAATGCTCCAACATTTGCAATCACAAAGCTCCATGCCCCTTGTCATTACAGTGCTCCATGACGCTCGTCATCACAATTATCCGTGGTCTTCTCATCACAATGCTCCACGGTCTGCAATCAAAATGCTCCATCCGATGGTCATCACAATGCTCCATGACCCTTGTCATCACAATTCTCCACGTCCTTGTTATCACAATGCTCCATGACACTTCTCATCACAATGATACAGGCCCTTGTCATCACAATTTTCCATGCCCTTGTCATCCTAATGCTCCATGATCCCTGTCATAGCAAGTTCCATGTGCTTAGTCATCACAAAGCTTCACGACGTTGTCATTAAAATGTTCAATGGCCCTTGTCATCACGATACTCCATGCCTTGTTAATCACATTCCTCCATGACTCTTGTCATCACAATTCTCCATGACCTTGTCATCAAAATGCTCCATTACCTTTGTCATCACAATGCTCCGTGACACCTGTCTTCACAATAGTCCATGACCTTTTAATCACAATGCTCCATGCCCTTGCCGTCACAATGCGCCATGCCCAATGTCATCACAATAATCCATGAAAATTGTCAGACCAATGCTCCATGACCCTGTTATCAAAATGCTCCTTGCCCTTGTGCTCACAATGCTCCTTTACCTTTGTCATCACTATCCAACATGATCGTTGGCATCACAATGCTCCATTGCTTTGTCATCAAAATGGACCTTGATATATGTCATCACGATGCTCCCTGACACCTGTCTACACAATACTCCATGACCTTTTCATCACAGTGTTTCATGCCCTTGTCATCACAATATGCCATGCACACTGTCATCACAATAAATCATGAAACTTGTCAGGCCAATGTTCCATGTACAGGTCATCACAATGTTCTATGCCCTTGTCATCACAGTGCTCCAAGCCCTTGTCATCACAATGCACCATTACCTTTGTCATCATAATGTTCCATGACACTTGGCATCACAATGCTCCATGCCATTGTCATCACAATGCTCCATGACATATGTCATCACCATGCTCCATGACGCATGACATCAGAATGCTCCAAGGGGTTCTCAACAAAATGCTCCATGCCTCTGTGATCACAATGCTCCATGACAATTGTCATCACAATGCTCCCTGACCATTGTCATCACAATGCTCAATACACTTGTCATCACAATGCTCCCTGACACTTGTCAGAAGGCTCCTTGAACTCTCTCATGAAAAAGCTCCATGCCTATTTCCTCACAATGCTCCATGCCCTTATCATCACAATGCTCCATGCCATTGTCATCACAATGCTCCATGACCCTTGTCATCATAATGCTCCAATCACTTGACATCACAATGCTCTATTACCTTTGTCATCACAATCCTCCATGACACTTGGCATCACAATACTCCATGCCATTGTCATCACAATGGACCATGACATATGTCATCACAATGCTCCCAGACAACTGTTTTCACAAAACTCCATGACCATGTCTTCACAATGCTCCACGCCCTTGTCAACACAATGATCCATGCCCTTGTCATCATAATGCTCCATGACATCTTTTATGAAAATTATCTGTGACTCAAGTCATCACAATGCTTCAAGATATTTGTCATTACAATTCTCCATTTCCTCATCATCACAAGACTCTGTGACCTTTGTCACCACAATGCTCCATGCACTTCTCATCAAAATGCTCTCTCAACGCTGATATCAGAGTGTTCCATCACTAGTCATAAATATACTCCCTCACCCCTGTCATCACAATGTTCCATGACCCCTTTCATCGCAATGCTACATGACCTTATCATCAAAATGCTCCATGACCCGTGACATCTCAATGTTCCATAACCCCTGTCATCAAAATGCTACATGACCCTTTTCATCTCAATGCTCCATGAACCCTGTCATCACAATGCACCATGCTCAGCATCATAATGCTTCTTGCTATTGTCATCACAATGAAATCAAAATGCTCCATGACCTCTGTCATCAAAATGCTCCAAACCCTTGTGATCACAATGTTTCATAACACTTATCATCACAAAGCACCATGACACTCGTCATAAAAATTATCCATGTTCTTCTCATCACAATGCTCCAAGAACATTGTCACCACAATGTTCAATATACTTGTCATCACAATCCCCCAACACTTCTCCTCAGTAGGCTTCCTGAACCCGTTCATGATAAGGCTCTATGTCTTTTTCATCACAATGATCAATGCCGTTTTCATCAAATTGCTGCATGCCCCTGTCATCACAATGCTCTATGCCTTTGACATCACAATGCTCCAAGCTTTGTCATCACAGTGCTCTACCTTTGTCATCACAATCCTCCATGTCACTTGGCATCAAAATGCTCCATGCCATTGTCATCACAATGGACCATGATATATGTCATCACAATTCTCCCTGACACCTGTCTACACAATAGTCCATGACCTTGTCATCACAGTGCTCCATTCCCTTGTCATCACAATGTGCAATGCCCACTCTCATCACAATAATCCATGAAAATTGTCAGACCAATTCTCCATGCCACTATCATCACAATACTCCATGCTCTTGTCATCAAAATGCTCCAACATTTGCAATCACAAAGCTCCATGACACTTGGCATCACAATGATCCATGCCATTGTCATCACAATGCTCCATGACGCTTGTCATCACAATGCTCGATGCCCTTCTCATCACACTGATCCATGCCCTTGTCATTACAATCCTCCATGACCCATGTGTCACAGTGTTCCATGCCTTTGTCATCACAATAGTGAAGTCCAACTCTCTTCAAAATAATCAATGAAAATTTTCAGATCAGTGCTGCATGCTCAGGTCATCACAATGCTCCTTTACTGATGTCATAACAATGATCCATGACCCCTGCCATCACAATATTCCACAGGCTTGTCATTACAAGGCTCAATGACCGATATCATCAAAATGCTCCAAGACACCACTAATCACAATGCTCCATGTGCTTGTCATCACAATGCTCCATGATACATGTCACCAGAATGCTCCATGTCTTTCTCATCGCAATGCTCCATGCCCTTGTCATCACAATGCTCCAAGACCTTGTCATCACAATGCTCCATTACCTTTGTCATCACAATCATCAATGACAGTTGGCATCACAATGCTCCATGCCACTGTCATCACAATGGACCATGACATATGTCATCACAATGCTCCCTGACACCTGTCTTCACAATATTCCATGACCTTGTGATCACAATGCTCCAAACTCTTGTGATCACAATGTTCCATAACACTTGTCATCACAATGCCCCATGACGATCATCATCACAATTATCCATGGTCTTCTCATCACAATGCTCCATGACTTTTGTCATCACAATGCTCAATAGATTTGTCATCACAATGCTCCCTGATACTTGTCGTCATTAAGCTCCTTGAAACCACTCATGACAAGGCTCCATGTCTTTTTCATCACAATGATCCATGCACTTTTAATCACAATGCTCCAAGAACCCTGTAATCACAATGCTCCTTGCCCGTGTCATCCCAAACTCCATGACGCATGTCATCAGAATGATCCATGACATTCTCAACCCAATGCTCCATGTCCTTTTCATCACAACTCTCAACGTCCATGTTATCACAATGCTCTATACCCCTTTTCATCAAAGAGCTCCATGAGACTTGTCATCACAAGGCACCATGGTCTTCTCATCATGATGTTCCAGGACATTGTTATCACAATGTTCCATTCCCTTGTCATCACAATGCTGCATGACACTTCTCATTACACTGTTACAGGCTCTTCTCATCACAATTCTCCATGCACTTGTCATCCTAATGCTCGATGACCCCTGTCATAGCAAGCTCCATGGGCTTTGTCATCACAATACTTCACGAAGTTGTCAATAAAATTTTCCATGGCCGTTTGTCATCACAATGCTCCAAGCCCTCCTTATCACAATGTTCCATTACATTTGTAATCAAAATCCCTCATGACAATTGGCATCACAATGCTTCATGCCATTGTCATCACAATGGACCATGACATAAGTCATCACAATGCTCCCTGACACGTGTCTTCACAATACTCCATGACCTTGTCATCACAGTGCTCCATGCCCTTTTCATCACAATGATCCATGCCATCGTCATCACAATACTCCACTAGTTTGTCATCAGAATGCTCCATGACCATTGGCATCACAATGCTCCATGACGCCTGTCATCACAATGCTCCATGACACCTGACCTCACAATGCTCCATGCCCCTTGTCATTAAAGTGCCCCATGACGCTCGTCATCACAATTATCCGTGGTCTTCTCATCACAATGCTCCACGGTCTTGCAATCAAAATGCTCCATCTGATGGTCATCACAATGCTCCATGTCCCTTGTCATCACAACTCTCAACGTCCATGTTATCACAATGCTCCATGACACTTCTCATCACAATGATACAGGCTCTTGTCATCACAATTTTCAATGCCCTAGTTATCCTAATGCTCCACGATCCCTGTCATAGCAAGCTCCATGCACTTTGTCATCACAAAGCTTCACGACATTGTCCTTTAAACGTTCAATGGCCCTTGTCATCACAATGCTCCATGCCCTTCTAATCACATTCCTCCATGACTCTTGTCATCACAATTCTCCAAGTCCTTGTCATCAAAATGCTCCATTACCTTTGTCATCACAATGCTCCCTGACACCTGTCTTCACAATAGTCCATGACCTGGTCATCACAATGCTCCATGCCCTTTCTGTCACAATGTGCCCTACCCAATGTCATCACAATAATCCATGAAACTTTTCAGACCAATGCTCCATGACCCTGTCATCAAAATGCCCCATGCCCTTCTCCTCACAATGCTCCATGACCCTTGTCATCAAAATGCTCCAATCCCTTGACATCACAATGCTCTATTACATTTGTCATCACAAGCCTCCATGACTCTTGGCATCACAATACTCCGTGCCATTGTCATCACAATGGACCATGACATATGTCATCACAATGCTCCCTGACAACTATCTTCACAAAACTCCATGACCTTGTCTTCACAATGCTCCACGCCCTTCTCATCACAATGCTCCATGCCCTTGTCATCACAATGCTCCATGACCTCTTTAATGAAAATTCTCCGTGACTCCAGTCATCACAATGCTTCATGACACATTTCATCACAATTGTCCATGCCCTCGTCATGACAAGACTCTGACATTTGTCACCACAATGCTCCATGCACTTCTCATCAAAATGCTCTCTCACCACTGATATCAGAGTGTTCCATCACTAGTCATCAGTCTACTCCCTCACCCCTGTCATCACAATGTTCCATGACACTTGTCTTCGCAATGCTACATGACCTTATCATTAGAATGCTCCATGACCCCTGTAATCAAAATGTTTCATGACACTTTTCATCTCAATGCTCCATGAACCCTGTCAACACAAAGCATCATGCCATCATCATAATGCTTCATGCTATTGTAATCACAATGAAATCAAAATGCTCCATGACCTCTGTCATCGAAATGCTCCAAACCCTTGTGATTGCAATGTTGCATAACACTTGTCATCACAAAGCCCCATGACACTCGTCAGAAAAATTATCCATATTCTTCTCATCACAATGCTCCATGAACTTTGTCACCACAATGTTCAATATACTTGTCATCACAATGCTCCCCGACACTTATCGTCACTATGCTCCTTGAACCCGTTCATGATAAGGATCTATGTCTTTTTCATCACAATGATCCATGCCGTTTTCATCAAATTGCTCCATGACCCCTGTAATCTCAATGCTCGATGACACTTTTCCTCAGAATACTCCATGATACTTGTCATCACAAGGCTCCATGGTCTTCTCATCACAATGCTCCAGGAACTTGTCATCACAAGGCTCCATTCACTTGTCATAACAATGCTCCATGACCCTGTCATCACAATACTCCATGAACATATTCAGCCCAATGCTCCATGACCTTCTCATCACAATGTTCCATGACATGTGTCATCACAATGCTCCATGACGCCTCTCATCAAAATTCTCCATTACCCTTGCCATCACAATAATCCATGCCCGAGTCATCCCAATGCTCCATGACCACTCTAATCACAATTCTTCATGACTCTTGTCATAACAGTGCTCCATGACACTTGTCATCCCAATGCTCCATGACTTTGTCAGAAATACGCTACATGACCTTGTCATCACAATGTTCCATGGGCTTGTCATCACAATACTCCATTCCCATTGTGACCACAATCCTCCATGAAACTTGGGATCATATTGCTTTCTACCCTTGTCATCACAATGCTCCATGCTCCTTGAAATCAAAATGATCCATGACTTCTGTCATCACAATGCTCCAAACCGTTGTGATCAAAATGTTCCATAACTCTGGTCAACACAGGGCTCCATGATGCCTGTCGTCTCTATATTCCATGCCCTTCTCATCACAATGCTCTATGACATGTGTCATCAAAATGCTCAAAACACTTGTCATTCCAATGCTCCCTGACACTTGTCAGAAGGCTCCTTGAACTCTGTCATAAAATAGCTCCATGCCTTTTTCATCACAATGCTCCATTCCCTTATCATCAAAATGCTCCATGCCATTGTCATCACAATTCTTCATGACCGTTTTCATCACAATGCTCCAATCCCTTGTCATCACAATGCTCCATTACCTTTGTCATCACAATCCTCCATGACACTTGGCACCACAATGTTCCATGCCATTGTCATCACAATGGACTAAGACATATGTCATCACAATTCTCCCTGACAACTGTCTTCACAAACCTCCATAACCTTTTTATCACAATGATCCATGTGCTTGTCATCAAAATACTACACAAGCTTGTCATCAGAATGCTCCATGACACTTGTCAACAAAAGGCGCCATGACCCCTATCATCACAATGCTCTATGACACCTGTCCTCACGATGCTCCATGCCCCTTGTCATTACAGTGCTCCATGACGCTCGTCATCACAATTATCCATGGGCTTCTCATCACTATGCTCCATGCCCTTCTCATAACAATGCTCCAAGCGCTTGTCATCAGAATAGACCATGACATATGTCATCCAAATGCTCCCTGAGCCCTGTCTTCACTATAGTCTATGACCTTCTCAACATAATGCTCAATGCCCTTGCCATCGCAATGCGCCATGTCCACTGTCATCACATTGATCCATGAAACTTGTCAGACAAATGCTCCATGACCCTGTCATCACAATGCTCCATACCCTTGTCATCACAATGCTCCAAGTCCTTGTCATCAGAATGCTCCATTACGTTTGTCATCACAAACCTCCATGACACCTGGCATCACAATGCTCCATGCCATTGTCATCACAATGGACTGTGACATATGTCATCACAATGCTCCCTGATAACTGTCTTCTCAAATCTCCATAACCTTGTCATCACAATGCTCCATGCACATATCATCACAATTTTCCAAGCCATTGTCATCACAATACTCCACAAAATTTTCATCAGAATGCTCCATGACACTTGGCATCACAATGCTCCATGACCCCTGTCATCACAATGCTCCATGACACCTGTCCTCACAATGCTCCATGCCCCTTGCCATTACAGAGCTCCATGACCCGCGTCATCACAATTATCCTTGGTCTTCTCATCAGAAAGCTCCTCGGTCTTGCAATCAAAATGCTCCATCCGCTGGTCATCACAATGTTCTATACCCCTTGTCATCACAATTCTCCACGTTCTTCTTATCACAATGCTCCATGACACTTCTCATCACAATGATACAAGCTCTTGTCATCACAATGTTCCTTGCCCTTGTAATCACACTCCTCCATGACTCTTGTCATCACAATGCTCCAAGCCCTTGTCATCACAAAGCTGCATTACATTTGTCATCATAATCCTCCATGACACTTGGCATCACAATGCTACATGCCATTGTCATCACAATGGATCTGATATATGTCATCACAATGCTTCATGACGCATGACATCAGAATGCTACAGGGGATTCTCAACAATATGCTCCATGCCATTGTCATCAGTATATTCCATGCCCTTGTCCTCACAATGCTCCATGACAATTGTCATCACAATGCTCAATAGACTTATCATCAGAATGCTCCCTGACACTTGTCAAAAGTCTACTTGAAACCTCTCATGATAAAGCTACATGCCTTTTTCATCACAATGCTCCATGTCCTTATCATCACAATGCTCCATGCTATTGTCATCACAATCGTCCATGACTCTTGGCATTACAATAGTCCATGCCATTGTCATCACAATGCACCATGACATATGTCATCACAATGTGCCCTGACAACTGGCTTCACAAAACTCCATGACTTGTCATAACAGTGCTCCACGCTCTTGTCATGACAATGCTCCATGCCCTTGTTATCACAATACTCCGTGACCACTTTTATGAAAATTCTCCTTGACTCCTGTCATCACAATGCTTCATGACATTTGTCATCACAATTGTCCATGCCCTCGTCATCACAAGACTCTGTGACATTTGTCACCACAATGCTCCATGCACTTCTCATCAAAATGCTCTCTCACCACAGATACCAGAGTGTTCCATCACTAGTCATCACTATACTCCCTCACCCCAGTCATCACAATGTTCCATGACACCTGTCATCGCAATGCTACATGACCTTATCATGAGAATGCTCCATGAACCCTGTCATCAAAATGCTTTATGACATTTTTCATCTCAGTGCTCCATGAACTCTCTCATCACAATGCACCATGCCCATCATCATAATGCTTCATGCTATTGTCATCACAATGAAATCACAATGCTCCATGACCTCTGTCATCAAAATGCTCCAAACCCTTGTGATCACAATGTTCCATAACACTTGTCATCACAAAGCCCCATGAAACTCGTCATAACATTTATCCATGTTCTTCACATCACAATGCTCCATGAACTTTGTCACCACAATGTTCAATATACTTGTCATCACAATGTTCCCCGACACTTCTTGTCAGTATGCTCGTTGAACCCGTTCATGATAAGGATCTACGTCTTTTTCATCACAATGATCCATGCCGTTTTTATCAAATTGCTCCATGACCCCTGTAATCAAAATGCTCCGTGACCCTTTTCATCAGAATGCACCATGAGACTTGTCATCACAAGGCTCCATGGTCTTCTCATCACAATGCTCCAGGAACTTGTCATCACAAGGCTCCATTCACTTTCCATAACAATGCTCCATGACCCTGTCATCACAATATTCCATGAACATTTTCAACCCAATGAGCAATACCTTCTCATCACAATACTCCATAACACCTGTCATCACAATTCTCCATGACGTCAGTCTTCAAAATGCTCCATTACCCTTGCCATCACAATAATCCATGCCCTTGTGTTCCCAATGCTCCATGAGCACTGTAATCACAAGGCTCCATGACGCTTGTCATCACAGTCCTCCATGACCATTGTCATTCCAATGCTCCATGCCTTTGTAAGCAAAATGTTATATGACCTTGTCATCACAATGCTCCATGTGCTTGTCATCACAATACTCTATTCGCATTGTGACCACAATCCTCAATGAAACTTGGGATCACATTGCTTTCTACCCTTGTCATCACAATGCTCCATGCTCCTTGAAATCAAAATGATCCATGACTTCTGTCGTCAAAATGCTCCAAACCGTTGTGACCACACTGTTCCATAACACTGGTCATCACTGGGCTCCATGATGTCTGTCATCACAATATTCAATGCCCTTGTCCTCACAATGCTCCATGAATATTTTCATCACAATGCTCAATTCACTTCTCATCACAATGATTGCTGACACTTGTCTGAAAGTTCCTTGAAGGCTTTCGTGAAATAGCTGTATGGATTTTCATCACAATGCTCCATGCCATTGTCATCACAATGCTCCATGACCTTTGTCATCACAACGCTCCATGATGCTTGTCATCACAATATCCCATGCCCTTGTCATCACAATGTTCTATGACATGTGTCATCACAATGCTCAAAACACTTGTTATCCCAATGCTCCCTGACACATGTCAGAAGGCTCCTTGAACTCTGTCATAAAATAGCTCCATGCATTTTTCATCACAATGCTCCATTCCCTTATCAACAATATACTCCATGCCATTGTCATCACAATGCTCCCTGACCCTTGTCATCACAATGCTCCAATCCCTTGTCATCACAATGCTCCATTACCTTTGTCATCACAATCCTCCATGACACTTGGCACCACAATGTTCCATGCCATTGTCATCACAATGGACCATGACATATGTCATCACAATGTTCCCTGACAACTGTCTTCACAAAACTCCATGACCTTGTCATCACAATGCTCCATGTGCTTGTCATCACAATACTCCACAAGCTTGTCATCAGAATGCTCCATGACACTTGTCATCAAATTGCGCCATGACCCCTATCATCACAATGCTCCATGAAACCTGTCCTCACGATGCTCCATGCCCGTTGTCATTACATTGCTCCATGACGCTCGTCATCACAATTATCCATGATATTCTCATCACAATACTCCATGACTATTGTCTCCACAATGCTCCAAGCCCTTGTCATCACAATGCTCCATTACCTTTGGCATCACAATCCTCCATGACACTTGGCTTCACAATGCTCCATGCCACTGTCATCACAAGGGACCATGACATATGCCATCAAAATGATCCCTGACAACTGTCTTCACTATAGTCCATGACCTTGTCAACATAATGCTCAATGCCCCTGCCATCACAATGCACCATGCCCACTGTCATCACCATAATCCATGAAACCTTTCAGACCAATGCTCAATGACCCTGTTATCAAAATGCTCCAAGGCCTTGTCATCACAAATCTCCATTAATTTTATCATCACAATCCTCCATGACACCTGGCATCACAATGTTCCATGCCATTGTCATCACATTGGAGCATGATATATGTCATCACGATGCTCCCTGACACCTCTCTACACAATACTCCTTGACCTTGTCATAAGAGTGCTCCATGCCCTTGTCATCACAATGCAACATGCCCACTCTCATCAAAATAATACATGAAACTTGTCAGGCCAATGCTACGTGTCCCTATCATCACAATGCTCTATGCCCTTGTCATCACAATGCTCCAAGCCATTGTCATCACACAGCTCCATTACCTTTGTCATCATAATCCTCCATGACACTTGGCATCACAACGTTCCATGCCATTGTCATCACAATGGACCGGACATATATCATCACAATGCTCCATGAGGCATGGCATCAGAATGCTCCATGGCATTCTCAACACCATGCACCATGCCATTATTATTACAATGTTCCTTGACCCTTGTCATCACAACACTCCATGATGCCTTTCATCACAATATCCAATGCCCTTGTCATCACAATGCTTCATGACCATTGTCATCACAATGTTCCACTACCATTGTCATCATAATCATCCATGACACTTGGCACCACAATGCTACATGCCATTTTCTTCACAATGGACCATGATATAGGTCTTCACAAAGCTCCCAGACAACATTCTTCACAAAACTCCATGACCTTGTCATCACAGTGTTCCATGTGCTTGTCATCAAAATACTCCACAAGCTTGTCATCAGAATGCTCCATGACACTTGTCATCAAAATTGGCCATGATCCCTATAATCACAATGCTCCATGACAATTGTCCTCACGATGCTCCATGTTTCTTGTCATTACAGTGCTCCATGACGCTGATCATCACAATTATCCATGGTCTTCTCATCACAATGCTCCATTCCCTTGTCATCACAATGCTCCATGACCCTTGTTATCACAATGCTCCAAGCCCTTGTAATCACAATGCTCCATTACCTTTGCCATCAAAATCCCCATGACAAATGGCATCACAATGCTCCATGCCATTGTCATCACAAGGGACCATTACATATGTCATCAAAATGCTCCCTAACAAAAGTCTTCATTATAGTACATGACCTTGTCAACATAATGCTCAATGCCCTTGCCATCACAATGCACCATGCCCACTGTCATCACAATAATCCATGAAACTTGTCAGACCAATGATCCATAACCATGTCATAACAATGCTCCATGCCCTTGTCATCACAATGCTCCAAGCCGTTGTCATCACACTGCTCCTTTACCTTTGTCACCAAAATCCTCCATGACACTTGGCATCACAATGCTACATGCCATTGTCACCACAATGGACCGGACATATATCATCACAATGTTTCATGACACTTGTCATCAAAACGCCCATGACGTTCATCATCACAATTATCCATGGTCTTCTCATCACAATGCTCCATGACTTTTTCATCACAATGCTCAATAGAGTTGTCATCACAATGCTCCCAGATACTCGTCCTCATTATGCTCCTTGAACACTGTAATCACAATGCTCCATGCCCTTGTCATAACAAAGCTCGATCATACATGTCACCACAATGAACCATGGCATTCTCAACACAGTGGCCCTTGTCCTTTTCATTACAATTCTCCAAGCCTTTGTCATCACAATGCTCCATTACCTTTATCAACACAATACTCCATGACCCTAGGCATAACAATGCTCCATGCCATTGTCATCACAATGAACCATGATATATGTCATCACAATGCTCCCTGACAACTCTCTACTCAATACTTCATGACCTTGTCATCACAGTGCTCCATGCCCTAGTCATCACAATGCGAAATGCACATTGTCATCACAATAATCCATGAAACTTGACAGGCCAATGCTCCATGCCCCTGTCATCACAATGCTCCATGCTCTTATCATCACAATGCTCCAAGCCCTTGTCAGCCCAATGCTCCTTTACCATTGTCATCACAATCCTCCATGTCACTTGGCATCAAAATGCTCCATGCCATTGTCATCACAATGGACCATGATATATGTCATCACAATTCTACCTCACACCTCTCTACACTATACTCCATGACCTTTTCATCACAGTGCTACATGCCCTTGTCATCACAATGCGCCATGCCCACTGTCATCACAATAATCCATGAAAATTGTCAGACCAATGCTCCATGCCCCTGTCATCACAATACTCCATGCCCTTGTCATCACAATGCTCCATGACATCTGTTATGAAAATTCTCCTTGACTCCAGTCATCACAATGCTTCATGACATTTGCCACTACAACTTCCATGCCCTCGTCATCACAAGGCTCTGTGACATTTGTCACCACAATGCTCCATGTACTTCTCATCTCAATGCTCTCTGATCCTTTTCATAACAATGCTCCATGACATTGTCATCACAATGGTCTATGCACTTGTCAGCACAATGCTCCATGACCCATGTCATCAAAATGTGCCATATGTTTGTCATCATAATGCTGAACAACCTTGTCATCACAATGCTCCATAAACCTTGTCATCAAATTTCTCCCTGCCCTTCTCATCACAATGCACTTTGCCCTTGTCATCAAAATGCTCCAACATTTGCAATCACAAAGCTCCATGACACTTGGCATCACAATGCTCCATGCCATTGTCATCACAATGCTCCATGACGCTAGTCATCACAATGCTCGATGCCCTTCTCATCACACTGGTCCATGCCCTTGTCATTACAATCCTCGATGACCCATGTATCACAGTGTCCCTTGCCTTTGTCATCACAATACTCAAGGCCCACTCTCTTCACAATAATTAATGTAAATTTTCAGACAAGTGCTGCATGGCCAGCTCATCAAAAGGCTCCATTACCCCTGTCATAACAATGCTCCATGAACCCTGCCATCACAATGTTCCACGGCATTGTCATTACAAGGCTCGATGACCCATATCATCAAAATGCTCCAAGACACCTGTAATCACAATGCTCCAGGTGCTTGTCATCACAATGCACCATGATGCATGTCATCAGAATGCTCCATGTCTTTCTCATCAAAATACTCCATGCTCTTGTAATCACAATGTTCCAAAACCATGTCATCACATTGCTCCATTACCTTTGTCATCACTATCCTCCATGACATATGTCATCACAATGCTCCATGCCACTGTCATCACAATTGTCCATGACAGATGTCATCACAATGCTCCCTGACACCTGTCTTCACAATACTCCATGACCTTGTCTTCACAATGCTCCAAACCCTTGTGATCACAATGTTCCATAACACTTGTCATCACAACGCCCCATGACGCTCATCATCACAATTATCCTTGGTCTTCTCATCACAATGTTCCATGACTTTTGTCATCACAATGCTCAATAGAGTTGTCATCACATTGCTCCCTGATACTTGTCGTCATTAAGCTCCTTGAAACCAGTCATGACAAGGCTCCATGCCTTTTTCATCACAATGATCCATGCCCTTTTCATCACAATGCTCCAAGAACCCTGTAATCACAATGTTCCATGCCCTTGTCATCACAAAGCACCATGACGCATGTCATCAGAATGATCCATGGCATTCTCCACACAATGCTCCATGCCCTTGTCATCACAATGCTCCAACCCCTGTAATCACAATGCTCCATGCCCCTTTTCATGAAAGAGCTCCATGAGACTTGTCATCACAAGGCTCAATGGTCTTCTCATCACGATGCTCCAGGACACTGCCATCACAATGCTCCATTCCCTTGTCATCACAATGCTCCAGGCCAACTCTCATCACAATAATCCATGAAAATTTTCAGACTAATGCTGCATGCCCAGGTCATCACAATGCTCCATTACCCCTGTCATAACAATGCTCCATGACCCGTGCAATCACAATGTTCCACTGCCTTGTCATCACAAGACTCCATGACCTATGTCATCAAAATGCTCCAAGACCCCTGTAATCACAATGCTCCATGCGCTTGTCATCACAAAGCTCCATGACACATGTCAGCAGAATGCTTCATGTTCTTCTCTTCAAAATGCTCCATGTCATTGTCATCACAATGTTCCATGTCCTTGTCATGAAATTGCTTCAAGCCGTTGTCATCACAATGCTCCATTACCTTTGTCATCACAATCCTCCATGACACTTGGCATCACAATGCTCCCTGACACCTGTCTTCACAATACTCGATGACCTTGTGATCACAATACTCCAAAACCTTGTGATCACAATGTTCCATAACACTTGTCATCACAACGCCCCATGACGCTCATCATCACAATTATCCATGGTCTTCTCATCTCAATGCTCCATGATCTTTGTCATCACAATGCTCAATAGATTTGTCATCACAATGCTCCCTGATATTTGTCGTCATTATGCTCCTTGAATCTTGTCATGACAAGGCTCCATGCCTTTTTCATCACAATGATCCATGCCCTTTTCAACAAAACGTTCCCAGACCCCTGTAATTACAAATGCTCCATGCCCTGTCATCACAAATCTCCTTGACGCATGTCATCAGAATGCTCCATGGCATTCTCAACACTATGCTCAATGTCATTGTCATCAGGATGCTCCATTACCCTTGTCATCACAACGCTCCATGATGCCTGTCATCACAATATTCCATGCCCTTGTCATCACAATGCTCCATGACCTTTGTCTTCTCAATGTTCAATACACTTGTCATCAAAATGCCTCCTGACAACTGTCAGAAGTCTCCTTGAACTCTGTCTTGAAATAGCTCCATTCCTTTTTCATCACAATGCTCCATGCCTTTTTCATCACAGTGCTCCATGCCACTGTCATCAAAATGTTTGATGACCCTTGTCATCAGAATGCTCCAATCCGTTGTCATCACAATGCTCCATTACCTTTGTCATCACAATCCTCCATGAAACTTGGCATCACAATGCTCCATGCCATTGTCATCACCATGAACCGGACATATGTCAATCCAAAGATCTATGACACATATCATCAGAATGCTCCATGGCGTTCTCAACACAATTCTGCATGCCATTCTCATCACAATGCTCCATGACACTTGTCATCACAACGCTCCAGGATGCCTGGCATCACAATATACCAAGTCCCTGTCATCGCAGTGCTGCATGAACATTGTCATCGCAATTCTCAATACACTTGACATCACCATGCTCCCTGACAATTATGGGAAGTCTCCTTGAAAGCTGTCATGAAATAGCTCCATGCCTTTTTAATCACCATGCTCCATGCCCTTTTCATCACAATGCTCGATGACCCTTGTCATCACAATGCTCCAAAACCTTGTCATCACAATGCTCCATTACCTCTGTCATCACAATCCTCCATGACCCTTGGCCTCACAATGCTCCATGCCATTGCCATCACAATGGACCATGACATATTTCATCAAAATGTTCCCTGACAACCCTTTTCACAAAATTCCATGACCTTGTCATCACCGTTCTCCATGCCCTTGTCATCACAATGCTCCATCTATTGTCATCATATTACTCCACAAGCTTGTGATCAGAATGCTCGAGGACACTTGCCATCACAATGCTCCATGACACCTGTCCTCACAATGCTCAATGCCCCTTGTCATTACAGTGCTCCATGACGCTCCTCATCACAATTATCCATGGTCTTCTCATCTCAATGATCCACGGTCTTGCCATCACAATGCTCCATGCCCTGGTCATCACAATGTTCCGTGGCCCCTGTCATCACAATTCTCCACGTTCTTTTCATCACAATGCTCCATGACACTTCTCATCACAATGATACAGGCTCTTGTCATCACAATTTTCCATGCACTTGTCATCGCAATGCTCCATGACCGCTGTCATAGCAAGCTCCATGCGTTTGTCATCCCAATGCTTCCCCAAGTTGTCATTAAAATTTTCAATGGGACTTGTCATCACAATGCTCCATGTCCTTGTAATCAGAATGCTCCATTACGTTTGTCATCACAATCCTCCATGACACTTGGCATCACAATGCTCCACGCCATTGTCATCACAATGGTCCATGATATATGTCATCTCAATGCTCCCTGACACCTCTCTACACAATACTCTATGACCTTGTTATCACAGTGCTCCATGACCTTGTCATTACAATGTGCCATGACCACTGTCATCACAATAATCCATGAAAATGGTCAGACCCATTGTCCATGCCCCTGTCACCACAATGCTCCATGCCCTTGTCATCACAATGTTCCGTGACCTCTTTTATGAAAATTCTCCTTGACTCCAGTCATCACAATGCTTCATGACATTTGTCATCACAATTGTCCATGCCCTTGACATCACAAGGCTCTGTGACTTTTCTCACCACAATGCTCCATGAATTTCTCATCACAATGCTCTCTGATCCTTGTCATCACAATGTTCCATGCCTTTGTCAGCACAACGCTCCATGACACTTGTCATCACAATGGTCTATGCACATGTCAGCACAATGCTCCATGACACATGTCATCAAAATGTGCCATGCGCTTGTTATCATAATGCTGTACAACCTTGTCATCACAATGCTCCATAAGCCTTGTCATCACAATGTTCCTTAAAACTTGTCATCCCAATGCTCCATGCACTTCTCATCAAAATTCTCTCTCACCACTGATATCAGAGTGTTCCATCACTAGTCATCAGAATACTCCCTCATCCTTGTCATCACAATGTTCCATGAACCCTGTCATCGCAATGCTACATGAACTTAGCATCAAAATGCTCCATGACCCTTGACATCACAATGTTCCTTAACCCCTGTCATCAAAACGCTCCATGACCATTTTCATCTCAATCTTGCATGACCCTGTCATCACAATGCTCCCTGTTCTTCTTATCACAATGCACCACGCCCTTGTCATCAAAATGCTCCAATATTTGTCATCGAAAATCTCCATCACACTTGGCATCACAATGCTCAAAGCCATTGTCATCACAATGCTCCATGTAACCTCTCATCACATTGCTCCATGCCCTTGTCATCACAGGGCTCCAAGACGCTTGTCATCACAATGCTCGATGACCTTCTCATCACAATGATCCATGCCCTTGTCATTAAAATCATCCATGACCCATGTACGACAGTGTTCCTTTCGTTTGTCATCACAATCCTGCATGCCCACTCTCATCACAATAATCCATGAAAATTTTCAGAAAAACGCTCCATGCCCAGGACATGACAATGCTCCATTAACCCTGTCATAACAATGCTCCATGACCCCTGCAATCACAATGTTCCGCTGCCTTGTCATCACAAGACTCCATGAAATATGTCATCACAATGCTCCAAGACCCCTGTAATCACAATGCTCCATGTGCTTGTCATCACAAAGCTCCATGACACATGTCAGCAGAATGCTTCATGTCCTTCTCATCACAATGCTCCATGTCATTGTCATCACAATGTTCCATGTCCTTGTCATGAAAATGCTCCAAGCCGTTGTCATCACAATGCTCCATTACTTTTGTCATCACAATCCTCCATGACACTTGGCATCACAATGCTCCCTGACACCTGTCTTCACAATACTCGATGACCTTGTCATCACAATACTCCAAAACCTTGTGATCACAATGTTCCATAACACTTGTCATCACAACGCCCCATGACGCTCATCATCACAATTATCCATGGTCTTCTCATCTCAATGCTCCATGATCTTTGTCATCACAATGCTCAATAGATTTGTCATCACAATGCTCCCTGATACTTGTCGTCATTATGCTCCTTGAATCCTGTCATGACAAGGCTCCATGCCTTTTTCATCACAATGATCCATGCCCTTTTCATCACAAGGTTCCCAGACCCCTGTAATTACTATGCTCCATGCCCTTGTCATCAAAAATCTCCTTGACGCATGTCATCAGAATGCTCCATGGCATTCTCAACACTATGCTCAATGTCATTGTCATCAGGATGCTCCATTACCCTTGTCATCACAACGCTCCATGATGCCTGTCATCACAATATTCCATGCCCTTGTCTTCACAATGCTCCATGACTTGTGTCATCACAAGGCTCAATACACTTGTCATCAAAATGCCTCCTGACAACTGTCAGAAGTCTCCTTGAACTCTGTCATGAAATAGCTCCATTCCTTTTTCATCACAATGCTCCATGCACTTTTCATCACAGTGCTCCATGCCATTGTCATCACAATGCATGATGACCCTTGTCATCACAATGCTCCAAACCCTTGTCATCACAATGCTCCATTACCTCTGTCATCACAATCCTCCATGACACTTGGCCACACAGTGCTCCATGCCATTGTCATCACAATGGACCATGACATATTTCATCAAAATGCTTCCTGACAACTCTTTTCACAATATTCCATGAACTTCTCATCACAGTGCTCCCTGCTCTTGTCATCACAATGCTCCATCTATTGTCATCATATTACTCCACAAGCTTATGATCAGAATGCTCAATGACGCTTGGCATCACAATGCTCCATGACCCCTGCCATCAAAATGCTCCATGACACCTGTCCTCACAATGCTCAATGCCCCTTGTCATTACAGTGCTCCATGATGCTCCTCATCACAATGATCCATGGTCTTCTCATCACAATGCTCCACGGTCTTGCCATCACAATGCTCCATGCCCTGGTCATCACAATGTTCCATGTCCCCTGTCATCACAATTCTCCACGTTCTTTTCATCACAATGCTCCATGACACTTCTCATCACAATGATACAGGCTCTTGTCATCACAATTTTCCATGCACTTTTCATCGCAATGCTCCAAGACCCCTGTCATAGCAAGCTCCATGCGCTTTTTCATTCCAATGCTTCCCGAAGTTGTCATTAAAATTTTCTATGGCCCTTGTCATCACAATGCTCCATGTCCTTGTAATCAGAATGCTCCATTACCTTTGTCATCACAATCCTCCATGACACTTGGCATCACAATGCTCCACGCCATTGTCATCACAATGGTCCATGATATATGTCATCTCAATGCTCCCTGACACCTCTCTACACAATACTCCATGACCTTGTTATCACAGTGCTCCATGACCTTGTCATCACAATGTGCCATGACCACTGTCATCACAATAATCCATGAAAATGATCAGACCCATTGTCCATGCCCCTGTCACCACAATGCTCCATGCGCTTGTCATCACAATGTTCCGTGACCTCTTTTATGAAAATTCTCCTTGACTCCAGTCATCACAATGCTTCATGACATTTGTCATCACAATTGTCCATGCCCTTGACATCACAAGGCTCTGTGACTTTTCTCACCACAATGCTCCATGAATTTCTCATCACAATGCTCTCTGATCCTTGTCATCACAATGTTCCATGCCTTTGTCAGCACAACGCTCCATGACACTTGTCATCACAATGGTCTATGCACATGTCAGCACAATGCTCCATGACACATGTCATCAAAATGTGCCATGCGCTTGTTATCATAATGCTGTACAACCTTGTCATCACAATGCTCCATAAGCCTTGTCATCACAATGTTCCTTAAAACTTGTCATCCCAATGCTCCATGCACTTCTCATCAAAATTCTCTCTCACCACTGATATCAGAGTGTTCCATCACTAGTCATCAGAATACTCCCTCATCCTTGTCATCACAATGTTCCATGAACCCTGTCATCGCAATGCTACATGAACTTAGCATCAAAATGCTCCATGACCCTTGACATCACAATGTTCCTTAACCCCTGTCATCAAAACGCTCCATGACCATTTTCATCTCAATCTTGCATGACCCTGTCATCACAATGCTCCCTGTTCTTCTTATCACAATGCACCACGCACTTGTCATCAAAATGCTCCAATATTTGTCATCGAAAATCTCCATCACACTTGGCATCACAATGCTGAAAGCCATTGTCATCGCAATGCTCCATGTAACCTCTCATCACATTGCTCCATGCCCTTGTCATCACAGGGCTCCAAGACGCTTGTCATCACAATGCTCGATGACCTTCTCATCACAATGATCCATGCCCTTGTCATTAAAATCATCCATGACCCATGTACGACAGTGTTCCTTTCGTTTGTCATCACAATCCTGCATGCCCACTCTCATCACAATAATCCATGAAAATTTTCAGAAAAACGCTCCATGCCCAGGACATCACAATGCTCCATTACCCCTGTCATAACAATGCTCCATGACCCGTGCAATCACAATGTTCCACTGCCTTGTCATTACAAGACTCCATGACCTATGTCATCACAATGTTCCAAAACCCCTGTAATCACAATGCTCCATGAGCTTGTCATCTCATAGCTCCATGACACAAGTCATCGGAATGCTCCATATCATTCTCATCACAATGCTCCATGCCCTTGTCATCACAATGCTCCAAGACATTGTCATCACAATGCTCCATTACTTTTGTCATCACAATCCTCCATGATACTTGGCATTACAATGCTCCATGACACTGTCAACACACTGGACCATGACATATGTCATCACAATGATCCCTGACACCTGTCTTCACAATACTCCATGACCTTGTCATCACAATGCTCCAAACCCTTGTCACCACAATGTTCCATATCACTTGTCATCACAACGCCCCATGACGTTCATCATCACAATTATCTATGGTCTTCTCATCACAATGCCCCATGACTTTTTCATCACAATGCTCAATAGAGATGTCATTACAATTCTCCCAGTTACTTGTCGTCATTATGCTCCTTGAACACTGTAATCACAATGCTCCATGCCCTTGTCATAACAAAGCTCCATCACGCATGTCACCACAATGATCCATGTCATTCTCAACACAATGGCCCATGTCCTTGTCATCACAATGCTCCAAGCCCTTGTCATCACAATGCTCCATTTCCTTTATCATCACAATCCTCCATGACACTTGGCATCACAATGCTCCATGCCATTGTCATCACAATGAACCATGATATATGTCATCACAATGCTCCCTGAAAACTCTCTACTCAATACTTCATCACCTTGTCATCACAGTGCTCCATGCCCTAGTCATCACAATGTGCCATGCACAGTGTCATCACAATAATCCATGAAACTTGTCAGGCCAATGCTCCATGCCCCTGTCATCACAATGCTCTATGCCCTTGGCATCACAATGCTCCAAGCCCTTGTCAGCACAATGCTCCATTACCTTTGTCATCACAATCCTCCATGTCACTTGGCATCAAAATGCTCCATGCCATTGTCATCACAATGGACCTGATATATGTCATCACAATTCTCCCTGACACCTCTCTACACTATACTCCATGACCTTTTCATCACAGTGCTCCATGCCCTTGTCATCACAATGTGCCATGCCCACTGTCATCAAAATAATCCATGAAAATTGTCAGACCAATGTTCCATGCCCCTGTCATCACAATACTCCATGCCCTTGTCATCACAATGCTCCATGACCTCTGTTATGAAAATTCTCCTTGACTCCAGTCATCACAATGCTTCATGACATTTGCCATCGCAATTTTCCAAGCCCTCGTCATCACAAGGCTCTGTGACTTTTGTCACCACAATGCTCCATGTACTTCTCATCTCAATGCTCCCTGATACTTCTCATAACAATGCTCCTTGACTTTGTCATCTCAATAATCCATGACACTTGTCATCACAATGGTCTATGCACTTGTCAGCACAATGCTCCATGACCCATGTCATCAAAATGTGCCATGTGTTTGTCATCACAATGCTTAACAACCTTGTCATCACAATGCTCCATAAACCTTGTCATCACATTGCTCCCTGCCCTTCTCATCACAATGCACCTTGCCCTTGTCATCAAAATGCTCCAACATTTGCAATCACAAAGCTCCATGACACTTGGCATCACAATGCTCCATGCCATTGTCATCACAATGCTCCATGACGCTAGTCATCACAATGCTCGATGCCCTTCTCATCACACTGATCCATGCCCTTGTCATTACAATCCTCCATGACCCATGTATCACAGTGTTCCTTGCCTTTGTCATCACAATACTCCAGACCCACTCTCTTCACAAAAATTAATGAAAATTTTCAGAGCAGTGCTGCATGCCCAGCTCATCACAAGGCTCCATTACCCCTGTCATAACAATGCTCCATGAACCCTGCCATCACAATGTTCCACGGCATTGTCATTACAAGGCTCGATGATCCATATCATCAAAATGCTCCAAGACCCCTGTAATCACAATGCTCCATGTGCTTGCCATCACAATGCACCATGATGCATGTCATCAGAATGCTCCATGTTTTTCTCATCAAAATGCTCCATGCTCTCGTCATCACAATGCTCCAAGACCTTGTCATCGCAATGCTCCATTACCTTTGTCATCACAATCCTCCATGACATTTGGCATCACAATGCTCCATGCCACTGTCATCACAATTGTCCATGACATATGTCATCACAATGCTCCCTGACACCTGTCTTCACAATACTCCATGACCTTATCATCACAATGCTCCAAACCCTGGTGAGCACAATGTTCCATAACACTTGTCATCACAACGCCCCATGACGCTCATCATCACAATTATCCATGGTCTTCTCATCTCAATGCTTCATGATCTTTGTCATCACAATGCTCAATAGATTTGTCATCACAATGCTCCCTGACACTTGTCGTCATTATGCTCCTTGAATCCTGTCATGACAAGGCTCCATGCCTTTTTCATCACAATGATCCATGCCCTTTTCATCACAAGGTTCCCAGACCCCTGTAATTACTATGCTCCATGCCCTTGTCATCACAAATCTCCTTGACGCATGTCACCAGAATGCTCCATGGCATTCTCAACACTATGCTCAATGTCATTGTCATCAGGATGCTCCATTACCCTTGTGATCACAACGCTCCATGATGCCTGTCATCACAATATTCCATGCCCTTGTCTTCACAATGCTCCATGACCTGTGTCATCACAAGGCTCAATACACTTGTCATCAAAATGCCTCCTGACAACTGTCAGAAGTCTCCTTGAACTCTGTCATGAAATAGCTCCATTCCTTTTTCATCACAATGCTCCATGCTCTATTCATCACAGTGTTCCATGCCATTGTCATCACAATGCTTGATGACCCTTGTCATCAGAATGCTCAAATCCCTTGTCATCACAATGCTCCAATTCCTTTGTCATCACAATCCTCCATGACATTTGGCATCACAATGCTCCATGCCACTGTCATCACAATTGTCCATGACAGATATCATCACAATGCTCCCTGACACCTGTCTTCACAATGCTCCATGACCTTGTCATCACAATGCTCCAAACCCTTGTGATCACAATTTTCCATAACACTTGTCCTCACAACGCCCCATGACGCTCATCATCACAATTATCCTTGGTCTTCTCATCACAATGTTCCATGACTTTTGTCATCACAATGCTCAATAGAGTTGTCATCACAATGCTCCCTGATACTTTTCGTCATTAAGCTCTTTGATACCAGTCATGACAAGGCTCGATGCCTTTTTCATCACAATGATCCCTGCCCTTTTCATCACAATGCTCCAAGAACCCTGTAATCACAATGTTCCATGCCCTTGTCATCACAAAGCTCCATGACGCATGTCATCAGAAGGTTCCATGGCATTCTCCACACAACGCTCCATGCCCTTGTCATCACAAAGCTCCAACCCCTATAATCACAATGCTCCATGCCCCTTTTCATGAAAGAGCTCCATGAGACTTGTCATCACAAGGCTCAATGGTCTTCTCATCACGATGCTCCAGGACACTGCCATCACAATGCTCCATTCCCTTGTCATCACACTGCGCCAGGCCAACTCTCCTCACAATAATCCATGAAAATTTTCAGACTAATGCTGCATGCCCAGGTCATCACAATGCTCCATTACCCCTGTCATAACAATGCTCCATGACCCGTGCAATCACAATGTTCCACTGCCTTGTCATCACAAGACTCCATGACCTATGTCATCAAAATGCTCCAAGACCCCTGTAATCACAATGCTCCATGCGCTTGTCATCACAAAGCTCCATGACACATGTCAGCAGAATGCTTCATGTTCTTCTCATCACAATGCTCCATGTCATTGTCATCACAATGTTCCATGTCCTTGTCATGAAAATGCTCCAAGCCGTTGTCATCACAATGCTCCATTACCTTTGTCATCACAATCCTCCATGACACTTGGCATCACAATGCTCCCTGACACCTGTCTTCACAATACTCGATGACCTTGTCATCACAATACTCCAAAACCTTGTGATCACAATGTTCCATAACACTTGTCATCACAACGCCCCATGACGCTCTTCATCACAATTATCCATGGTCTCCTCATCTCAATGCTCCATGATCTTTGTCATCACAAAGCTCAATAGATTTGTCATCACAATGCTCCCTGATATTTGTCGTCCTTATGCTCCTTGAATCCTGTCATGACCAGGCTCCATGCCTTATTCATCACAATGATCCATGCCCTTTTCATGACAAGGTTCCCAGACACCTGTAATTACAATGCTCCATGCCCTGTCACCACAAATCTCCTTGACGCATGTCATCAGAATGCTCCATGGCATTCTCAACACTATGCTCAATGTCATTGTCATCAGGATGCTCCATTACCCTTGTCATCACAACGCTCCATGATGCCTGTCATCACAATATTCCATGCCCTTGTCATCACAATACTCCATGACCTGTGTCATCTCAATGCACAATACACTTGTCATCAAAATGCCTCCGGACAACTGTCAGAAGTCTCCTTGAACTCTGTCATGAAATAGCTCCATTCCTTTTTCATCACAATGCTCCATGCCCTTTTCATCACAGTGCTCCAATCCCTTGTCATCACAATGCTCCATTACCCTTGTCATCACAATCCTCCATGAAACTTGGCATCACAATGCTCCATGCCATTGTCATCACCATGAACCGGACATATGTCATCACAAAGATCTATGACACATATCATCAGAATGCTCCATGGCGTTCTCAACGCAATGCTGCATGCCATTCTCATCACAATGCTCCATGACACTTGTCATCACAACGCTCCAGGATGCCTGTCACCACAATATCCAAAGCCCCTGTCATCACAGTGCTGAATGAACATTGTCAACGCAATGCTCAATACACTTGACATCACCATGCTCCCTGACAATTATCAGAAGTCTCCTTGAAAGCTGTCATGAAATAGCTCCATGCCTTTTTCATCACAATGCTGCATGCCCTTTTCATCAAAATGCTCGATGACCCTTGTCATCACAATGCTCCAAACCCTTGTCATTACAATGCTCCATTAACTCTGTCATCACAATCCTCCATGACACTTGGCCACACAATGCTCCATGCCATTGTCATCACAATGGACCATGACATATTTCATCAAAATGCTCCCTGACAACTGTTTTCACAAAATTCCATGACCTTGTCATCACCGTGCTCCATGCCCTTGTCATCACAATGCTCCATCTATTGTCATCATATTACTACACAAGCTTGTGATCAGAATGCTCGATGACGCTTGGCATCACTATGCTCCATGACCCCTGCCATCACAATGTTCCTAGACACCTGACCTCACAATGCTCAATGCCCCTTGTCATTACAGTGCTCCATGACGCTCCTCATCCCAATGATCCATGGTCTTCTCATCACAATGCTCCACGGTCTTGCCATCACAGTGCTCCATGTCCTGGTCATCACAATGTTCCATGTCCCCTGTCATCACAATTCTCCACGTTCTTTTCATCACAATGCTGCATGACACTTCTCATCACAATGATACAGGGTCTTGTCATCACAATTTTCCATGCACTTGTCATCGCAATGCTCCAAGACCCCTGTCATAGCAAGCTCCATGCGCTTTGTCATCCCAATGCTTCCCCAAGTTGTCATTAAAATTTTCAATGGGCCTTGTCGTCACAATGCTCCATGTCATTGTAATCAGAATGCTCCATTACCTTTGTCATCACAATCCTCCATGACACTTGGCATCACAATGCTCCACGCCATTGTCATTACAATGGTCCATGATATATGTCATCACAATGCTCCCTGACACCTCTCTACACAATACTCCATGACCTTGTTATCACAGTGCTCCATGACCTTGTCATCACAATGTGCCATGACCACTGTCATCACAATAATCCATGAAAATGGTCAGACCCATTGTCCATGCCCCTGTCACCACAATGCTCCATGCCCTTGTCATCACAATGTTCCGTGACCTCTTTTATGAAAATTCTCCTTGACTCCAGTCATCACAATGCTTCATGACATTTGTCATCACAATTGTCCATGCCCTTGACATCACAAGGCTCTGTGACTTTTCTCACCACAATGCTCCATGAATTTCTCATCACAATGCTCTCTGATCCTTGTCATCACAATGTTCCATGCCTTTGTCAGCACAACGCTCCATGACACTTGTCATCACAATGGTCTATGCACATGTCAGCACAATGCTCCATGACACATGTCATCAAAATGTGCCATGCGCTTGTTATCATAATGCTGTACAACCTTGTCATCACAATGCTCCATAAGCCTTGTCATCACAATGTTCCTTAAAACTTGTCATCCCAATGCTCCATGCACTTCTCATCAAAATTCTCTCTCACCACTGATATCAGAGTGTTCCATCACTAGTCATCAGAATACTCCCTCATCCTTGTCATCACAATGTTCCATGAACCCTGTCATCGCAATGCTACATGAACTTAGCATCAAAATGCTCCATGACCCTTGACATCACAATGTTCCATAACCCCTCTCATCAAAATGCTCCATGACAATTTTCATCTCAATCTTGCATGACCCTGTCATCACAATGCTCCCTGTTCTTCTTATCACAATGCACCACGCCCTTGTCATCAAAATGCTCCAATATTTGTCATCAAAAATCTCCATCACACTTGGCATCACAATGCTCAAAGCCATAGTCATCGCAAAGCTCCATGTAACCTCTCATCACATTGCTCCATGCCCTTGTCATCACAGGGCTCCAAGACGCTTGTCATCACAATGCTCGATGCCCTTCTCATCACAATGATCCATGCCCTTGTCACTAAAATCATACATGACCCATGTACGACAGTGTTCCTTTCCTTTGTCATCACAATCCTGCATGCCCACTCTCATCACAATAATCCATGAAAATTTTCAGAAAAACGCTCCATGCCCAGGACATCACAATGCTCCATTAACCCTGTCATAACAATGCTCCATGACTCCTGCAATCACAATGTTCCGCTGCCTTGTCATCACAAGACTCCATGAAATATGTCATCACAATGCTCCAAGACCCCTGTAATCACAATGCTCCATGCGCTTGTCATCACAAAGCTCCATGACATATGTCAGCAGAATGCTTCATGTCCTTCTCAACACAATGCTCCATGTCATTGACATCACAATGTTCCATGTCCTTGTCATGAAAATGCTCTAAGCCGTTGTCATCACAATGCTCCATTACCTTTGTCATCACAATCCTCCATGACACTTGGCATCACAATGCTCCCTGACACCTGTCTTCACAATACTCGATGACCTTGTCATCACAATACTCCAAAACCTTGTGATCACAATGTTCCATAACACTTGTCATCACAACGCCCCATGACGCTCATCATCACAATTATCCATGGTCTTCTCATCTCAATGCTCCATGATCTTTGTCATCACAATGCTCAATAGATTTGTCATCACAATGCTCCCTGATACTTGTCGTAATTATGCTCCTTGAATCCTGTCATGACAAGGCTCCATGCCTTTTTCATCACAATGATCCATGCCCTTTTCATCACAAGGTTCCCAGACCCCTGTAATTACTATGCTCCATGCCCTTGTCATCACAAATCTCCTTGACGCATGTCACCAGAATGCTCCATGGCATTCTCAACACTATGCTCAATGTCATTGTCATCAGGATGCTCCATTACCCTTGTCATCACAACGCTCCATGATGCCTGTCATCACAATATTCCATGCCCTTGTCTTCACAATGCTCCATGACCTGTGTCATCACAAGGCTCAATACACTTGTCATCAAAATGCCTCCTGACAACTGTCAGAAGTCTCCTTGAACTCTGTCATGAAATAGCTCCATTCCTTTTTCATCACAATGCTCCATGCACTTTTCATCACAGTGCTCCATGCCATTGTCATCACAATGCATGATGACCCTTGTCATCACAATGCTCCAAACCCTTGTCATCACAATGCTCCATTACCTCTGTCATCACAATCCTCCATGACACTTGGCCACACAGTGCTCCATGCCATTGTCATCACAATGGACCATGACATATTTCATCAAAATGCTTCCTGACAACTCTTTTCACAATATTCCATGAACTTCTCATCACAGTGCTTCCTGCTCTTGTCATCACAATGCTCCATCTATTGTCATCATATTACTCCACAAGCTTATGATCAGAATGCTCGATGACGCTTGGCATCACAATGCTCCATGACCCCTGCCATCAAAATGCTCCATGACACCTGTCCTCACAATGCTCAATGCCCCTTGTCATTACAGTGCTCCATGATGCTCCTCATCACAATGATCCATGGTCTTCTCATCACAATGCTCCACGGTCTTGCCATCACAATGCTCCATGCCCTGGTCATCACAATGTTCCATGTCCCCTGTCATCACAATTCTCCACGTTCTTTTCATCACAATGCTCCATGACACTTCTCATCACAATGATACAGGCTCTTGTCATCACAATTTTCCATGCACTTGTCATCGCAATGCTCCAAGACCCCTGTCATAGCAAGCTCCATGCGCTTTTTCATCCCAATGCTTACCGAAGTTGTCATTAAAATTTTCTATGGCCCTTGTCATCACAATGCTCCATGTCCTTGTAATCAGAATGCTCCATTACCTTTGTCATCACAATCCTCCATGACACTTGGCATCACAATGCTCCACGCCATTGTCATCACAATGGTCCATGATATATGTCATCTCAATGCTCCCTGACACCTCTCTACACAATACTCCATGACCTTGTTATCACAGTGCTCCATGACCTTGTCATCACAATGTGCCATGACCACTGTCATCACAATAATCCATGAAAATGATCAGACCCATTGTCCATGCCCCTGTCACCACAATGCTCCATGCGCTTGTCATCACAATGTTCCGTGACCTCTTTTATGAAAATTCTCCTTGACTCCAGTCATCACAATGCTTCATGACATTTGTCATCACAATTGTCCATGCCCTTGACATCACAAGGCTCTGTGACTTTTCTCACCACAATGCTCCATGAATTTCTCATCACAATGCTCTCTGATCCTTGTCATCACAGTGTTCCATGCCTTTGTCAGCACAACGCTCCATGACACTTGTCATCACAATGGTCTATGCACATGTCAGCACAATGCTCCATGACACATGTCATCAAAATGTGCCATGCGCTTGTTATCATAATGCTGTACAACCTTGTCATCACAATGCTCCATAAGCCTTGTCATCACAATGTTCCTTAAAACTTGTCATCCCAATGCTCCATGCACTTCTCATCAAAATTCTCTCTCACCACTGATATCAGAGTGTTCCATCACTAGTCATCAGAATACTCCCTCATCCTTGTCATCACAATGTTCCATGAACCCTGTCATCGCAATGCTACATGAACTTAGCATCAAAATGCTCCATGACCCTTGACATCACAATGTTCCTTAACCCCTGTCATCAAAACGCTCCATGACCATTTTCATCTCAATCTTGCATGACCCTGTCATCACAATGCTCCCTGTTCTTCTTATCACAATGCACCACGCACTTGTCATCAAAATGCTCCAATATTTGTCATCGAAAATCTCCATCACACTTGGCATCACAATGCTGAAAGCCATTGTCATCGCAATGCTCCATGTAACCTCTCATCACATTGCTCCATGCCCTTGTCATCACAGGGCTCCAAGACGCTTGTCATCACAATGCTCGATGACCTTCTCATCACAATGATCCATGCCCTTGTCATTAAAATCATCCATGACCCATGTACGACAGTGTTCCTTTCGTTTGTCATCACAATCCTGCATGCCCACTCTCATCACAATAATCCATGAAAATTTTCAGAAAAACGCTCCATGCCCAGGACATCACAATGCTCCATTACCCCTGTCATAACAATGCTCCATGACCCGTGCAATCACAATGTTCCACTGCCTTGTCATTACAAGACTCCATGACCTATGTCATCACAATGTTCCAAAACCCCTGTAATCACAATGCTCCATGAGCTTGTCATCTCATAGCTCCATGACACAAGTCATCGGAATGCTCCATATCATTCTCATCACAATGCTCCATGCCCTTGTCATCACAATGCTCCAAGACATTGTCATCACAATGCTCCATTACTTTTGTCATCACAATCCTCCATGATACTTGGCATTACAATGCTCCATGACACTGTCAACACACTGGACCATGACATATGTCATCACAATGATCCCTGACACCTGTCTTCACAATACTCCATGACCTTGTCATCACAATGCTCCAAACCCTTGTCACCACAATGTTCCATATCACTTGTCATCACAACGCCCCATGACGTTCATCATCACAATTATCTATGGTCTTCTCATCACAATGCCCCATGACTTTTTCATCACAATGTTCAATAGAGATGTCATTACAATTCTCCCAGTTACTTGTCGTCATTATGCTCCTTGAACACTGTAATCACAATGCTCCATGCCCTTGTCATAACAAAGCTCCATCACGCATGTCACCACAATGATCCATGTCATTCTCAACACAATGGCCCATGTCCTTGTCATCACAATGCTCCAAGCCCTTGTCATCACAATGCTCCATTTCCTTTATCATCACAATCCTCCATGACACTTGGCATCACAATGCTCCATGCCATTGTCATCACAATGAACCATGATATATGTCATCACAATGCTCCCTGAAAACTCTCTACTCAATACTTCATCACCTTGTCATCACAGTGCTCCATGCCCTAGTCATCACAATGTGCCATGCACAGTGTCATCACAATAATCCATGAAACTTGTCAGGCCAATGCTCCATGCCCCTGTCATCACAATGCTCTATGCCCTTGGCATCACAATGCTCCAAGCCCTTGTCAGCACAATGCTCCATTACCTTTGTCATCACAATCCTCCATGTCACTTGGCATCAAAATGCTCCATGCCATTGTCATCACAATGGACCTGATATATGTCATCACAATTCTCCCTGACACCTCTCTACACTATACTCCATGACCTTTTCATCACAGTGCTCCATGCCCTTGTCATCACAATGTGCCATGCCCACTGTCATCAAAATAATCCATGAAAATTGTCAGACCAATGTTCCATGCCCCTGTCATCACAATACTCCATGCCCTTGTCATCACAATGCTCCATGACCTCTGTTATGAAAATTCTCCTTGACTCCAGTCATCACAATGCTTCATGACATTTGCCATCGCAATTTTCCAAGCCCTCGTCATCACAAGGCTCTGTGACTTTTGTCACCACAATGCTCCATGTACTTCTCATCTCAATGCTCCCTGATACTTCTCATAACAATGCTCCTTGACTTTGTCATCTCAATAATCCATGACACTTGTCATCACAATGGTCTATGCACTTGTCAGCACAATGCTCCATGACCCATGTCATCAAAATGTGCCATGTGTTTGTCATCACAATGCTGAACATCCTTGTCATCACAATGCTCCATTATCCTTGTCATCACATTGCTCCCTGCCCTTCTCATCACAATGCACCTTGCCCTTGTCATCAAAATGCTCCAACATTTGCAATCACAAAGCTCCATGACACTTGGCATCACAATGCTCCATGCCATTGTCATCACAATGCTCCATGACGCTAGTCATCACAATGCTCGATGCCCTTCTCATCACACTGATCCATGCCCTTGTCATTACAATCCTCCATGACCCATGTATCACAGTGTTCCTTGCCTTTGTCATCACAATACTCCAGACCCACTCTCTTCACAAAAATTAATGAAAATTTTCAGAGCAGTGCTGCATGCCCAGCTCATCACAAGGCTCCATTACCCCTGTCATAACAATGCTCCATGAACCCTGCCATCACAATGTTCCACGGCATTGTCATCACAAGGCTCGTGACCAATATCATCAAAATGCCCCAAGACCCCTGTAATCACAATGCTCCATGTGCTTGTCATCACAATGCACCATGATGCATGTAATCAGAATGCTCCATGTTTTTCTCATCAAAATGCTCCATGCTCTTGTCATCACAATGCTCCAAGACCTTGTCATCACAATGCTCCATTACCTTTGTCATCACAATCCTCCATGACATTTGGCATCACAATGCTTCATGCCACTGTCATCACAATTGTCCATGACTGATGTCATCACAATGCTCCATTACACCTGTCTTCACAATACTCCATGACCTTAACATCACAATGCTCCAAACCCTTGTGATCACAATGTTCCATAACACTTGTCATCACAACGCCCCATGACGCTCATCATCACAATTATCCATGGTCTTCTCATCACAATGCTCCATGACTTTTGTCATCACAATGCTCAATAGAGTTGTCATCACAATGCTTCCTGATACTTGTCGTCATTAAGCTCCTTGAAGCCAGTCATGACAAGGCTCCATGCCTTTTTCATCACAATGATCCATGCCCTTTTCATCACAATGATCCAAGAACGCTGTAATCACAATGCTCCATGCCCTTGTCATCGCAAAGCTCCATGACGCATGTCATCAGAATGATCCATGGCATTCTCAACACAATGCTCCATGCCCTTGTCATCACAATGCTCCAACCCCTGTAATCACAATGCTCCATGCCCCTTTTCATGAAAGAGCTCCATGAGACTTGCCTTCACAAGGCTCAATGGTCTTCTCATCACGATGCTCCTGGACATTGCCATCACAATGCTCCACTCCCTTGTCATCACAATGCTCCAGGCCAACTCTCATCACAATAATCCATGAAAATTTTCAGACTAATGCTGCATGCCCAGGTCATCAGAATGCTCCATTACCCCTGTCATAACAATGCTCCATGACCCCTGCAATCACAATATTCCACTGCCTTGTCATCAGAAGACTCCATGACCTATGTCATCAAAATGCTCCAAGACCCCTGTAATCACAATGCTCCATGCGCTTGTCATCACAAAGCTCCATGACACATGTCAGCAGAATACTTCATGTCCTTCTCATCACAATGCTCCATGTCATTGTCATTACAATGTTCCATGTCCTTGTCATGAAGTTGCTCCAAGCCGATGTCATCACAATGCTCCATTACCTTTGTCATCACAATCCTCCATGACACTTGGCATCACAATGCTCCCTGACACCTGTCTTCACAATACTCGATGACCTTGTCATCACAATACTCCAAAACCTTGTGATCAATATGTTCCATAACACTTGTCATCACAACGCCCCATGACGCTCATCATCACAATTATCCATGGTCTTCTCATCTCAATGCTCCATGATCTTTGTCATCACAATGCTCAATAGATTTGTCATCACAATGCTCCCTGACACTTGTCGTCATTATGCTCCTTGAATCCTGTCATGACAAGGCTCCATGCCTTTTTCATCACAATGATCCATGCCCTTTTCATCACAAGGTTCCCAGACCCCTGTAATTACTATGCTCCATGCCCTTGTCATCACAAATCTCCTTGACGCATGTCACCAGAATGCTCCATGGCATTCTCAACACTATGCTCAATGTCATTGTCATCAGGATGCTCCATTACCCTTGTCATCACAACGCTCCATGATGCCTGTCATCACAATATTCCATGCCCTTGTCTTCACAATGCTCCATGACCTGTGTCATCACAAGGCTCAATACACTTGTCATCAAAATGCCTCCTGACAACTGTCAGAAGTCTCCTTGAACTCTGTCATGAAATAGCTCCATTCCTTTTTCATCACAATGCTCCATGCTCTATTCATCACAGTGTTCCATGCCATTGTCATCACAATGCTTGATGACCCTTGTCATCAGAATGCTCAAATCCCTTGTCATCACAATGCTCCAATTCCTTTGTCATCACAATCCTCCATGACATTTGGCATCACAATGCTCCATGCCACTGTCATCACAATTGTCCATGACAGATATCATCACAATGCTCCCTGACACCTGTCTTCCAAATGCTCCATGACCTTGTCATCACAATGCTCCAAACCCTTGTGATCACAATTTTCCATAACACTTGTCCTCACAACGCCCCATGACGCTCATCATCACAATTATCCTTGGTCTTCTCATCACAATGTTCCATGACTTTTGTCATCACAATGCTCAATAGAGTTGTCATCACAATGCTCCCTGATACTTGTCATCATTAAGCTCTTTGATACCAGTCATGACAAGGCTCGATGCCTTTTTCATCACAATGATCCCTGCCCTTTTCATAACAATGCTCCAAGAACCCTGTAATCACAATGTTCCATGCCCTTGTCATCACAAAGCTCCATGACGCATGTCATCAGAATGATCCATGGCATTCTCCACACAACGCTCCATGCCCTTGTCATCACAAAGCTCCAACCCCTGTAATCACAATGCTCCATGCCCCTTTTCATGAAAGAGCTCCATGAGACTTGTCATCACAAGGCTCAATGGTCTTCTCATCACGATGCTCCAGGACACTGCCATCACAATGCTCCATTCCCTTGTCATCACACTGCGCCAGGCCAACTCTCCTCACAATAATCCATGAAAATTTTCAGACTAATGCTGCATGCCCAGGTCATCACAATGCTCCATTACCCCTGTCATAACAATGCTCCATAACCCGTGCAATCACAATGTTCCACTGCCTTGTCATCACAAGACTCCATGACCTATGTCATCAAAATGCTCCAAGACCCCTGTAATCACAATGCTCCATGCGCTTGTCATCACAAAGCTCCATGACACATGTCAGCAGAATGCTTCATGTTCTTCTCATCACAATGCTCCATGTCATTGTCATCACAATGTTCCATGTCCTTGTCATGAAAATGCTCCAAGCCATTGTCATCACAATGCTCCATTACCTTTGTCATCACAATCCTCCATGACACTTGGCATCACAATGCTCCCTGACACCTGTCTTCACAATACTCGATGACCTTGTCATCACAATACTCCAAAACCTTGTGATCACAATGTTCCATAACACTTGTCATCACAACGCCCCATGATGCTCATCATCACAATTATCCATGGTCTCCTCATCTCAATGCTCCATGATCTTTGTCATCACAAAGCTCAATAGATTTGTCATCACAATGCTCCCTGATATTTGTCGTCCTTATGCTCCTTGAATCCTGTCATGACCAGGCTCCATGCCTTATTCATCACAATGATCCATGCCCTTTTCATGACAAGGTTCCCAGACACCTGTAATTACAATGCTCCATGCCCTGTCACCACAAATCTCCTTGACGCATGTCATCAGAATGCTCCATGGCATTCTCAACACTATGCTCAATGTCATTGTCATCAGGATGCTCCATTACCCTTGTCATCACAACGCTCCATGATGCCTGTCATCACAATATTCCATGCCCTTGTCATCACAATACTCCATGACCTGTGTCATCTCAATGCACAATACACTTGTCATCAAAATGCCTCCGGACAACTGTCAGAAGTCTCCTTGAACTCTGTCATGAAATAGCTCCATTCCTTTTTCATCACAATGCTCCATGCCCTTTTCATCACAGTGCTCCAATCCCTTGTCATCACAATGCTCCATTACCCTTGTCATCACAATCCTCCATGAAACTTGGCATCACAATGCTCCATGCCATTGTCATCACCATGAACCGGACATATGTCATCACAAAGATCTATGACACATATCATCAGAATGCTCCATGGCGTTCTCAACGCAATGCTGCATGCCATTCTCATCACAATGCTCCATGACACTTGTCATCACAACGCTCCAGGATGCCTGTCACCACAATATCCAAAGCCCCTGTCATCGCAGTGCTGAATGAACATTGTCAACGCAATGCTCAATACACTTGACATCACCATGCTCCCTGACAATTATCAGAAGTCTCCTTGAAAGCTGTCATGAAATAGCTCCATGCCTTTTTCATCACAATGCTGCATGCCCTTTTCATCAAAATGCTCGATGACCCTTGTCATCACAATGCTCCAAACCCTTGTCATTACAATGCTCCATTAACTCTGTCATCACAATCCTCCATGACACTTGGCCACACAATGCTCCATGCCATTGTCATCACAATGGACCATGACATATTTCATCAAAATGCTCCCTGACAACTGTTTTCACAAAATTCCATGACCTTGTCATCACCGTGCTCCATGCCCTTGTCATCACAATGCTCCATCTATTGTCATCATATTACTCCACAAGCTTGTGATCAGAATGCTCGATGACGCTTGGCATCACTATGCTCCATGACCCCTGCCATCACAATGTTCCATGACACCTGACCTCACAATGCTCAATGCCCCTTGTCATTACAGTGCTCCATGACGCTCCTCATCCCAATGATCCATGGTCTTCTCATCACAATGCTCCACGGTCTTGCCATCACAATGCTCCATGTCCTGGTCATCACAATGTTCCATGTCCCCTGTCATCACAATTCTCCACGTTCTTTTCATCACAATGCTGCATGACACTTCTCATCACAATGATACAGGGTCTTGTCATCACAATTTTCCATGCACTTGTCATCGCAATGCTCCAAGACCCCTGTCATAGCAAGCTCCATGCGCTTTTTCATCACAATGCTTCCCCAAGTTGTCATTAAAATTTTCAATGGGGGCCTCCCTGGTGGCGCAGTGGTTGAGAGTCCGCCTGCCGATGCAGGGGATACGGGTTCGTGCCCCGGTCTGGGAGGATCCCATATGCCGCGGAGCGGCTGGGCCCGTGAGCCATGGCCGCTGGGCCTGCGCATCCGGAGCCTGTGCTCCGCAACGGGAGAGGCCACAACAGTGAGAGGCCCGCATACCGCAAAAAGAAAAAAAAAAAAAAAAAAAAAAAATTTTCAATGGGCCTTGTCGTCACAATGCTCCATGTCATTGTAATCAGAATGCTCCATTACCTTTGTCATCACAATCCTCCATGACACTTGGCATCACAATGCTCCACGCCATTGTCATCACAATGGTCCATGATATATGTCATCTCAATGCTCCCTGACACCTCTCTACACAATACTCCATGACCTTGTTATCACAGTGCTCCATGACCTTGTCATCACAATGTGCCATGACCACTGTCATCACAATAATCCATGAAAATGGTCAGACCCATTGTCCATGCCCCTGTCACCACAATGCTCCATGCCCTTGTCATCACAATGTTCCGTGACCTCTTTTATGAAAATTCTCCTTGACTCCAGTCATCACAATGCTTCATGACATTTGTCATCACAATTGTCCATGCCCTTGACATCACAAGGCTCTGTGACTTTTCTCACCACAATGCTCCATGAATTTCTCATCACAATGCTCTCTGATCCTTGTCATCACAATGTTCCATGCCTTTGTCAGAACAACGCTCCATGACACTTGTCATCACAATGGTCTATGCACTTGTCAGCACAATGCTCCATGACACATGTCATCAAAATGTGCCATGCGCTTGTTATCATAATGCTGTACAACCTTGTCATCACAATGCTCCATAAGCCTTGTCATCACAATGTTCCTTAAAACTTGTCATCACAATGCTCCATGCACTTCTCATCAAAATTCTCTCTCACCACTGATATCAGAGTGTTCCATCACTAGTCATCAGAATACTCCCTCATCCTTGTCATCACAATGTTCCATGAACCCTGTCATCGCAATGCTACATGAACTTAGCATCAAAATGCTCCATGACCCTTGACATCACAATGTTCCTTAACCCCTCTCATCAAAATGCTCCATGACAATTTTCATCTCAATCTTGCATGAACCTGTCATCACAATGCTCCCTGTTCTTCTTATCACAATGCACCACGCCCTTGTCATCAAAATGCTCCAATATTTGTCATCAAAAATCTCCATCACACTTGGCATCACAATGCTCAAAGCCATAGTCATCGCAATGCTCCATGTAACCTCTCATCACATTGCTCCATGCCCTTGTCATCACAGGGCTCCAAGACGCTTGTCATCACAATGCTCGATGACCTTCTCATCACAATGATCCATGTCCTTGTCACTAAAATCATACATGACCCATGTACGACAGTGTTCCTTTCCTTTGTCATCACAATCCTGCATGCCCACTCTCATCACAATAATCCATGAAAATTTTCAGAAAAACGCTCCATGCCCAGGACATCACAATGCTCCATTAACCCTGTCATAACAATGCTCCATGACTCCTGCAATCACAATGTTCCGCTGCCTTGTCATCACAAGACTCCATGAAATATGTCATCACAATGCTCCAAGACCCCTGTAATCACAATGCTCCATGCGCTTGTCATCATAAAGCTCCATGACATATGTCAGCAGAATGCTTCATGTCCTTCTCATCACAATGCTCCATGTCATTGACATCACAATGTTCCATGTCCTTGTCATGAAAATGCTCTAAGCCGTTGTCATCACAATGCTCCATTACCTTTGTCATCACAATCCTCCATGACACTTGGCATCACAATGCTCCCTGACACCTGTCTTCACAATACTCGATGACCTTGTCATCACAATACTCCAAAACCTTGTGATCACAATGTTCCATAACACTTGTCATCACAACGCCCCATGACGCTCATCATCACAATTATCCATGGTCTTCTCATCTCAATGCTCCATGATCTTTGTCATCACAATGCTCAATAGATTTGTCATCACAATGCTCCCTGATACTTGTCGTAATTATGCTCCTTGAATCCTGTCATGACAAGGCTCCATGCCTTTTTCATCACAATGATCCATGCCCTTTTCATCACAAGGTTCCCAGACCCCTGTAATTACTATGCTCCATGCCCATGTCATCACAAATCTCCTTGACGCATGTCACCAGAATGCTCCATGGCATTCTCAACACTATGCTCAATGTCATTGTCATCAGGATGCTCCATTACCCTTGTCATCACAACGCTCCATGATGCCTGTCATCACAATATTCCATGCCCTTGTCTTCACAATGCTCCATGACCTGTGTCATCACAAGGCTCAATACACTTGTCATCAAAATGCCTCCTGACAACTGTCAGAAGTCTCCTTGAACTCTGTCATGAAATAGCTCCATTCCTTTTTCATCACAATGCTCCATGCCCTTTTCATCACAGTGCTCCTTGCCATTGTCATCACAATGCTTGATGACCCTTGTCATCACAATGCTCCAAACCCTTGTCATCACAATGCTCCATTACCTCTGTCATCACAATCCTCCATGACACTTGGCCTCACAATGCTCCATGCCATTGTCATCACAATGGACCATGACATATTTCATCAAAATGCTCCCTGACAACTGTTTTCACAAAATTCCATGACCTTGTCATCACCGTGCTCCATGCCCTTGTCATCACAATGCTCCATCTATTGTCATCATATTACTCCACAAGCTTGTGATCAGAATGCTCGATGACGCTTGGCATCACAATGCTCCATGACCCCTGCCATCAAAATGCTCCATGACACCTGTCCTCACAATGCTCAATGCCCCTTGTCATTACAGTGCTCCATGACGCTCCTCATCCCAATGATCCATGGTCTTCTCATCACAATGCTCCACGGTCTTGCCATCACAATTCTCCATGCCCTGGTCATCACAATGTTCCATGTCCCCTGTCATCACAATTCTCCACGTTCTTTTCATCACTATGCTCCATGACACTTCTCATCACAATGATACAGGCTCTTGTCATCACAATTTTCCATGCACTTGTCATCGCAATGCTCCAAGACCCCTGTCATAGCAAGCTCCATGCGCTTTGTCATCCCAATGCTTCCCGAAGTTGTCATTAAAATTTTCTATGGCCCTTGTCATCACAATGCTCCATGCCCTTGTAATCAGAATGCTCCATTACCTTTGTCATCACAATCCTCCATGACACTTGGCATCACAATGCTCCACGCCATTGTCATCACAATGGTCCATGATATATGTCATCTCAATGCTCCCTGACACCTCTCTACACAATACTCCATGACCTTGTTATCACAGTGCTCCATGATCTTGTCATCACAATGTGCCATGACCACTGTCATCACAATAATCCATGAAAATGGTCAGACCCATTGTCCATGCCCCTGTCACCACAATGCTCCATGCCCTTGGCATCACAATGTTCCGTGACCTCTTTTATGAAAATTCTCCTTGACTCCAGTCATCACAATGCTTCATGACATTTGTCATCACAATGCTCTCTGATCCTTGTCATCACAATGTTCCATGCTTTTGTCAGCACAACGCTCCATGACACTTGTCATCACAATGGTCTATGCACATGTCAGCACAATGCTCCATGACACATGTCATCAAAATGTGCCATGCGCTTGTTATCATAATGCTGTACAACCTTGTCATCACAATGCTCCATAAGCCTTGTCATCACAATGTTCCTTAAAACTTGTCATCCCAATGCTCCATGCACTTCTCATCAAAATTCTCTCTCACCACTGATATCAGAGTGTTCCATCACTAGTCATCAGAATACTCCCTCATCCTTGTCATCACAATGTTCCATGAACCCTGTCATCGCAATGCTACATGAACTTAGCATCAAAATGCTCCATGACACTTGACATCACAATGTTCCTTAACCCCTGTCATCAAAACGCTCCATGACCATTTTCATCTCAATCTTGCATGACCCTGTCATCACAATGCTCCCTGTTCTTCTTATCACAATGCAGCACACCCTTGTCATCAAAATGCTCCAGTATTTGTCATCAAAACTCTCCATCACACTTGGCATCACAATGCTCAATGCCATTGTCATCGCAATGCTCCATGTAACCTCTCATCACATTGCTCCATGCCCTTGCCATCACAGGGCTCCAAGACGCTTGTCATCACAATGCTCGATGCCCTTCTCATCACAATGATCCATGCCCTTGTCATTAAAATCATCCATGACCCATGTACGACAGTGTTCCTTTCCTTTGTCATCACAATCCTGCATGCCCACTCTCATCACAATAATCCATGAAAATTTTCAGAAAAACGCTCCATACCCAGGATATCACAATGCTCCTTTACCCCTGTCATAACAATGCTCCATGACCCCTGCAATCACAATGTTCCACTGCCTTGTCATTACAAGACTCCATGACCTATATCATCACAATGCTCCAAGACCCCTGTAATCACAATGCTCCATGCGCTTGTCATCTCATAGCTCCATGACACAAATCAACAGAATGCTCCATATCATTCTCATCACAATGCTCCATGCCCTTGTCATCACAATGCTCCAAGACCTTGTCATCACAATGCTCAATTACTTTTGTCATCACAATCCTCCATGATATTTGGCATCACAATGCTCCATGACACTGTCAACACAATGGACCATGACATATGTCATCACAATGCTCCCTGACACCTGTCTTCACAATACTCCATGACCTTGTCATCACAATGCTCCAAAACCTTGTCATCACAATGTTCCATAACACTTGTCATCACAACCCCCCATGACGATCATCATCACAATTATCCATGGTCTTCTCATCACAATGCCCCATGCCTTTTCCTCACAATGCTCAATAGAGATGTCATTACAATTCTCCCAGTTACTTGTCGTCATTATGCTCCTTGAACACTGTAATCACAATGCTCCATGCCCTTGTCATAACAAATCTCCATCACGCATGTCACCACAATGATCCATGTCATTCTCAACACAATGGCCCATGTCCTTGTCATCACAATTCTCCAAGCCCTTGTCATCACAATGCTCCATTTCCTTTATCATCACAATCCTCCATGACACTTGGCATCACAATGCTCCATGCCATTGTCATCACAATGAACCATGATATATGTCATCACAATGCTCCCTGAAAACTCTCTACTCAATACTTCATCACCTTGTCATCACAGTGCTCCATGCCCTAGTCATCACAATGTGCCATGCACAGTGTCATCACAATAATCCATGAAACTTGTCAGGCCAATGCTCCATGCCCCTGTCATCACAATGCTCTATGCCCTTGGCATCACAATGCTCCAAGCCCTTGTCAGCACAATACTCCATTATCATTGTCATCACAATCCTCCATGTCACTTGGCATCAAAATGCTCCATGCCATTGTCATCACAATGGACCTGATATATGTCATCACAATTCTCCCTGACACCTCTCTACACTATACTCCATGACCTTTTCATCACAGTGCTCCATGCACTTGTCATCACAATGTGCCATGCCCACTGTCATCAAAATAATCCATGAAAATTGTCAGACCAATGTTCCATGCCCCTGTCATCACAATACTCCATGCCTTTGTCATCACAATGCTCCATGACCTCTGTTATGAAAATTCTCCTTGACTCCAGTCATCACAATGCTTCATGACATTTGCCATCGCAATTTTCCAAGCCCTCGTCATCACAAGGCTCTGTGACTTTTGTCACCACAATGCTCCATGTACTTCTCATCTCAATGCTCCCTGATACTTCTCATAACAATGCTCCTTGACTTTGTCATCTCAATAATCCATGACACTTGTCATCACAATGGTCTATGCACTTGTCAGCACAATGCTCCATGACCCATGTCATCAAAATGTGCCATGTGTTTGTCATCACAACGCTGAACAACCTTGTCATCACAATGCTCCATAAACCTTGTCATCACATTGCTCCCTGCCCTTCTCATCACAATGCACCTTGCCCTTGTCATCAAAATGCTCCAACATTTGCAATCACAAAGCTCCATGACACTTGGCATCACAATGCTCCATGCCATTGTCATCACAATGCTCCATGACGCTAGTCATCACAATGCTCGATGCCCTTCTCATCACACTGATCCATGCCCTTGTCATTACAATCCTCCATGACCCATGTATCACAGTGTTCCTTGCCTTTGTCATCACAATACTCCAGACCCACTCTCTTCACAAAAATTAATGAAAATTTTCAGAGCAGTGCTGCATGCCCAGCTCATCACAAGGCTCCATTACCCCTGTCATAACAATGCTCCATGAACCCTGCCATCACAATGTTCCACGGCATTGTCATTACAAGGCTCGATGATCCATATCATCAAAATGCTCCAAGACCCCTGTAATCACAATGCTCCATGTGCTTGTCATCACAATGCACCATGATGCATGTCATCAGAATGCTCCATGTTTTTCTCATCAAAATGCTCCATGCTCTTGTCATCACAATGCTCCAAGACCTTGTCATCACAATGCTCCATTACCTTTGTCATCACAATCCTCCATGACATTTGGCATCACAATGCTCCATGCCACTGTCATCACAATTGTCCATGACATATGTCATCACAATGCTCCCTGACACCTGTCTTCACAATACTCCATGACCTTATCATCACAAAGCTCCAAACCCTTGTGATCACAATGTTCCATAACACTTGTCATCACAACGCCCCATGACGCTCATCATCACAATTATCCATGGTCTTCTCATCACAATGCTCCATGACTTTTGTCATCACAATGCTCAATAGAGTTGTCATCACAATGCTTCCTGATACTTGTCGTCATTAAGCTCCTTGAAGCCAGTCATGACAAGGCTCCATGACTTTTTTATCACAATGATCCATGCCCTATTCATCACAATGCTCCAAGAACGCTGTAATCACAATGCTCCATGCCCTTGTCATCGCAAAGCTCCATGACGCATGTCATCAGAATGATCCATGGCATTCTCAACACAATGCTCCATGCCCTTGTCATCACAATGCTCCAACCCCTGTAATCACAATGCTCCATGCCCCTTTTCATGAAAGAGCTCCATGAGACTTGCCATCACAAGGCTCAATGGTCTTCTCATCACGATGCTCCTGGACATTGCCATCACAATGCTCCATTCCCTTGTCATCACAATGCTCCAGGCCAACTCTCATCACAATAATCCATGAAAATTTTCAGACTAATGCTGCATGCCCAGGTCATCACAGTTCTCCATTACCCCTGTCATAACAATGCTCCATGACCCGTGCAATCACAATATTCCACTGCCTTGTCATCACAAGACTCCATGACCTATGTCATCAAAATGCTCCAAGACCCCTGTAATCACAATGCTCCATGCGCTTGTCATCACAAAGCTCCATGACACATGTCAGCAGAATACTTCATGTCCTTCTCATCACTATGCTCCATGTCATTGTCATCACATTGTTCCATGTCCTTGTCATGAAATTGCTCCAAGCCGTTGTCATCACAATGCTCCATTACCTTTGTCATCACAATCCTCCATGACACTTGGCATCACAATGCTCCCTGACACCTGTCTTCACAATACTCGATGACCTTGTCATCACAATACTCCAAAACCTTGTGATCACAATGTTCCATAACACTTGTCATCACAACGCCCCATGACGCTCATCATCACAATTATCCATGGTCTTCTCATCTCAATGCTCCATGATCTTTGTCATCACAATGCTCAATAGATTTGTCATCACAATGCTCCCTGACACTTGTCGTCATTATGCTCCTTGAATCCTGTCATGACAAGGCTCCATGCCTTTTTCATCACAATGATCCATACCCTTTTCATCACAAGGTTCCCAGACCCCTGTAATTACTATGTTCCATGCCCTTGTCATCACAAATCTCCTTGACACATGTCATCAGAATGCTCCATGGCATTCTCAACATTGTGCTCAATGTCATTGTCATCAGGATGCTCCATTACCCTTGTCATCACAACGCTCCATGATGCCTGTCATCACAATATTCCATGCCCTTCTCTTCACAATGCTCCATGACCTGTGTCATCACAAGGCTCAATACACTTGTCATCAAAATGCCTCCTGACAACTGTCAGAAGTCTCCTTGAACTCTATCCTGAAATAGCTCCATTCCTTTTTCATCACAATGCTCCATGCCCTTTTCATCACAGTGTTCCATGCCATTGTCATCACAATGCTTGATGACCCTTGTCATCAGAATGCTCCAATCCCTTGTCATCAGAATGCTCCAATTCCTTTGTCATCACAATCCTCCATGACATTTGGTATCACAATGCTCCATGCCACTGTCATCACAATTGTCCATGACAGATGTCATCACAATGCTCCCTGACACCTGTTTTCACAATGCTCCATGACCTTGTCATCACAATGCTCCAAACCCTTGTGATCACAATGTTCCATAACACTTGTCATCACAAAGCCCCATGACGCTCATCATCACAATTATCCTTGGTCTTCTCATCACAATGTTCCATGAATTTTGTCATCACAATGCTCAATAGAGTTGTCATCACAATGCTCCCTGATACTTGTCGTCATTAAGCTCCTTGAAACCAGTCATGACAAGGCTCCATGCCTTTTTCATCACAATGATCCATGCCCTTTTCAACACAATGCTCCAAGAACCCTGTAATCACAATGTTCCATGCCCTTGTCATCACAAAGCACCATGACGCATGTCATCAGAATGATCCATGGCATTCTCCACACAATGCTCCATGGCCTTGTCATCACAATGCTCCAACACCTGTAATCACAATGCTCCATGCCCCTTTTCATGAAAGAGCTCCATGAGACTTGTCATCACAAGGCTCAACGGTCTTCTCATCACGATGCTCCAGGACACTGCCATCACAATGCTCCATTCCCTTGTCATCACAATGCTCCAGGCCAACTCTCATCACAATAATCCATGAAAATTTTCAGACTAATGCTGCATGCCCAGGTCATCACAGTGCTCCATTACCCCTGTCATAACAATGCTCCATGACCCGTGCAATCAAAATGTTCCACTGCTTTGACATCACAAGACTCCATGACCTATGTCATCAAAATGCTCCAAGACCCCTGTAATCACAATGCTCCATGCGCTTGTCATCACAAAGCTCCATGACACATGTCAGCAGAATGCTTCATGTTCTTCTCATCACAATGCTCCATGTCATTGTCATCACAATGTTCCATGTCCTTGTCATGAAAATGCTCCAAGCCGTTGTCATCACAATGCTCCATTACCTTTGTCGTCACAATCCTCCATGACACTTGTCATCACAATGCTCCCTGACACCTGTCTTCACAATACTCGATGACCTTGTCATCACAATACTCCAAAACCTTGTGATCACAATGTTCCATAACACTTGTCATCACAACGCCCCATGACGCTCATCATCACAATTATCCATGGTCTTCTCATCTCAATGCTCCATGATCTTTGTCATCACAATGCTCAATAGATTGTCATCACAATGCTCCCTGATATTTGTCGTCATTATGCTCCTTGAATCCTGTCATGACAAGGCTCCATGCCTTATTCATCACAGTGATCCATGCCCTTTTCATCACAAGGTTCCCAGACCCCTGTAATTACAATGTTCCATGCCCTGTCACCACAAATCTCCTTGACGCATATCATCAGAATGCTCCATGGCATTCTCAACACTATGCTCAATGTCATTGTCATCAGGATGCTCCATTACCCTTGTCATCACAACGCTCCATGATGCCTGTCATCACAATATTCCATGCCCTGGTCTTCACAATGCTCCATGACCTGTGTCATCTCAATGCTCAATACACTTGTCATCAAAATGCCTCCGGACAACTGTCAGAAGTCTCCTTGAACTCTGTCATGAAATAGCTCCATTCCTTTTTCATCACAATGCTCCATGCCCTTTTCATCACAGTGCTCCAATCCCTTGTCATCACAATGCTCCATTACCTTTGTCATCACAATCCTCCATGAAACTTGGCATCACAATGCTCCATGCCATTGTCATCACCATGAACCGGACATATGTCATCACAAAGATCTATGACACATATCATCAGAATGCTCCATTGCGTTCTCAACACAATGCCGCATGCCATTCTCATCACAATGCTCCATGACACTTGTCATCTCAACGCTCCAGGATGCCTGGCATCACAATATTCCACGCGCCTGTCATCACAGTGCTGCATGAACATTGTCATCGCAATGCTCAATACACTTGACATCACCATGCTCCCTGACAATTATCAGAAGTCTCCTTGAAAGCTGTCATGAAATAGCTCCATGCCTTTTTCATCACAAAGCTCCATGCCCTTTTCATCACAATGCTCGATGACCCTTGTCATCACAATGCTCCAAACCCTTGTCATCACAATGCTCCATTACCTCTGTCATCACAATCCTCCATGACACTTGGCCTCACAATGCTCCATGCCATTGTCATCACAATGGACCATGACATATTTCATCAAAATGCTCCCTGACAACTGTTTTCACAAAATTCCATGACCTTGTCATCACCGTGCTCCATGCCCTTGTCATCACAATGCTCCATCTATTGTCATCATATTACTCCACAAGCTTGTGATCAGAATGCTCGATGACGCTTGGCATCACAATGCTCCATGACACCTGCCATCAAAATGCTCCATGACACCTGTCCTCACAATACTCAATGCCCCTTGTCATTACAGTGCTCCATGACGCTCCTCATCACAATGATCCATGGTCTTCTCATCACAATGCTCCACGGTCTTGCCATCACAATGCTCCATGCCCTGGTCATCACAATGTTCCATGTCCCCTGTCATCACAATTCTCCACGTTCTTTTCATCACAATGCTCCATGACACTTCTCATCACAATGATACAGGCTCTTGTCATCACAATTTTCCATGCACTTGTCATCGCAATGCTCCAAGACCCATGTCATAGCAAGCTCCATGTGCTTTGTCATCCCACTGCTGCCCCAAGTTGTCATTAAACTTTTCAATGGGCCTTGTCATCACAATGCTCCATGTCCTTGTAATCAGAATGCTCCATTACCTTTGTCATCACAATCCTCCATGACACTTGGCATCACAATGCTCCACGCCATTGTCATCACAATGGTCCATGATATATGTCATCTCAATGCTCCCTGACACCTCTCTACACAATACTCCATGACCTTGTTATCACAGTGCTCCATGACCTTGTCATCACAATGTGCCATGACCACTGTCATCACAATAATCCATGAAAATGGTCAGACCCATTGTCCATGCCCCTGTCACCACAATGCTCCATGCCCTTGTCATCACAATGTTCCGTGACCTCTTTTATGAAAATTCTCCTTGACTCCAGTCATCACAATGCTTCATGACATTTGTCATCACAATTGTCCATGCCCTTGACCTCACAAGGCTCTGTGACTTTTCTCACCACAATGTTCCATGAATTTCTCATCACAATGCTCTCTGATCCTTGTCATCACAATGTTCCATGCCTTTGTCAGCACAACGCTCCATGACACTTGTCATCACAATGGTCTATGCACATGTCAGCACAATGCTCCATGACACATGTCATCAAAATGTGCCATGCGCTTGTTATCATAATGCTGTACAACCTTGTCATCACAATGCTCCATAAGCCTTGTCATCACAATGTTCCTTAAAACTTGTCATCCCAATGCTCCATGCACTTCTCATCAAAATTCTCTCTCACCACTGATATCAGAGTGTTCCATCACTAGTCATCAGAATACTCCCTCATCCTTGTCATCACAATGTTCCATGAACCCTGTCATCGCAATGCTACATGAACTTAGCATCAAAATGCTCCATGACCCTTGACATCACAATGTTCCTTAACCCCTGTCATCAAAACGCTCCATGACCATTTTCATCTCAATCTTGCATGACCCTGTCATCACAATGCTCCCTGTTCTTCTTATCACAATGCAGCACACCCTTGTCATCAAAATGCTCCAGTATTTGTCATCAAAACTCTCCATCACACTTGGCATCACAATGCTCAATGCCATTGTCATCGCAATGCTCCATGTAACCTCTCATCACATTGCTCCATGCCCTTGCCATCACAGGGCTCCAAGACGCTTGTCATCACAATGCTCGATGCCCTTCTCATCACAATGATCCATGCCCTTGTCATTAAAATCATCCATGACCCATGTACGACAGTGTTCCTTTCCTTTGTCATCACAATCCTGCATGCCCACTCTCATCACAATAATCCATGAAAATTTTCAGAAAAACGCTCCATGCGTAGGACATCACAATGCTCCATTAACTATGTCATAAAAATGCTCCATGATCCCTGCCATCACAATGTTCAAAGGCCTTGTCATCACCAGGCTCCATGACCTATGTCATCACAATGCTCCAAGACCCCTGTAATCACAATGCTCCATGCGCTTGTCACATCATAGCTCCATGACACATGTCATCAGAATGCTCCATATCTTTCTCATCACAATACTCCATGCCCTTGTCATCACAATGCTCCAAGACCTTGTCATCACAATGCTCCATTACATTTGTCATCACAATCCTCCATGACACTTGGCATCAGAATGCTCCATGACACTGTCATCACAATGGACCATGACATATGTCATCACAATGCTCCCTGATACCTGTCTTCACAATACTCCATGACCTTGACATCACAATGCTCCAAACCCTTATCATCACAATGTTCCATAACACTTGTCATCACAACGCCCCATGACGTTCATCATCACAATTATCCATGGTCTTCTCATCACAATGCCCCATGACTTTTTCATCACAATGCTCAATAGAGATGTCATCACAATGCTCCCAGTTACTTGTCGTCATTATGCTCCTTGAACACTGTAATAACAGTGATCCATGCCCTTGTCATAACAAAGCTCCACCACGCATGTCACCACCATGATCCGTGGCATTCTCAACACAATGGCCCATGTCCTTGTCATCACAATTCTCCAAGCCCTTGTCATCACAATGCTCCGTTACGTTTATCATCACAATCCTCCATGACACTTGGCATCACAATGCACAATGATATTGTCATCACAATGAACCATGATATATGTCATCACAATGTTCCATGAAAACTCTCTACTCAATAATTCATCACCTTGTCATCGCAGTGCTCCATGCTCTAGTCATCACAATGTGCCATGCACAGTGTCATCACAATAATCCACAAAACTTGTCAGGCCAATGCTCCATGCCCCTGTCATCACAATGCTCTATGCCCTTGACATCACAATGCTCCAAGACCTTATCATCACAATGCTCCATTACCTTTATCAACACAATCCTCCATGAACTTTGGCATCACAATGCTCCATGCCATTGTCATCACAATGAACCATGATATATGTCATCACAATGCTCCCTGAAAACTCTCTACTCAATACTTCATGACCTTGTCATCACAGTGCTCCATGCCCTAGTCATCACAATGTGCCATGCGCACTGTCATCACAATAATCCATGAAACTTGTCAGGCCAATGCTCCAGCTCCTGTCACCACAATGCTCTATGCCCTTGGCATCACAATGTTCCAAGCCCTTGTAAGCACAATGCTCCTTTACCATTGTCATCACAATCCTCCATGTCACTTGGCATCAAAATGCTCCATGCCATTTTCATCACAATGGACCTGATATATATCAACACAATTCTCCCTGACACCTCTCTACACTATACTCCATGACCTTTTCATCACAGTGCTCCATGCCCTTGTCATCACAATGTGTCATGCCCACTGTCATCAAAATAATCCATGAAAATTGTCAGAACAATGCTCCATGCCCCTGTCATCACAATACTCCATGCACTTGTCATCACAATGCTCCATGACCTCGGTTATGAAAATTCTCCTTGACTCCAGTCATCACAATGCTTCATGACATTTGCCATCACAATTTTCCAAGCCCTCGTCATCACTAGGCTATGTGACTTTTGTCACCACAAAGCTCCATGTACTTCTCATCTCAATGCTCTCTGATCCTTGTCATAACAATGCTCCATGACTTTGTCATCTCAATAATTCATGACGCTTGTCATCACAAAGGTCTATGCACTTCTCAGCACAATGCTCCATGACCCATGTCATCAAAAAGTGCCATGTGTTTGTCATCATAATGCTGAACAACCTTGTCATCACAATGCTCCATAAACCTTGTCATCACAATGCTCCCTGCCCTTCTCATCACAATGCACATTGCCTTTGTCATCAAAATGCTCCAACATTTGCAATCAGAAAGATCCATTACACTTGGCATTACAATGCTCCATGCCATTGTCATCACAATGCTCCATGACGCTAGTCATCACAATGCTCGATGCACTTCTCATCACACTGATCCATGCCCTTGTCATTACAACCCTCCATGACCCATGTATCACAGTGTTCCTTGCCTTTGTCATCACAATGCTACAGGCCCACTCTCTTCACAATAATTAATGAAAATTTTCAGACCATTGCTGCATGCCCAGCTCATCACAAGGCTCCATTACCCCTGTCATAACAATGCTCCATGAACCCTGCCATCACAATGTTCCACGGCATTGTCATTACAAGGCTCGATGACCCATATCATCAAAATGCTCCAAGACACCTGTAATCACAATGCTCCAGGTGCTTGTCATCACAATGCACCATGATGCATGTCATCAGAATGCTCCATGTCTTTCTCATCAAAATGCTCCATGCTCTTGTAATCACAATGTTCCAAAACCATGTCATCACATTGCTCCATTACCTTTGTCATCACTATCCTCCATGACATATGTCATCACAATGCTCCATGCCACTGTCATCACAATTGTCCATGACAGATGTCATCACAATGCTCCCTGACACCTGTCTTCACAATACTCCATGACCTTGTCTTCACAATGCTCCAAACCCTTGTGATCACAATGTTCCATAACACTTGTCATCACAACGCCCCATGACGCTCATCATCACAATTATCCTTGGTCTTCTCATCACAATGTTCCATGACTTTTGTCATCACAATGCTCAATAGAGTTGTCATCACATTGCTCCCTGATACTTGTCGTCATTAAGCTCCTTGAAACCAGTCATGACAAGGCTCCATGCCTTTTTCATCACAATGATCCATGCCCTTTTCATCACAATGCTCCAAGAACCCTGTAATCACAATGTTCCATGCCCTTGTCATCACAAAGCACCATGACGCATGTCATCAGAATGATCCATGGCATTCTCCACACAATGCTCCATGCCCTTGTCATCACAATGCTCCAACCCCTGTAATCACAATGCTCCATGCCCCTTTTCATGAAAGAGCTCCATGAGACTTGTCATCACAAGGCTCAATGGTCTTCTCATCACGATGCTCCAGGACACTGCCATCACAATGCTCCATTCCCTTGTCATCACAATGCTCCAGGCCAACTCTCATCACAATAATCCATGAAAATTTTCAGACTAATGCTGCATGCCCAGGTCATCACAATGCTCCATTACCCCTGTCATAACAATGCTCCATGACCCGTGCAATCACAATGTTCCACTGCCTTGTCATCACAAGACTCCATGACCTATGTCATCAAAATGCTCCAAGACCCCTGTAATCACAATGCTCCATGCGCTTGTCATCACAAAGCTCCATGACACATGTCAGCAGAATGCTTCATGTTCTTCTCTTCAAAATGCTCCATGTCATTGTCATCACAATGTTCCATGTCCTTGTCATGAAATTGCTTCAAGCCGTTGTCATCACAATGCTCCATTACCTTTGTCATCACAATCCTCCATGACACTTGGCATCACAATGCTCCCTGACACCTGTCTTCACAATACTCGATGACCTTGTGATCACAATACTCCAAAACCTTGTGATCACAATGTTCCATAACACTTGTCATCACAACGCCCCATGACGCTCATCATCACAATTATCCATGGTCTTCTCATCTCAATGCTCCATGATCTTTGTCATCACAATGCTCAATAGATTTGTCATCACAATGCTCCCTGATATTTGTCGTCATTATGCTCCTTGAATCTTGTCATGACAAGGCTCCATGCCTTTTTCATCACAATGATCCATGCCCTTTTCAACAAAACGTTCCCAGACCCCTGTAATTACAAATGCTCCATGCCCTGTCATCACAAATCTCCTTGACGCATGTCATCAGAATGCTCCATGGCATTCTCAACACTATGCTCAATGTCATTGTCATCAGGATGCTCCATTACCCTTGTCATCACAACGCTCCATGATGCCTGTCATCACAATATTCCATGCCCTTGTCATCACAATGCTCCATGACCTTTGTCTTCTCAATGTTCAATACACTTGTCATCAAAATGCCTCCTGACAACTGTCAGAAGTCTCCTTGAACTCTGTCTTGAAATAGCTCCATTCCTTTTTCATCACAATGCTCCATGCCTTTTTCATCACAGTGCTCCATGCCACTGTCATCAAAATGTTTGATGACCCTTGTCATCAGAATGCTCCAATCCGTTGTCATCACAATGCTCCATTACCTTTGTCATCACAATCCTCCATGAAACTTGGCATCACAATGCTCCATGCCATTGTCATCACCATGAACCGGACATATGTCAATCCAAAGATCTATGACACATATCATCAGAATGCTCCATGGCGTTCTCAACACAATTCTGCATGCCATTCTCATCACAATGCTCCATGACACTTGTCATCACAACCCTCCAGGATGCCTGGCATCACAATATACAAAGTCCCTGTCATCGCAGTGCTGCATGAACATTGTCATCGCAATTCTCAATACACTTGACATCACCATGCTCCCTGACAATTATGGGAAGTCTCCTTGAAAGCTGTCATGAAATAGCTCCATGCCTTTTTAATCACCATGCTCCATGCCCTTTTCATCACAATGCTCGATGACCCTTGTCATCACAATGCTCCAAAACCTTGTCATCACAATGCTCCATTACCTCTGTCATCACAATCCTCCATGACCCTTGGCCTCACAATGCTCCATGCCATTGCCATCACAATGGACCATGACATATTTCATCAAAATGTTCCCTGACAACCCTTTTCACAAAATTCCATGACCTTGTCATCACCGTTCTCCATGCCCTTGTCATCACAATGCTCCATCTATTGTCATCATATTACTCCACAAGCTTGTGATCAGAATGCTCGATGACACTTGCCATCACAATGCTCCATGACACCTGTCCTCACAATGCTCAATGCCCCTTGTCATTACAGTGCTCCATGACGCTCCTCATCACAATTATCCATGGTCTTCTCATCTCAATGCTCCACGGTCTTGCCATCACAATGCTCCATGCCCTGGTCATCACAATGTTCCGTGGCCCCTGTCATCACAATTCTCCACGTTCTTTTCATCACAATGCTCCATGACACTTCTCATCACAATGATACAGGCTCTTGTCATCACAATTTTCCATGCACTTGTCATCGCAATGCTCCATGACCGCTGTCATAGCAAGCTCCATGCGTTTGTCATCCCAATGCTTCCCCAAGTTGTCATTAAAATTTTCAATGGGACTTGTCATCACAATGCTCCATGTCCTTGTAATCACAATGCTCCATTACCTTTGTCATCACAATCCTCCATGACACTTGGCATCACAATGCTCCACGCCATTGTCATCACAATGGTCCATGATATATGTCATCTCAATGCTCCCTGACACCTCTCTACACAATACTCTATGACCTTGTTATCACAGTGCTCCATGACCTTGTCATTACAATGTGCCATGACCACTGTCATCACAATAATCCATGAAAATGATCAGACCCATTGTCCATGCCCCTGTCACCACAATGGTCCATGCCCTTGTCATCACAATGTTCCGTGACCTCTTTTATGAAAATTCTCCTTGACTCCAGTCATCACAATGCTTCATGACATTTGTCATCACAATTGTCCATGCCCTTGACATCACAAGGCTCTGTGACTTTTCTCACCACAATGCTCCATGAATTTCTCATCACAATGCTCTCTGATCCTTGTCATCACAATGTTCCATGCCTTTGTCAGCACAACGCTCCATGACACATGTCATCACAATGGTCTATGCACATGTCAGCACAATGCTCCATGACACATGTCATCAAAATGTGCCATGCGCTTGTTATCATAATGCTGTACAACCTTGTCATCACAATGCTCCATAAGCCTTGTCATCACAATGTTCCTTAAAACTTGTCATCCCAATGCTCCATGCACTTCTCATCAAAATTCTCTCTCACCACTGATATCAGAGTGTTCCATCACTAGTCATCAGAATACTCCCTCATCCTTGTCATCACAATGTTCCATGAACCCTGTCATCGCAATGCTACATGAACTTAGCATCAAAATGCTCCATGACCCTTGACATCACAATGTTCCTTAACCCCTGTCATCAAAACGCTCCATGACCATTTTCATCTCAATCTTGCATGACCCTGTCATCACAATGCTCCCTGTTCTTCTTATCACAATGCACCACGCCCTTGTCATCAAAATGCTCCAATATTTGTCATCGAAAATCTCCATCACACTTGGCATCACAATGCTCAAAGCCATTGTCATCGCAATGCTCCATGTAACCTCTCATCACATTGTTCCATGCCCTTGTCATCACAGGGCTCCAAGACGCTTGTCATCACAATGCTCGATGACCTTCTCATCACAATGATCCATGCCCTTGTCATTAAAATCATCCATGACCCATGTACGACAGTGTTCCTTTCGTTTGTCATCACAATCCTGCATGCCCACTCTCATCACAATAATCCATGAAAATTTTCAGAAAAACGCTCCATGCCCAGGACATGACAATGCTCCATTACCCCTGTCATAACAATGCTCCATGACCCCTGCAATCACAATGTTCCGCTGCCTTGTCATCACAAGACTCCATGAAATATGTCATCACAATGCTCCAAGACCCCTGTAATCACAATGCTCCATGCGCTTGTCATCACAAAGCTCCATGACACATGTCAGCAGAATGCTTCATGTCCTTCTCATCACAATGCTCCATGTCATTGTCATCACAATGTTCCATGTCCTTGTCATGAAAATGCTCCAAGCCGTTGTCATCACAATGCTCCATTACCTTTGTCATCACAATCCTCCATGACACTTGGCATCACAATGCTCCCTGACACCTGTCTTCACAATACTCGATGACCTTGTCATCACAATACTCCAAAACCTTGTGATCACAATGTTCCATAACACTTGTCATCACAACGCCCCATGACGCTCATCATCACAATTATCCATGGTCTTCTCATCTCAATGCTCCATGATCTTTGTCATCACAATGCTCAATAGATTTGTCATCACAATGCTCCCTGATACTTGTCGTCATTATGCTCCTTGAATCCTGTCATGACAAGGCTCCATGCCTTTTTCATCACAATGATCCATGCCCTTTTCATCACAAGGTTCCCAGACCCCTGTAATTACTATGCTCCATGCCCTTGTCATCAAAAATCTCCTTGACGCATGTCATCAGAATGCTCCATGGCATTCTCAACACTATGCTCAATGTCATTGTCATCAGGATGCTCCATTACCCTTGTCATCACAACGCTCCATGATGCCTGTCATCACAATATTCCATGCCCTTGTCTTCACAATGCTCCATGACCTGTGTCATCACAAGGCTCAATACACTTGTCATCAAAATGCCTCCTGACAACTGTCAGAAGTCTCCTTGAACTCTGTCATGAAATAGCTCCATTCCTTTTTCATCACAATGCTCCATGCACTTTTCATCACAGTGCTCCATGCCATTGTCATCACAATGCATGATGACCCTTGTCATCACAATGCTCCAAACCCTTGTCATCACAATGCTCCATTACCTCTGTCATCACAATCCTCCATGACACTTGGCCACACAGTGCTCCATGCCATTGTCATCACAATGGACCATGACATATTTCATCAAAATGCTTCCTGACAACTCTTTTCACAATATTCCATGAACTTCTCATCACAGTGCTCCCTGCTCTTGTCATCACAATGCTCCATCTATTGTCATCATATTACTCCACAAGCTTATGATCAGAATGCTCGATGACGCTTGGCATCACAATGCTCCATGACCCCTGCCATCAAAATGCTCCATGACACCTGTCCTCACAATGCTCAATGCCCCTTGTCATTACAGTGCTCCATGATGCTCCTCATCACAATGATCCATGGTCTTCTCATCACAATGCTCCACGGTCTTGCCATCACAATGCTCCATGCCCTGGTCATCACAATGTTCCATGTCCCCTGTCATCACAATTCTCCACGTTCTTTTCATCACAATGCTCCATGACACTTCTCATCACAATGATACAGGCTCTTGTCATCACAATTTTCCATGCACTTGTCATCGCAATGCTCCAAGACCCCTGTCATAGCAAGCTCCATGCGCTTTGTCATCCCAATGCTTCCCGAAGTTGTCATTAAAATTTTCTATGGCCCTTGTCATCACAATGCTCCATGTCCTTGTAATCAGAATGCTCCATTACCTTTGTCATCACAATCCTCCATGACACTTGGCATCACAATGCTCCACGCCATTGTCATCACAATGGTCCATGATATATGTCATCTCAATGCTCCCTGACACCTCTCTACACAATACTCCATGACCTTGTTATCACAGTGCTCCATGACCTTGTCATCACAATGTGCCATGACCACTGTCATCACAATAATCCAAGAAAATGATCAGACCCATTGTCCATGCCCCTGTCACCACAATGCTCCATGCGCTTGTCATCACAATGTTCCGTGACCTCTTTTATGAAAATTCTCCTTGACTCCAGTCATCACAATGCTTCATGACATTTGTCATCACAATTGTCCATGCCCTTGACATCACAAGGCTCTGTGACTTTTCTCACCACAATGCTCCATGAATTTCTCATCACAATGCTCTCTGATCCTTGTCATCACAATGTTCCATGCCTTTGTCAGCACAACGCTCCATGACACTCGTCATCACAATGGTCTATGCACATGTCAGCACAATGCTCCATGACACATGTCATCAAAATGTGCCATGCGCTTGTTATCATAATGCTGTACAACCTTGTCATCACAATGCTCCATAAGCCTTGTCATCACAATGTTCCTTAAAACTTGTCATCCCAATGCTCCATGCACTTCTCATCAAAATTCTCTCTCACCACTGATATCAGAGTGTTCCATCACTAGTCATCAGAATACTCCCTCATCCTTGTCATCACAATGTTCCATGAACCCTGTCATCGCAATGCTACATGAACTTAGCATCAAAATGCTCCATGACCCTTGACATCACAATGTTCCTTAACCCCTGTCATCAAAACGCTCCATGACCATTTTCATCTCAATCTTGCATGACCCTGTCATCACAATGCTCCCTGTTCTTCTTATCACAATGCACCACGCACTTGTCATCAAAATGCTCCAATATTTGTCATCGAAAATCTCCATCACACTTGGCATCACAATGCTCAAAGCCATTGTCATCGCAATGCTCCATGTAACCTCTCATCACATTGCTCCATGCCCTTGTCATCACAGGGCTCCAAGACGCTTGTCATCACAATGCTCGATGACCTTCTCATCACAATGATCCATGCCCTTGTCATTAAAATCATCCATGACCCATGTACGACAGTGTTCCTTTCGTTTGTCATCACAATCCTGCATGCCCACTCTCATCACAATAATCCATGAAAATTTTCAGAAAAACGCTCCATGCCCAGGACATCACAATGCTCCATTACCCCTGTCATAACAATGCTCCATGACCCCTGCAATCACAATGTTCCACTGCCTTGTCATTACAAGACTCCATGACCTATGTCATCACAATGTTCCAAAACCCCTGTAATCACAATGCTCCATGCGCTTGTCATCTCATAGCTCCATGACACAAGTCATCGGAATGCTCCATATCATTCTCATCACAATGCTCCATGCCCTTGTCATCACAATGCTCCAAGACATTGTCATCACAATGCTCCATTACTTTTGTCATCACAATCCTCCATGATACTTGGCATTACAATGCTCCATGACACTGTCAACACACTGGACCATGACATATGTCATCACAATGATCCCTGACACCTGTCTTCACAATACTCCATGACCTTGTCATCACAATGCTCCAAACCCTTGTCACCACAATGTTCCATATCACTTGTCATCACAACGCCCCATGACGTTCATCATCACAATTATCTATGGTCTTCTCATCACAATGCCCCATGACTTTTTCATCACAATGCTCAATAGAGATGTCATTACAATTCTCCCAGTTACTTGTCGTCATTATGCTCCTTGAACACTGTAATCACAATGCTCCATGCCCTTGTCATAACAAAGCTCCATCACGCATGTCACCACAATGATCCATGTCATTCTCAACACAATGGCCCATGTCCTTGTCATCACAATTCTCCAAGCCCTTGTCATCACAATGCTCCATTTCCTTTATCATCACAATCCTCCATGACACTTGGCATCACAATGCTCCATGCCATTGTCATCACAATGAACCATGATATATGTCATCACAATGCTCCCTGAAAACTCTCTACTCAATACTTCATCACCTTGTCATCACAGTGCTCCATGCCCTAGTCATCACAATGTGCCATGCACAGTGTCATCACAATAATCCATGAAACTTGTCAGGCCAATGTTCCATGCCCCTGTCATCACAATGCTCTATGCCCTTGGCATCACAATGCTCCAAGCCCTTGTCAGCACAATGCTCCATTACCTTTGTCATCACAATCCTCCATGTCACTTGGCATCAAAATGCTCCATGCCATTGTCATCACAATGGACCTGATATATGTCATCACAATTCTCCCTGACACCTCTCTACACTATACTCCATGACCTTTTCATCACAGTGCTCCATGCCCTTGTCATCACAATGTGCCATGCCCACTGTCATCAAAATAATCCATGAAAATTGTCAGACCAATGTTCCATGCCCCTGTCATCACAATACTCCATGCCCTTGTCATCACAATGCTCCATGACCTCTGTTATGAAAATTCTCCTTGACTCCAGTCATCACAATGCTTCATGACATTTGCCATCGCAATTTTCCAAGCCCTCGTCATCACAAGGCTCTGTGACTTTTGTCACCACAATGCTCCATGTACTTCTCATCTCAATGCTCCCTGATACTTCTCATAACAATGCTCCTTGACTTTGTCATCTCAATAATCCATGACACTTGTCATCACAATGGTCTATGCACTTGTCAGCACAATGCTCCATGACCCATGTCATCAAAATGTGCCATGTGTTTGTCATCACAATGCTGAACAACCTTGTCATCACAATGCTCCATAAACCTTGTCATCACATTGCTCCCTGCCCTTCTCATCACAATGCACCTTGCCCTTGTCATCAAAATGCTCCAACATTTGCAATCACAAAGCTCCATGACACTTGGCATCACAATGCTCCATGCCATTGTCATCACAATGCTCCATGACGCTAGTCATCACAATGCTCGATGCCCTTCTCATCACACTGATCCATGCCCTTGTCATTACAATCCTCCATGACCCATGTATCACAGTGTTCCTTGCCTTTGTCATCACAATACTCCAGACCCACTCTCTTCACAAAAATTAATGAAAATTTTCAGAGCAGTGCTGCATGCCCAGCTCATCACAAGGCTCCATTACCCCTGTCATAACAATGCTCCATGAACCCTGCCATCACAATGTTCCACGGCATTGTCATTACAAGGCTCGATGATCCATATCATCAAAATGCTCCAAGACCCCTGTAATCACAATGCTCCATGTGCTTGTCATCACAATGCACCATGATGCATGTCATCAGAATGCTCCATGTTTTTCTCATCAAAATGCTCCATGCTCTTGTCATCACAATGCTCCAAGACCTTGTCATCACAATGCTCCATTACCTTTGTCATCACAATCCTCCATGACATTTGGCATCACAATGCTCCATGCCACTGTCATCACAATTGTCCATGACATATGTCATCACAATGCTCCCTGACACCTGTCTTCACAATACTCCATGACCTTATCATCACAATGCTCCAAACCCTGGTGATCACAATGTTCCATAACACTTGTCATCACAACGCCCCATGACGCTCATCATCACAATTATCCATGGTCTTCTCATCACAATGCTCCATGACATTTGTCATCACAATGCTCAATAGAGTTCTCATCACAATGCTTCCTGATACTTGTCGTCATTAAGCTCCTTGAAGCCAGTCATGACAAGGCTCCATGCCTTTTTCATCACAATGATCCATGCCCTTTTCATCACAATGCTCCAAGAACGCTGTAATCACAATGCTCCATGCCCTTGTCATCGCAAAGCTCCATGACGCATGTCATCAGAATGATCCATGGCATTCTCAACACAATGCTCCATGCCCTTGTCATCACAATGCTCCAACCCCTGTAATCACAATGCTCCATGCCCCTTTTCATGAAAGAGCTCCATGAGACTTGCCATCACAAGGCTCAATGGACTTCTCATCACGATGCTCCTGGACATTGCCATCACAATGCTCCATTCCCTTGTCATCACAATGCTCCAGGCCAACTCTCATCACAATAATCCATGAAAACTTTCAGACTAATGTTGCATGCCCAGGTCATCACAGTGCTCCATTACCCATGTCATAACAATGCTCCATGACCCCTGCAATCACAATGTTCCACTGCCTTGTCATCACAAGACTCCATGACCTATGTCATCAAAATGCTCCAAGACCCCTGTAATCACAATGCTCCATGCGCTTGTCATCACAAAGCTCCATGACACATGTCAGCAGAATACTTCATGTCCTTCTCATCACAATGCTCCATGTCATTGTCATCACAATGTTCCATGTCCTTGTCATGAAATTGCTCCAAGCCGTTGTCATCACAATGCTCCATTACCTTTGTCATCACAATCCTCCATGACACTTGGCATCACAATGCTCCCTGACACCTGTCTTCACAATACTCGATGACCTTGTCATCACAATACTCCAAAACCTTGTGATCACAATGTTCCATAACACTTGTCATCACAACGCCCCATGATGCTCATCATCACAATTATCCATGGTCTTCTCATCTCAATGCTCCATGATCTTTGTCATCACAATGCTCAATAGATTTGTCATCACAATGCTCCCTGACACTTGTCGTCATTATGCTCCTTGAATCCTGTCATGACAAGGCTCCATGCCTTTTTCATCACAATGATCCATGCCCTTTTCATCACAAGGTTCCCAGACCCCTGTAATTACTATGCTCCATGCCCTTGTCATCACAAATCTCCTTGACGCATGTCACCAGAATGCTCCATGGCATTCTCAACACTATGCTCAATGTCATTGTCATCAGGATGCTCCATTACCCTTGTGATCACAACGCTCCATGATGCCTGTCATCACAATATTCCATGCCCTTGTCTTCACTATGCTCCATGACCTGTGTCATCACAAGGCTCAATACACTTGTCATCAAAATGCCTCCTGACAACTGTCAGAAGTCTCCTTGAACTCTGTCATGAAATAGCTCCATTCCTTTTTCATCACAATGCTCCATGCTCTATTCATCACAGTGTTCCATGCCATTGTCATCACAATGCTTGATGACCCTTGTCATCAGAATGCTCAAATCCCTTGTCATCACAATGCTCCAATTCCTTTGTCATCACAATCCTCCATGACATTTGGCATCACAATGCTCCATGCCACTGTCATCACAATTGTCCATGACAGATATCATCACAATGCTCCCTGACACCTGTCTTCACAATGCTCCATGACCTTGTCATCACAATGCTCCAAACCCTTGTGATCACAATTTTCCATAACACTTGTCCTCACAACGCCCCATGACGCTCATCATCACAATTATCCCTGGTCTTCTCATCACAATGTTCCATGACTTTTGTCATCACAATGCTCAATAGAGTTGTCATCACAATGCTCCCTGATACTTGTCGTCATTAAGCTCTTTGATACCAGTCATGACAAGGCTCGATGCCTTTTTCATCACAATGATCCCTGCCCTTTTCATCACAATGCTCCAAGAACCCTGTAATCACAATGTTCCATGCCCTTGTCATCACAAAGCTCCATGACGCATGTCATCAGAAGGTTCCATGGCATTCTCCACACAACGCTCCATGCCCTTGTCATCACAAAGCTCCAACCCCTGTAATCACAATGCTCCATGCCCCTTTTCATGAAAGAGCTCCATGAGACTTGTCATCACAAGGCTCAATGGTCTTCTCATCACGATGCTCCAGGACACTGCCATCACAATGCTCCATTCCCTTGTCATCACACTGCGCCAGGCCAACTCTCCTCACAATAATCCATGAAAATTTTCAGACTAATGCTGCATGCCCAGGTCATCACAATGCTCCATTACCCCTGTCATAACAATGCTCCATGACCCGTGCAATCACAATGTTCCACTGCCTTGTCATCACAAGACTCCATGACCTATGTCATCAAAATGCTCCAAGACCCCTGTAATCACAATGCTCCATGCGCTTGTCATCACAAAGCTCCATGACACATGTCAGCAGAATGCTTCATGTTCTTCTCATCACAATGCTCCATGTCATTGTCATCACAATGTTCCATGTCCTTGTCATGAAAATGCTCCAAGCCGTTGTCATCACAATGCTCCATTACCTTTGTCATCACAATCCTCCATGACACTTGGCATCACAATGCTCCCTGACACCTGTCTTCACAATACTCGATGACCTTGTCATCACAATACTCCAAAACCTTGTGATCACAATGTTCCATAACACTTGTCATCACAACGCCCCATGACGCTCTTCATCACAATTATCCATGGTCTCCTCATCTCAATGCTCCATGATCTTTGTCATCACAAAGCTCAATAGATTTGTCATCACAATGCTCCCTGATATTTGTCGTCCTTATGCTCCTTGAATCCTGTCATGACCAGGCTCCATGCCTTATTCATCACAATGATCCATGCCCTTTTCATGACAAGGTTCCCAGACACCTGTAATTACAATGCTCCATGCCCTGTCACCACAAATCTCCTTGACGCATGTCATCAGAATGCTCCATGGCATTCTCAACACTATGCTCAATGTCATTGTCATCAGGATGCTCCATTACCCTTGTCATCACAACGCTCCATGATGCCTGTCATCACAATATTCCATGCCCTTGTCATCACAATACTCCATGACCTGTGTCATCTCAATGCACAATACACTTGTCATCAAAATGCCTCCGGACAACTGTCAGAAGTCTCCTTGAACTCTGTCATGAAATAGCTCCATTCCTTTTTCATCACAATGCTCCATGCCCTTTTCATCACAGTGCTCCAATCCCTTGTCATCACAATGCTCCATTACCCTTGTCATCACAATCCTCCATGAAACTTGGCATCACAATGCTCCATGCCATTGTCATCACCATGAACCGGACATATGTCATCACAAAGATCTATGACACATATCATCAGAATGCTCCATGGCGTTCTCAACGCAATGCTGCATGCCATTCTCATCACAATGCTCCATGACACTTGTCATCACAACGCTCCAGGATGCCTGTCACCACAATATCCAAAGCCCCTGTCATCACAGTGCTGAATGAACATTGTCAACGCAATGCTCAATACACTTGACATCACCATGCTCCCTGACAATTATCAGAAGTCTCCTTGAAAGCTGTCATGAAATAGCTCCATGCCTTTTTCATCACAATGCTGCATGCCCTTTTCATCAAAATGCTCGATGACCTTTGTCATCACAATGCTCCAAACCCTTGTCATTACAATGCTCCATTAACTCTGTCATCACAATCCTCCATGACACTTGGCCACACAATGCTCCATGCCATTGTCATCACAATGGACCATGACATATTTCATCAAAATGCTCCCTGACAACTGTTTTCACAAAATTCCATGACCTTGTCATCACCGTGCTCCATGCCCTTGTCATCACAATGCTCCATCTATTGTCATCATATTACTCCACAAGCTTGTGATCAGAATGCTCGATGACGCTTGGCATCACTATGCTCCATGACCACTGCCATCACAATGTTCCATGACACCTGACCTCACAATGCTCAATGCCCCTTGTCATTAGAGTGCTCCATGACGCTCCTCATCCCAATGATCCATGGTCTTCTCATCACAATGCTCCACGGTCTTGCCATCACAATGCTCCATGTCCTGGTCATCACAATGTTCCATGTCCCCTGTCATCACAATTCTCCACGTTCTTTTCATCACAATGCTGCATGACACTTCTCATCACAATGATACAGGCTCTTGTCATCACAATTTTCCATGCACTTGTCATCGCAATGCTCCAAGACCCCTGTCATAGCAAGCTCCATGTGCTTTGTCATCCCAATGCTTCCCCAAGTTGTCATTAAAATTTTCAATGGGCCTTGTCGTCACAATGCTCCATGTCATTGAAATCAGAATGCTCCATTACCTTTGTCATCACAATCCTCCATGACACTTGGCATCACAATGCTCCACGCCATTGTCATCACAATGGTCCATGATATATGTCATCTCAATGCTCCCTGACACCTCTCTACACAATACTCCATGACCTTGTTATCACAGTGCTCCATGACCTTGTCATCACAATGTGCCATGACCACTGTCATCACAATAATCCATGAAAATGGTCAGACCCATTGTCCATGCCCCTGTCACCACAATGTTCCATGCCCTTGTCATCACAATGTTCCGTGACCTCTTTTATGAAAATTCTCCTAAACTCCAGTCATCACAATGCTTCATGACATTTGTCATCACAATTGTCCATGCCCTTGACATCACAAGGCTCTGTGACTTTTCTCACCACAATGCTCCATGAATTTCTCATCACAATGCTCTCTGATCCTTGTCATCACAATGTTCCATGCCTTTGTCAGCACAACGCTCCATGACACTTGTCATCACAATGGTCTATGCACTTGTCAGCACAATGCTCCATGACACATGTCATCAAAATGTGCCATGCGCTTGTTATCATAATGCTGTACAACCTTGTCATCACAATGCTCCATAAGCCTTGTCATCACAATGTTCCTTAAAACTTGTCATCCCAATGCTCCATGCACTTCTCATCAAAATTCTCTCTCACCACTGATATCAGAGTGTTCCATCACTAGTCATCAGTATACTCCCTCATCCTTGTCATCACAATGTTCCATGAACCCTGTCATCGCAATGCTACATGAACTTAGCATCAAAATGCTCCATGACCCTTGACATCACAATGTTCCTTAACCCCTCTCATCAAAATGCTCCATGACAATTTTCATCTCAATCTTGCATGAACCTGTCATCACAATGCTCCCTGTTCTTCTTATCACAATGCACCACGCACTTGTCATCAAAATGCTCCAATATTTGTCATCAAAAATCTCCATCACACTTGGCATCACAATGCTCAAAGCCATAGTCATCGCAATGCTCCATGTAACCTCTCATCACATTGCTCCATGCCCTTGTCATCACAGGGCTCCAAGACGCTTGTCATCACAATGCTCGATGACCTTCTCATCACAATGATCCATGCCCTTGTCACTAAAATCATACATGACCCATGTACGACAGTGTTCCTTTCCTTTGTCATCACAATCCTGCATGCCCACACTCATCACAATAATCCATGAAAATTTTCAGAAAAACGCTCCATGCCCAGGACATCACAATGCTCCATTAACCCTGTCATAACAATGCTCCATGACTCCTGCAATCACAATGTTCCGCTGCCTTGTCATCACAAGACTCCATGAAATATGTCATCACAATGCTCCAAGACCCCTGTAATCACAATGCTCCATGCGCTTGTCATCACAAAGCTCCATGACATATGTCAGCAGAATGCTTCATGTCCTTCTCATCACAATGCTCCATGTCATTGACATCACAATGTTCCATGTCCTTGTCATGAAAATGCTCTAAGCCGTTGTCATCACAATGCTCCATTACCTTTGTCATCACAATCCTCCATGACACTTGGCATCACAATGCTCCCTGACACCTGTCTTCACAATACTCGATGACCTTGTCATCACAATACTCCAAAACCTTGTGATCACAATGTTCCATAACACTTGTCATCACAACGCCCCATGACGCTCATCATCACAATTATCCATGGTCTTCTCATCTCAATGCTCCATGATCTTTGTCATCACAATGCTCAATAGATTTGTCATCACAATGCTCCCTGATACTTGTCGTCATTATGCTCCTTGAATCCTGTCATGACAAGGCTCCATGCCTTTTTCATCACAATGATCCATGCCCTTTTCATCACAAGGTTCCCAGACCCCTGTAATTACTATGCTCCATGCCCTTGTCATCACAAATCTGCTTGACGCATGTCACCAGAATGCTCCATGGCATTCTCAACACTGTGCTCAATGTCATTGTCATCAGGATGCTCCATTACCCTTGTCATCACAACGCTCCATGATGCCTGTCATCACAATATTCCATGCCCTTGTCTTCACAATGCTCCATGACCTGTGTCATCACAAGGCTCAATACACTTGTCATCAAAATGCCTCCTGACAACTGTCAGAAGTCTCCTTGAAATCTGTCATGAAATAGCTCCATTCCTTTTTCATCACAATGCTCCAGGCCCTTTTCATCACAGTGCTCCTTGCCATTGTCATCACAATGCTTGATGACCCTTGTCATCACAATGCTCCAAACCCTTGTCATCACAATGCTCCATTACCTCTGTCATCACAATCCTCCATGACACTTGGCCTCACAATGCTCCATGCCATTGTCATCACAATGGACCATGACATATTTCATCAAAATGCTCCCTGACAACTGTTTTCACAAAATTCCATGACCTTGTCATCACCGTGCTCCATGCCCTTGTCATCACAATGCTCCATCTATTGTCATCATATTACTCCACAAGCTTGTGATCAGAATGCTCGATGACGCTTGGCATCACAATGCTCCATGACACCTGCCATCAAAATGCTCCATGACACCTGTCCTCACAATGCTCAATGCCCCTTGTCATTACAGTGCTCCATGACGCTCCTCATCCCAATGATCCATGGTCTTCTCATCACAATGCTCCACGGTCTTGCCATCACAATTCTCCATGCCCTGGTCATCACAATGTTCCATGTCCCCTGTCATCACAATTCTCCACGTTCTTTTCATCACTATACTCTTTGACACTTCTCATCACAATGATACAGGCTCTTGTCATCACAATTTTCCATGCACTTGTCATCGCAATGCTCCAAGACCCCTGTCATAGCAAGCTCCATGCGCTTTGTCATCCCAATGCTTCCCGAAGTTGTTATTAAAATTTTCTATGGCCCTTGTCATCACAATGCTCCATGCCCTTGTAATCAGAATGCTCCATTACCTTTGTCATCACAATCCTCCATGACACTTGGCATCACAATGCTCCACGCCATTGTCATCACAATGGTCCATGATATATGTCATCTCAATGCTCCCTGACACCTCTCTACACAATACTCCATGACCATGTTATCACAGTGCTCCATGACCTTGTCATCACAATGTGCCATGACCACTGTCATCACAATAATCCATGAAAATGATCAGACCCATTGTCCATGACCCTGTCACCACAATGCTCCATGCCCTTGTCATCACAATGTTCCGTGACCTCTTTTATGAAAATTCTCCTTGACTCCAGTCATCACAATGCTTCATGACATTTGTCATCACAATTGTCCATGCCCTTGGCATCACAAGGCTCTGTGACTTTTCTCCCCACAATGCTCCATGAATTTCTCATCACAATGCTCTCTGATCCTTGTCATCACAATGTTCCATGCCTTTGTCAGCACAACGCTCCATGACAATTGTCATCACAATGGTCTATGCACTTGTCAGCACAATGCTCCATGACACATGTCATCAAAATGTGCCATGCGCTTGTTATCATAATGCTGTACAACCTTGTCATCACAATGCTCCATAAGCCTTGTCATCACAATGTTCCTTAAAACTTGTCATCCCAATGCTCCATGCACTTCTCATCAAAATTCTCTCTCACCACTGATATCAGAGTGTTCCATCACTAGTCATCAGAATACTCCCTCATCCTTGTCATCACAATGTTCCATGAACCCTGTCATCGCAGTGCTACATGAACTTAGCATCAAAATGCTCCATGACCCTTGACATCACAATGTTCCTTAACCCCTGTCATCAAAACGCTCCATGACCATTTTCATCTCAATCTTGCATGACCCTGTCATCACAATGCTCCCTGTTCTTCTTATCACAATGCACCACGCCCTTGTCATCAAAATGCTCCAATATTTGTCATCAAAACTCACCATCACACTTGGCATCACAATGCTCAATGCCACTGTCATCGCAATACTCCATGTAACCTCTCATCACATTGCTCCATGCCCTTGTCATCACAGGGCTCGAAGACGTTTGTCATCACAATGCTCGATGACCTTCTCATCACAATGATCCATGCCCTTGTCATTAAAATCATACATGACCCATGTACGACAGTGTTCCTTTCGTTTGTCATCACAATCCTGCATGCCCACTCTCATCACAATAATCCATGAAAATTTTCAGAAAAACGCTCCATGCCCAGGACATCACAATGCTCCATTACCCCTGTCATAACAATGCTCCATGACCCCTGCAATCACAATGTTCCTCTGCCTTGTCATTACAAGACTCCATGACCTATGTCATCACAATGCTCCAAGACCCCTGTAATCACAATGCTCCATGCACTTGTCATCTCATAGCTCCATGACACAAGTCATCAGAATGCTCCATATCATTCTCATCACAATGCTCCATGCCCTTGTCATCACAATGCTCCAAGACCTTGTCATCACAATGATCCATTACTTTTGTCATCACAATCTTCCACGATACTTGGCATCACAATGCTCCATGACACTGTCAACACAATGGACCATGACATATGTCATCACAATGATCCCTGACACCTGTCTTCACAATAATCCATGACCTTGTCATCACAATGCTCCAAACCCTTGTCATCACAATGTTCCATAACACTTGTCATCACAACGCCCCATGACGTTCATCATCACAATTATCCATGGTCTTCTCATCACAATGCCCCATGCCTTTTCCTCACAATGCTCAATAGAGATGTCATTACAATTCTCCCAGTTACTTGTCGTCATTATGCTCCTTGAACACTGTAATCACAATGCTCCATGCCCTTGTCATAACAAAGCTCCATCACGCATGTCACCACAATGATCCATGTCATTCTCAACACAATGGCCCATGTCCTTGTCATCACAATGCTCCAAGCCCTTGTCATCACAATGCTCCATTTCCTTTATCATCACAATCCTCCATGACACTTGGCATCACAATGCTCCATGCCACTGTCATCACAATGAACCATGATATATGTCATCACAATGCTCCCTGAAAACTCTCTACTCAATACTTCATCACCTTGTCACCACAGTGCTCCATGCCCTAGTCATCACAATGTGCCATGCACAGTGTCATCACAATAATCCATGAAACTTGTCAGGCCAATGCTCCATGCCCCTGTCATCACAATGCTCTATGCCCTTGGCATCACAATGCTCCAAGCCCTTGTCAGCACAATGCTCCATTACCTTTGTCATCACAATCCTCCATGTCACTTGGCATCAAAATGCTCCATGCCATTGTCATCACAATGGACCTGATATATGTCATCACAATTCTCCCTGACACCTCTCTACACTATACTCCATGACCTTTTCATCACAGTGCTCCATGCCCTTGTCATCACAATGTGCCATGCCCACTGTCATCAAAATAATCCATGAAAATTGTCAGACCAATGTTCCATGCCCCTGTCATCACAATACTCCATGCCCTTGTCATCACAATGCTCCATGACCTCTGTTATGAAAATTCTCCTTGACTCCAGTCATCACAATGCTTCATGACATTTGCCATCGCAATTTTCCAAGCCCTCGTCATCACAAGGCTCTGTGACTTTTGTCACCACAATGCTCCATGTACTTCTCATCTCAATGCTCCCTGATACTTCTCATAACAATGCTCCTTGACTTTGTCATCTCAATAATCCATGACACTTGTCATCACAATGGTCTATGCACTTGTCAGCACAATGCTCCATGACCCATGTCATCAAAATGTGCCATGTGTTTGTCATCACAATGCTGAACAACCTTGTCATCACAATGCTCCATAAACCTTGTCATCACATTGCTCCCTGCCCTTCTCATCACAATGCACCTTGCCCTTGTCATCAAAATGCTCCAACATTTGCAATCACAAAGCTCCATGACACTTGGCATCACAATGCTCCATGCCATTGTCATCACAATGCTCCATGACGCTAGTCATCACAATGCTCGATGCCCTTCTCATCACACTGATCCATGCCCTTGTCATTACAATCCTCCATGACCCATGTATCACAGTGTTCCTTGCCTTTGTCATCACAATACTCCAGACCCACTCTCTTCACAAAAATTAATGAAAATTTTCAGAGCAGTGCTGCATGCCCAGCTCATCACAAGGCTCCATTACCCCTGTCATAACAATGCTCCATGAACCCTGCCATCACAATGTTCCACGGCATTGTCATTACAAGGCTCGATGATCCATATCATCAAAATGCTCCAAGACCCCTGTAATCACAATGCTCCATGTGCTTGTCATCACAATGCACCATGATGCATGTCATCAGAATGCTCCATGTTTTTCTCATCAAAATGCTCCATGCTCTTGTCATCACAATGCTCCAAGACCTTGTCATCACAATGCTCCATTACCTTTGTCATCACAATCCTCCATGACATTTGGCATCACAATGCTCCATGCCACTGTCATCACAATTGTCCATGACATATGTCATCACAATGCTCCCTGACACCTGTCTTCACAATACTCCATGACCTTATCATCACAAAGCTCCAAACCCTTGTGATCACAATGTTCCATAACACTTGTCATCACAACGCCCCATGACGCTCATCATCACAATTATCCATGGTCTTCTCATCACAACGCTCCATGATTTTTGTCATCACAATGCTCAATAGAGTTGTCATCACAATGCTTCCTGATACTTGTCGTCATTAAGCTCCTTGAAGCCAGTCATGACAAGACTCCATGCCTTTTTCATCACAATGATCCATGCCCTTTTCATCACAATGCTCCAAGAACGCTGTAATCACAATGCTCCATGCCCTTGTCATCGCAAAGCTCCATGACGCATGTCATCAGAATGACCCATGGCATTCTCAACACAATGCTCCATGCCCTTGTCATCACAATGCTCCAACCCCTGTAATCACAATGCTCCATGCCCCTTTTCATGAAAGAGCTCCTTGAGACTTGCCATCACAAGGCTCAATGGTCTTCTCATCACGATGCTCCTGGACATTGCCATCACAATGCTCCATTCCCTTGTCATCACAATGCTCCAGGCCAACTCTCATCACAATAATCCATGAAAACTTTCAGACTAATGCTGCATGCCCAGGTCATCACAGTGCTCCATTACCCCTGTCATAACAATGCTCCATGACCCCTGCAATCACAATATTCCACTGCCTTGTCATCACAAGACTCCATGACCTATGTCATCAAAATGCTCCAAGACCCCTGTAATCACAGTGCTCCATGCGCTTGTCATCACAAAGCTCCAGGACACATGTCAGCAGAATACTTCATGTCCTTCTCATCACAATGCTCCATGTCATTGTCATCACAATGTTCCATGTCCTTGTCATGAAATTGCTCCAAGCCGTTGTCATCACAATGCTCCATTACCTTTGTCATCACAATCCTCCATGACACTTGGCATCACAATGCTCCCTGACACCTGTCTTCACAATACTCGATGACCTTGTCATCACAATACTCCAAAACCTTGTGATCACAATGTTCCATAACACTTGTCATCACAACGCCCCATGACGCTCATCATCACAATTATCCATGGTCTTCTCATCTCAATGCTCCATGATCTTTGTCATCACAATGCTCAATAGATTTGTCATCACAATGCTCCCTGACACTTGTCGTCATTATGCTCCTTGAATCCTGTCATGACAAGGCTCCATGCCTTTTTCATCACAATGATCCATGCCCTTTTCATCACAAGGTTCCCAGACCCCTGTAATTACTATGCTCCATGCCCTTGTCATCACAAATCTCCTTGACGCATGTCATCAGAATGCTCCATGGCATTCTCAACACTGTGCTCAATGTCATTGTCATCAGGATGCTCCATTACCCTTGTCATCACAACGCTCCATGATGCCTGTCATCACAATATTCCATGCCCTTGTCTTCACAATGCTCCATGACCTGTGTCATCACAAGTCTCAATACACTTGTCATCAAAATGCCTCCTGACAACTGTCAGAAGACTCCTTGAACTCTGTCATGAAATAGCTCCATTCCTTTTTCATCACAATGCTCCATGCCCTTTTCATCACAGTGTTCCATGCCATTGTCATCACAATGCTTGATGACCATTGTCATCAGAATGCTCCAATCCCTTGTCATCACAATGCTCCATTACCTTTGTCATCACAATCCTCCATGACATTTGGCATCACAATGCTCCATGCCACAGTCATCACAATTGTCCATGACAGATGTCATCACAATGCTCCCTGACACCTGTCTTCACAATGGTCCATGACCTTGTCATCACAATGCTTCAAACACTTGTGATCACAATGTTCCATAACACTTGTCATCACAACGCCCCATGACGCTCATCATCACAATTATCCTTGGTCTTCTCATCACAATATTCCATGCCTTTTGTCATCACAATGCTCAATAGAGTTGTCATCACAATGCTCCCTGATACTTGTCGTCATTAAGCTCCTTGAAACCAGTCATGACAAGGCTCCATGCCTTTTTCATCACAATGTTCCATGCCCTTGTCATCACAAAGCATCATGACGCATGTCATCAGAATGATCCATGGCATTCTCCACACAATGCTCCATGCCCTTGTCTTCACAATGCTCCAACCCCTGTAATCACAATGCTCCATGACCCTTTTCATGAAAGAGCTCCATGAGACTTGTCATCACAAGGCTTAATGGACTTCTCATCACGATGCTCCAGGACACTGCCATCACAATGCTCCATTCCCTTGTCATCACAATGCTCCAGGCCAACTCTCATCACAATAATCCATGAAAATTTTCAGACTAATGCTGCATGCCCAGGTCATCACAATGGTCCACTACCCCTGTCATAACAATGCTCCATGACCCGTGCAATCAAAATGTTCCACTGCTTTGACATCACAAGTCTCCATGACCTATGTCATCAAAATGCTCCAAGACCCCTGTAATCACAATGCTCCATGTGCTTGTCATCACAAAGCTCCCTGACACATGTCAGCAGAATGCTTCATGTTCTTCTCATCGCAATGCTCCATGTCATTGTCATCACAATGTTCCATGTCCTTGTCATGAAAATGCTCCAAGCCGTTGTCATAACAATGCTCCATTACCTTTGTCGTCACAATCCTCCATGACACTTGGCATCACAATACTCCCTGACACCTGTGTTCACAATACTCGATGACCTTGTCATCACAATACTCCAAAACCTTGTGATCACAATGTTCCATAACACTTGTCATCACAACGCCCCATGACGCTCATCATCACAATTATCCATGGTCTTCTCATCTCAATGCTCCATGATCTTTGTCATCACAATGCTCAATAGATTTGTCATCACAATGCTCCCTGATATTTGTCGTCATTATGCTCCTTGAATCCTGTCATGACAAGGCTCCATGCCTTATTCATCACAATGATCCATGCCCTTTTCATCACAAGGTACCCAGACCCCTGTAATTACAATGCTCCATGCCCTGTCACCACAAATCTCCTTGACGCATGTCATCAGAATGCTCCACGGCATTCTCAACACTATGCTCAATGTCATTGTCATCAGGATGCTCCATTACCCTTGTCATCACAACGCTCCATGATGCCTGTCATCACAATATTCCATGCCCTTGTCTTCACAATGCTCCATGACCTGTGTCATCTCAATGCTCAATACACTTGTCATCAAAATGCCTCCGGACAACTGTCAGAAGTCTCCTTGAACTCTGTCATGAAATAGCTCCATTCCTTTTTCATCACAATGCTCCATGCCCTTTTCATCACAGTTCTCCAATCCCTTGTCATCACAATGCTCCATTACCTTTGTCATCACAATCCTCCATGAAACTTGGCATCACAATGCTCCATGCCATTGTCATCACCATGAACCGGACATATGTCATCACAAAGATCTATGACACATATCATCAGAATGCTCCATGGCGTTCTCAACACAATGCTGCATGCCATTCTCATCACAATGCTCCATGACACTTGTCATCACAACGCTCCAGGATGCCTGGCATCACAATATTCCAGGCGCCTGTCATCACTGTGCTGCATGAACATTGTCATCGCAATGCTCAATACACTTGACATCACCATGCTCCCTGACAATTATCAGAAGTCTCCTTGAAAGCTGTCATGAAATAGCTCCATGCCTTTTTCATCACAAAGCTCCATGCCCTTTTCATCACAATTCTCGAAGACCCTTGTCATCACAATGCTCCAAACCCTTGTCATCACAATGCTCCATTACCTCTGTCATCACAATCCTCCATGACACTTGGCCTCACAATGCTCCATGCCATTGTCATCACAATGGACCATGACATATTTCATCAAAATGCTCCCTGACAACTGTTTTCACAAAATTCCATGACCTTGTCATCACCGTGCTCCATGCCCTTGTCATCACAATGCTCCATCTATTGTCATCATATTACTCCACAAGCTTGTGATCAGAATGCTCGATGACGCTTGGCATCACTATGCTCCATGACCCCTGCCATCAAAATGCTCCATGACACCTGTCCTCACAATGCTCAATGCCCCTTGTCATTACAGTGCTCCATGACGCTCCTCATCACAATGATCCATGGTCTTCTCATCACAATGCTCCACGGTCTTGCCATCACAATGCTCCATGCCCTGGTCATCACAATGTTCCATGTCCCCTGTCATCACAATTCTCCACGTTCTTTTCATCACAATGCTCCATGACACTTCTCATCACCATGATACAGGCTCTTGTCATCACAATTTTCCATGCACTTGTCATCGCAATGCTCCAAGACCCCTGTCATAGCAAGCTCCATGCGCTTTGTCATCCCAATGCTTACCGAAGTTGTCATTAAAATTTTCTATGGCCCTTGTCATCACAATGCTCCATGCCCTTGTAATCAGAATGCTCCATTACCTTTGTCATCACAATCCTCCATGACACTTGGCATCACAATGCTCCACGCCATTGTCATCACAATGGTCAATGATATATGTCATCTCAATGCTCCCTGACACCTCTCTACACAATACTCCATGACCTTGTTATCACAGTGCTCCATGACTTTGTCATCACAATGTGCCATGACCACTGTCATCAAAATAATCCATGAAAATGGTCTGACCCATTGTCCATGCCCCTGTCAACACAATGCTCCATGCCCTTGTCATCACAATGTTCCGTGACCTCTTTTATGAAAATTCTCCTTGACTCCAGTCATCACAATGCTTCATGACATTTGTCATCACAATTGTCCATGCCCTTGACATCACAAGGCTCTGTGACTTTTCTCCCCACAATGCTCCATGAATTTCTCATCACAATGCTCTCTGATCCTTGTCATCACAATGTTCCATGCCTTTGTCAGCACAACGCTCCATGACAATTGTCATCACAATGGTCTATGCACTTGTCAGCACAGTGCTCCATGACACATGTCATCAAAATGTGCCATGCGCTTGTTATCATAATGCTGTACAACCTTGTCATCACAATGCTCCATAAGCCTTGTCATCACAATGTTCCTTAAAACTTGTCATCCCAATGCTCCATGCACTTCTCATCAAAATTCTCTCTCACCACTGATATCAGAGTGTTCCATCACTAGTCATCAGAATACTCCCTCATCCTTGTCATCACAATGTTCCATGAACCCTGTCATCGCAATGCTACATGAACTTAGCATCAAAATGCTCCATGACCCTTGACATCACAATGTTCCTTAACCCCTGTCATCAAAACGCTCCATGACCATTTTCATCTCAATCTTGCATGACCCTGTCATCACAATGCTCCCTGTTCTTCTTATCACAATGCACCACGCCCTTGTCATCAAAATGCTCCAATATTTGTCATCAAAAATCTCCATCACACTTGGCATCACAATGCTCAATGCCATTGTCATCGCAATGCTCCATGTAACCTCTCATCACATTGCTCCATGCCCTTGTCATCATAGGGCTCCAAGACGCTTGTCATCACAATGCTCGATGACCTTCTCATCACAATGATCCATGCCCTTGTCATTAAAATCATACATGACCCATGTACGACAGTGTTCCTTTCGTTTGTCATCACAATCCTGCATGCCCACTCTCATCACAATAATCCATGAAAATTTTCAGAAAAACGCTCCATGCCCAGGATATCACAATGCTCCATTACCCCTGTCATAACAATGCTCCATGACCCCTGCAATCACAATGTTCCACTGCCTTGTCATTACAAGACTCCATGACCTATGTCATCACAATGCTCCAAGACCCCTGTAATCACAATGCTCCATGCACTTGTCATCTCATAGCTCCATGACACAAGTCATCAGAATGCTCCATATCATTCTCATCACAATGCTCCATGCCCTTGTCATCACAATGCTCCAAGACCTTGTCATCACAATGCTCCATTACTTGTGTCATCACAATCCTCCATGATACTTGGCATCACAATGCTCCATGACACTGTCAACACAATGGACCATGAAATATGTCATCACAATGCTCCCTGACACCTGTCTTCCCAATACTCCATGACCTTGTCATCACAATGTTCCATAACACTTGTCATCACAACGCCCCATGTCGTTCATCTTCACAATTATCCATGGTCTTCTCATCACAATGTCCCATGACTTTTTCATCACAATGCTCAATACAGATGTCATTACAATTCTCCCAGTTACTTGTCGTCATTATGCTCCTTGAACACTGTAATCACAATGCTCCATGCCCTTGTCATAACAAAGCTCCATCACGCATGTCACCACAATGATCCATGTCATTCTAAACACAATGGCCCATGTCCTTGTCATCACAATGCTCCAAGCCCTTGTCATCACAATGCTCCATTTCCTTTATCATCACAATCCTCCATGACACTTGGCATCACAATGCTCCATGCCATTGTCATCACAATGAACCATGATATATGTCATCACAATGCTCCCTGAAAACTCTCTACTCAATACTTCATCACCTTGTCATCACAGTGCTCCATGCCCTAGTCATCACAATGTGCCATGCACAGTGTCATCACAATAATCCATGAAACTTGTCAGGCCAATGCTCCATGCCCCTGTCATCACAATGCTCTATGCCCTTGGCATCACAATGCTCCAAGCCCTTGTCAGCACAATGCTCCATTACCTTTGTCATCACAATCCTCCATGTCACTTGGCATCAAAATGCTCCATGCCATTGTCATCACAATGGACCTGATATATGTCATCACAATTCTCCCTGACACTTCTCTACACTATACTCCATGACCTTTTCATCACAGTGCTCCATGCCCTTGTCATCACAATGTGCCATGCCCACTGTCATCAAAATAATCCATGAAAATTGTCAGACCAATGTTCCATGCCCCTGTCATCACAATACTCCATGCCCTTGTCATCACAATGCTCCATGACCTCTGTTATGAAAATTCTCCTTGACTCCAGTCATCACAATGCTTCATGACATTTGCCATCGCAATTTTCCAAGCCCTCGTCATCACAAGGCTCTGTGACTTTTGTCACCACAATGCTCCATGTACTTCTCATCTCAATGCTCCCTGATACTTCTCATAACAATGCTCCTTGACTTTGTCATCTCAATAATCCATGACACTTGTCATCACAATGGTCTATGCACTTGTCAGCACAATGCTCCATGACCCATGTCATCAAAATGTGCCATGTGTTTGTCATCACAACGCTGAACAACCTTGTCATCACAATGCTCCATAAACCTTGTCATCACATTGCTCCCTGCCCTTCTCATCACAATGCACCTTGCCCTTGTCATCAAAATGCTCCAACATTTGCAATCACAAAGCTCCATGACACTTGGCATCACAATGCTCCATGCCATTGTCATCACAATGCTCCATGACGCTAGTCATCACAATGCTCGATGCCCTTCTCATCACACTGATCCATGCCCTTGTCATTACAATCCTCCATGACTCATGTATCACAGTGTTCCTTGCCTTTGTCATCACAATACTCCAGACCCACTCTCTTCACAAAAATTAATGAAAATTTTCAGAGCAGTGCTGCATGCCCAGCTCATCACAAGGCTCCATTACCCCTGTCATAACAATGCTCCATGAACCCTGCCATCACAATGTTCCACGGCATTGTCATTACAAGGCTCGATGATCCATATCATCAAAATGCTCCAAGACACCTGTAATCACAATGCTCCATGTGCTTGTCTTCACAATGCACCATGATGTATGTCATCAGAATGCTCCATGTTTTTCTCATCAAAATGCTCCATGCTCTTGTCATCACAATGCTCCAAGACCTTGTCATCACAATGCTCCATTACCTTTGTCATCACAATCCTCCATGACATTTGGCATCACAATGCTCCATGCCACTGTCATCACAATTGTCCATGACATATGTCATCACAATGCTCCCTGACACCTGTCTTCACAATACTCCATGACCTTATCATCACAAAGCTCCAAACCCTTGTGATCACAATGTTCCATAACACTTGTCATCACAACGCCCCATGACGCTCATCATCACAATTATCCATGGTCTTCTCATCACAATGCTCCATGACTTTTGTCATCACAATGCTCAATAGAGTTGTCATCACAATGCTTCCTGATACTTGTCGTCATTAAGCTCCTTGAAGCCAGTCATGACAAGGCTCCATGACTTTTTTATCACAATGATCCATGCCCTATTCATCACAATGCTCCAAGAACGCTGTAATCACAATGCTCCATGCCCTTGTCATCGCAAAGCTCCATGACGCATGTCATCAGAATGATCCATGGCATTCTCAACACAATGCTCCATGCCCTTGTCATCACAATGCTCCAACCCCTGTAATCACAATGCTCCATGCCCCTTTTCATGAAAGAGCTCCATGAGACTTGCCATCACAAGGCTCAATGGTCTTCTCATCACGATGCTCCTGGACATTGCCATCACAATGCTCCATTCCCTTGTCATCACAATGCTCCAGGCCAACTCTCATCACAATAATCCATGAAAATTTTCAGACTAATGCTGCATGCCCAGGTCATCACAGTTCTCCATTACCCCTGTCATAACAATGCTCCATGACCCGTGCAATCACAATATTCCACTGCCTTGTCATCACAAGACTCCATGACCTATGTCATCAAAATGCTCCAAGACCCCTGTAATCACAATGCTCCATGCGCTTGTCATCACAAAGCTCCATGACACATGTCAGCAGAATACTTCATGTCCTTCTCATCACTATGCTCCATGTCATTGTCATCACATTGTTCCATGTCCTTGTCATGAAATTGCTCCAAGCCGTTGTCATCACAATGCTCCATTACCTTTGTCATCACAATCCTCCATGACACTTGGCATCACAATGCTCCCTGACACCTGTCTTCACAATACTCGATGACCTTGTCATCACAATACTCCAAAACCTTGTGATCACAATGTTCCATAACACTTGTCATCACAACGCCCCATGACGCTCATCATCACAATTATCCATGGTCTTCTCATCTCAATGCTCCATGATCTTTGTCATCACAATGCTCAATAGATTTGTCATCACAATGCTCCCTGACACTTGTCGTCATTATGCTCCTTGAATCCTGTCATGACAAGGCTCCATGCCTTTTTCATCACAATGATCCATACCCTTTTCATCACAAGGTTCCCAGACCCCTGTAATTACTATGTTCCATGCCCTTGTCATCACAAATCTCCTTGACACATGTCATCAGAATGCTCCATGGCATTCTCAACATTGTGCTCAATGTCATTGTCATCAGGATGCTCCATTACCCTTGTCATCACAACGCTCCATGATGCCTGTCATCACAATATTCCATGCCCTTCTCTTCACAATGCTCCATGACCTGTGTCATCACAAGGCTCAATACACTTGTCATCAAAATGCCTCCTGACAACTGTCAGAAGTCTCCTTGAACTCTATCCTGAAATAGCTCCATTCCTTTTTCATCACAATGCTCCATGCCCTTTTCATCACAGTGTTCCATGCCATTGTCATCACAATGCTTGATGACCCTTGTCATCAGAATGCTCCAATCCCTTGTCATCAGAATGCTCCAATTCCTTTGTCATCACAATCCTCCATGACATTTGGTATCACAATGCTCCATGCCACTGTCATCACAATTGTCCATGACAGATGTCATCACAATGCTCCCTGACACCTGTTTTCACAATGCTCCATGACCTTGTCATCACAATGCTCCAAACCCTTGTGATCACAATGTTCCATAACACTTGTCATCACAAAGCCCCATGACGCTCATCATCACAATTATCCTTGGTCTTCTCATCACAATGTTCCATGAATTTTGTCATCACAATGCTCAATAGAGTTGTCATCACAATGCTCCCTGATACTTGTCGTCATTAAGCTCCTTGAAACCAGTCATGACAAGGCTCCATGCCTTTTTCATCACAATGATCCATGCCCTTTTCAACACAATGCTCCAAGAACCCTGTAATCACAATGTTCCATGCCCTTGTCATCACAAAGCACCATGACGCATGTCATCAGAATGATCCATGGCATTCTCCACACAATGCTCCATGGCCTTGTCATCACAATGCTCCAACACCTGTAATCACAATGCTCCATGCCCCTTTTCATGAAAGAGCTCCATGAGACTTGTCATCACAAGGCTCAATGGTCTTCTCATCACGATGCTCCAGGACACTGCCATCACAATGCTCCATTCCCTTGTCATCACAATGCTCCAGGCCAACTCTCATCACAATAATCCATGAAAATTTTCAGACTAATGCTGCATGCCCAGGTCATCACAGTGCTCCATTACCCCTGTCATAACAATGCTCCATGACCCGTGCAATCAAAATGTTCCACTGCTTTGACATCACAAGACTCCATGACCTATGTCATCAAAATGCTCCAAGACCCCTGTAATCACAATGCTCCATGCGCTTGTCATCACAAAGCTCCATGACACATGTCAGCAGAATGCTTCATGTTCTTCTCATCACAATGCTCCATGTCATTGTCATCACAATGTTCCATGTCCTTGTCATGAAAATGCTCCAAGCCGTTGTCATCACAATGCTCCATTACCTTTGTCGTCACAATCCTCCATGACACTTGTCATCACAATGCTCCCTGACACCTGTCTTCACAATACTCGATGACCTTGTCATCACAATACTCCAAAACCTTGTGATCACAATGTTCCATAACACTTGTCATCACAACGCCCCATGACGCTCATCATCACAATTATCCATGGTCTTCTCATCTCAATGCTCCATGATCTTTGTCATCACAATGCTCAATAGATTTGTCATCACAATGCTCCCTGATATTTGTCGTCATTATGCTCCTTGAATCCTGTCATGACAAGGCTCCATGCCTTATTCATCACAGTGATCCATGCCCTTTTCATCACAAGGTTCCCAGACCCCTGTAATTACAATGTTCCATGCCCTGTCACCACAAATCTCCTTGACGCATATCATCAGAATGCTCCATGGCATTCTCAACACTATGCTCAATGTCATTGTCATCAGGATGCTCCATTACCCTTGTCATCACAACGCTCCATGATGCCTGTCATCACAATATTCCATGCCCTGGTCTTCACAATGCTCCATGACCTGTGTCATCTCAATGCTCAATACACTTGTCATCAAAATGCCTCCGGATAACTGTCAGAAGTCTCCTTGAACTCTGTCATGAAATAGCTCCATTCCTTTTTCATCACAATGCTCCATGCCCTTTTCATCACAGTGCGCCAATCCCTTGTCATCACAATGCTCCATTACCTTTGTCATCACAATCCTCCATGAAACTTGGCATCACAATGCTCCATGCCATTGTCATCACCATGAACCGGACATATGTCATCACAAAGATCTATGACACATATCATCAGAATGCTCCATTGCGTTCTCAACACAATGCCGCATGCCATTCTCATCACAATGCTCCATGACACTTGTCATCACAACGCTCCAGGATGCCTGGCATCACAATATTCCACGCGCCTGTCATCACAGTGCTGCATGAACATTGTCATCGCAATGCTCAATACACTTGACATCACCATGCTCCCTGACAATTATCAGAAGTCTCCTTGAAAGCTGTCATGAAATAGCTCCATGCCTTTTTCATCACAAAGCTCCATGCCCTTTTCATCACAATGCTCGATGACCCTTGTCATCACAATGCTCCAAACCCTTGTCATCACAATGCTCCATTACCTCTGTCATCACAATCCTCCATGACACTTGGCCTCACAATGCTCCATGCCATTGTCATCACAATGGACCATGACATATTTCATCAAAATGCTCCCTGACAACTGTTTTCACAAAATTCCATGACCTTGTCATCACCGTGCTCCATGCCCTTGTCATCACAATGCTCCATCTATTGTCATCATATTACTCCACAAGCTTGTGATCAGAATGCTCGATGACGCTTGGCATCACAATGCTCCATGACACCTGCCATCAAAATGCTCCATGACACCTGTCCTCACAATACTCAATGCCCCTTGTCATTACAGTGCTCCATGACGCTCCTCATCACAATGATCCATGGTCTTCTCATCACAATGCTCCACGGTCTTGCCATCACAATGCTCCATGCCCTGGTCATCACAATGTTCCATGTCCCCTGTCATCACAATTCTCCACGTTCTTTTCATCACAATGCTCCATGACACTTCTCATCACAATGATACAGGCTCTTGTCATCACAATTTTCCATGCACTTGTCATCGCAATGCTCCAAGACCCATGTCATAGCAAGCTCCATGTGCTTTGTCATCCCACTGCTGCCCCAAGTTGTCATTAAACTTTTCAATGGGCCTTGTCATCACAATGCTCCATGTCCTTGTAATCAGAATGCTCCATTACCTTTGTCATCACAATCCTCCATGACACTTGGCATCACAATGCTCCACGCCATTGTCATCACAATGGTCCATGATATATGTCATCTCAATGCTCCCTGACACCTCTCTACACAATACTCCATGACCTTGTTATCACAGTGCTCCATGACCTTGTCATCACAATGTGCCATGACCACTGTCATCACAATAATCCATGAAAATGGTCAGACCCATTGTCCATGCCCCTGTCACCACAATGCTCCATGCCCTTGTCATCACAATGTTCCGTGACCTCTTTTATGAAAATTCTCCTTGACTCCAGTCATCACAATGCTTCATGACATTTGTCATCACAATTGTCCATGCCCTTGACCTCACAAGGCTCTGTGACTTTTCTCACCACAATGCTCCATGAATTTCTCATCACAATGCTCTCTGATCCTTGTCATCACAATGTTCCATGCCTTTGTCAGCACAACGCTCCATGACACTTGTCATCACAATGGTCTATGCACATGTCAGCACAATGCTCCATGACACATGTCATCAAAATGTGCCATGCGCTTGTTATCATAATGCTGTACAACCTTGTCATCACAATGCTCCATAAGCCTTGTCATCACAATGTTCCTTAAAACTTGTCATCCCAATGCTCCATGCACTTCTCATCAAAATTCTCTCTCACCACTGATATCAGAGTGTTCCATCACTAGTCATCAGAATACTCCCTCATCCTTGTCATCACAATGTTCCATGAACCCTGTCATCGCAATGCTACATGAACTTAGCATCAAAATGCTCCATGACCCTTGACATCACAATGTTCCTTAACCCCTGTCATCAAAACGCTCCATGACCATTTTCATCTCAATCTTGCATGACCCTGTCATCACAATGCTCCCTGTTCTTCTTATCACAATGCAGCACACCCTTGTCATCAAAATGCTCCAGTATTTGTCATCAAAACTCTCCATCACACTTGGCATCACAATGCTCAATGCCATTGTCATCGCAATGCTCCATGTAACCTCTCATCACATTGCTCCATGCCCTTGCCATCACAGGGCTCCAAGACGCTTGTCATCACAATGCTCGATGCCCTTCTCATCACAATGATCCATGCCCTTGTCATTAAAATCATCCATGACCCATGTACGACAGTGTTCCTTTCCTTTGTCATCACAATCCTGCATGCCCACTCTCATCACAATAATCCATGAAAATTTTCAGAAAAACGCTCCATGCGTAGGACATCACAATGCTCCATTAACTATGTCATAAAAATGCTCCATGATCCCTGCCATCACAATGTTCAAAGGCCTTGTCATCACCAGGCTCCATGACCTATGTCATCACAATGCTCCAAGACCCCTGTAATCACAATGCTCCATGCGCTTGTCACATCATAGCTCCATGACACATGTCATCAGAATGCTCCATATCTTTCTCATCACAATACTCCATGCCCTTGTCATCACAATGCTCCAAGACCTTGTCATCACAATGCTCCATTACATTTGTCATCACAATCCTCCATGACACTTGGCATCAGAATGCTCCATGACACTGTCATCACAATGGACCATGACATATGTCATCACAATGCTCCCTGATACCTGTCTTCACAATACTCCATGACCTTGACATCACAATGCTCCAAACCCTTATCATCACAATGTTCCATAACACTTGTCATCACAACGCCCCATGACGTTCATCATCACAATTATCCATGGTCTTCTCATCACAATGCCCCATGACTTTTTCATCACAATGCTCAATAGAGATGTCATCACAATGCTCCCAGTTACTTGTCGTCATTATGCTCCTTGAACACTGTAATAACAGTGATCCATGCCCTTGTCATAACAAAGCTCCACCACGCATGTCACCACCATGATCCGTGGCATTCTCAACACAATGGCCCATGTCCTTGTCATCACAATTCTCCAAGCCCTTGTCATCACAATGCTCCGTTACGTTTATCATCACAATCCTCCATGACACTTGGCATCACAATGCACAATGATATTGTCATCACAATGAACCATGATATATGTCATCACAATGTTCCATGAAAACTCTCTACTCAATAATTCATCACCTTGTCATCGCAGTGCTCCATGCTCTAGTCATCACAATGTGCCATGCACAGTGTCATCACAATAATCCACAAAACTTGTCAGGCCAATGCTCCATGCCCCTGTCATCACAATGCTCTATGCCCTTGACATCACAATGCTCCAAGACCTTATCATCACAATGCTCCATTACCTTTATCAACACAATCCTCCATGAACTTTGGCATCACAATGCTCCATGCCATTGTCATCACAATGAACCATGATATATGTCATCACAATGCTCCCTGAAAACTCTCTACTCAATACTTCATGACCTTGTCATCACAGTGCTCCATGCCCTAGTCATCACAATGTGCCATGCGCACTGTCATCACAATAATCCATGAAACTTGTCAGGCCAATGCTCCAGCTCCTGTCACCACAATGCTCTATGCCCTTGGCATCACAATGTTCCAAGCCCTTGTAAGCACAATGCTCCTTTACCATTGTCATCACAATCCTCCATGTCACTTGGCATCAAAATGCTCCATGCCATTTTCATCACAATGGACCTGATATATATCAACACAATTCTCCCTGACACCTCTCTACACTATACTCCATGACCTTTTCATCACAGTGCTCCATGCCCTTGTCATCACAATGTGTCATGCCCACTGTCATCAAAATAATCCATGAAAATTGTCAGAACAATGCTCCATGCCCCTGTCATCACAATACTCCATGCACTTGTCATCACAATGCTCCATGACCTCGGTTATGAAAATTCTCCTTGACTCCAGTCATCACAATGCTTCATGACATTTGCCATCACAATTTTCCAAGCCCTCGTCATCACAAGGCTATGTGACTTTTGTCACCACAAAGCTCCATGTACTTCTCATCTCAATGCTCTCTGATCCTTGTCATAACAATGCTCCATGACTTTGTCATCTCAATAATTCATGACGCTTGTCATCACAAAGGTCTATGCACTTCTCAGCACAATGCTCCATGACCCATGTCATCAAAAAGTGCCATGTGTTTGTCATCATAATGCTGAACAACCTTGTCATCACAATGCTCCATAAACCTTGTCATCACAATGCTCCCTGCCCTTCTCATCACAATGCACATTGCCTTTGTCATCAAAATGCTCCAACATTTGCAATCAGAAAGATCCATTACACTTGGCATTACAATGCTCCATGCCATTGTCATCACAAGGCTCCATGACGCTAGTCATCACAATGCTCGATGCACTTCTCATCACACTGATCCATGCCCTTGTCATTACAACCCTCCATGACCCATGTATCACAGTGTTCCTTGCCTTTGTCATCACAATGCTACAGGCCCACTCTCTTCACAATAATTAATGAAAATTTTCAGACCATTGCTACATGCCCAGCTCATCACAAGGCTCCATTACCCCTGTCATAACAATGCTCCATGAACCCTGCCATCACAATGTTCCACGGCATTGTCATTACAAGGCTCGATGACCCATATCATCAAAATGCTCGAAGACACCTGTAATCACAATGCTCCAGGTGCTTGTCATCACAATGCACCATGATGCATGTCATCAGAATGCTCCATGTCTTTCTCATCAAAATGCTCCATGCTCTTGTAATCACAATGTTCCAAAACCATGTCATCACATTGCTCCATTACCTTTGTCATCACTATCCTCCATGACATATGTCATCACAATGCTCCATGCCACTGTCATCACAATTGTCCATGACAGATGTCATCACAATGCTCCCTGACACCTGTCTTCACAATACTCCATGACCTTGTCTTCACAATGCTCCAAACCCTTGTGATCACAATGTTCCATAACACTTGTCATCACAACGCCCCATGACGCTCATCATAACAATTATCCTTGGTCTTCTCATCACAATGTTCCATGACTTTTGTCATCACAATGCTCAATAGAGTTGTCATCACATTGCTCCCTGATACTTGTCGTCATTAAGCTCCTTGAAACCAGTCATGACAAGGCTCCATGCCTTTTTCATCACAATGATCCATGCCCTTTTCATCACAATGCTCCAAGAACCCTGTAATCACAATGTTCCATGCCCTTGTCATCACAAAGCACCATGACGCATGTCATCAGAATGATCCATGGCATTCTCCACACAATGCTCCATGCCCTTGTCATCACAATGCTCCAACCCCTGTAATCACAATGCTCCATGCCCCTTTTCATGAAAGAGCTCCATGAGACTTGTCATCACAAGGCTCAATGGTCTTCTCATCACGATGCTCCAGGACACTGCCATCACAATGCTCCATTCCCTTGTCATCACAATGCTCCAGGCCAACTCTCATCACAATAATCCATGAAAATTTTCAGACTAATGCTGCATGCCCAGGTCATCACAATGCTCCATTACCCCTGTCATAACAATGCTCCATGACCCGTGCAATCACAATGTTCCACTGCCTTGTCATCACAAGACTCCATGACCTATGTCATCAAAATGCTCCAAGACCCCTGTAATCACAATGCTCCATGCGCTTGTCATCACAAAGCTCCATGACACATGTCAGCAGAATGCTTCATGTTCTTCTCTTCAAAATGCTCCATGTCATTGTCATCACAATGTTCCATGTCCTTGTCATGAAATTGCTTCAAGCCGTTGTCATCACAATGCTCCATTACCTTTGTCATCACAATCCTCCATGACACTTGGCATCACAATGCTCCCTGACACCTGTCTTCACAATACTCGATGACCTTGTGATCACAATACTCCAAAACCTTGTGATCACAATGTTCCATAACACTTGTCATCACAACGCCCCATGACGCTCATCATCACAATTATCCATGGTCTTCTCATCTCAATGCTCCATGATCTTTGTCATCACAATGCTCAATAGATTTGTCATCACAATGCTCCCTGATATTTGTCGTCATTATGCTCCTTGAATCTTGTCATGACAAGGCTCCATGCCTTTTTCATCACAATGATCCATGCCCTTTTCAACAAAATGTTCCCAGACCCCTGTAATTACAAATGCTCCATGCCCTGTCATCACAAATCTCCTTGACGCATGTCATCAGAATGCTCCATGGCATTCTCAACACTATGCTCAATGTCATTGTCATCAGGATGCTCCATTACCCTTGTCATCACAACGCTCCATGATGCCTGTCATCACAATATTCCATGCCCTTGTCATCACAATGCTCCATGACCTTTGTCTTCTCAATGTTCAATACACTTGTCATCAAAATGCCTCCTGACAACTGTCAGAAGTCTCCTTGAACTCTGTCTTGAAATAGCTCCATTCCTTTTTCATCACAATGCTCCATGCCTTTTTCATCACAGTGCTCCATGCCACTGTCATCAAAATGTTTGATGACCCTTGTCATCAGAATGCTCTAATCCGTTGTCATCACAATGCTCCATTACCTTTGTCATCACAATCCTCCATGAAACTTGGCATCACAATGCTCCATGCCATTGTCATCACCATGAACCGGACATATGTCAATCCAAAGATCTATGACACATATCATCAGAATGCTCCATGGCGTTCTCAACACAATTCTGCATGCCATTCTCATCACAATGCTCCATGACACTTGTCATCACAACCCTCCAGGATGCCTGGCATCACAATATACCAAGTCCCTGTCATCGCAGTGCTGCATGAACATTGTCATCGCAATTCTCAATACACTTGACATCACCATGCTCCCTGACAATTATGGGAAGTCTCCTTGAAAGCTGTCATGAAATAGCTCCATGCCTTTTTAATCACCATGCTCCATGCCCTTTTCATCACAATGCTCGATGACCCTTGTCATCACAATGCTCCAAAACCTTGTCATCACAATGCTCCATTACCTCTGTCATCACAATCCTCCATGACCCTTGGCCTCACAATGCTCCATGCCATTGCCATCACAATGGACCATGACATATTTCATCAAAATGTTCCCTGACAACCCTTTTCACAAAATTCCATGACCTTGTCATCACCGTTCTCCATGCCCTTGTCATCACAATGCTCCATCTATTGTCATCATATTACTCCACAAGCTTGTGATCAGAATGCTCGATGACACTTGCCATCACAATGCTCCATGACACCTGTCCTCACAATGCTCAATGCCCCTTGTCATTACAGTGCTCCATGACGCTCCTCATCACAATTATCCATGGTCTTCTCATCTCAATGCTCCACGGTCTTGCCATCACAATGCTCCATGCCCTGGTCATCACAATGTTCCGTGGCCCCTGTCATCACAATTCTCCACGTTCTTTTCATCACAATGCTCCATGACACTTCTCATCACAATGATACAGGCTCTTGTCATCACAATTTTCCATGCACTTGTCATCGCAATGCTCCATGACCGCTGTCATAGCAAGCTCCATGCGTTTGTCATCCCAATGCTTCCCCAAGTTGTCATTAAAATTTTCAATGGGACTTGTCATCACAATGCTCCATGTCCTTGTAATCACAATGCTCCATTACCTTTGTCATCACAATCCTCCATGACACTTGGCATCACAATGCTCCACGCCATTGTCATCACAATGGTCCATGATATATGTCATCTCAATGCTCCCTGACACCTCTCTACACAATACTCTATGACCTTGTTATCACAGTGCTCCATGACCTTGTCATTACAATGTGCCATGACCACTGTCATCACAATAATCCATGAAAATGATCAGACCCATTGTCCATGCCCCTGTCACCACAATGGTCCATGCCCTTGTCATCACAATGTTCCGTGACCTCTTTTATGAAAATTCTCCTTGACTCCAGTCATCACAATGCTTCATGACATTTGTCATCACAATTTCCATGCCCTTGATATCACAAGGCTCTGTGACTTTTCTCACCACAATGCTCCATGAATTTCTCATCACAATGCTCTCTGATCCTTGTCATCACAATGTTCCATGCCTTTGTCAGCACAACGCTCCATGACACTTGTCATCACAATGGTCTATGCACATGTCAGCACAATGCTCCATGACACATGTCATCAAAATGTGCCATGCGCTTGTTATCATAATGCTTTACAACCTTGTCATCACAATGCTCCATAAGCCTTGTCATCACAATGTTCCTTAAAACTTGTCATCCCAATGCTCCATGCACTTCTCATCAAAATTCTCTCTCACCACTGATATCAGAGTGTTCCATCACTAGTCATCAGAATACTCCCTCATCCTTGTCATCACAATGTTCCATGAACCCTGTCATCGCAATGCTACATGAACTTAGCATCAAAATGCTCCATGACCCTTGACATCACAATGTTCCTTAACCCCTGTCATCAAAACGCTCCATGACCATTTTCATCTCAATCTTGCATGACCCTGTCATCACAATGCTCCCTGTTCTTCTTATCACAATGCACCACGCCCTTGTCATCAAAATGCTCCAATATTTGTCATCGAAAATCTCCATCACACTTGGCATCACAATGCTCAAAGCCATTGTCATCGCAATGCTCCATGTAACCTCTCATCACATTGCTCCATGCCCTTGTCATCACAGGGCTCCAAGACGCTTGTCATCACAATGCTCGATGACCTTCTCATCACAATGATCCATGCCCTTGTCATTAAAATCATCCATGACCCATGTACGACAGTGTTCCTTTCGTTTGTCATCACAATCCTGCATGCCCACTCTCATCACAATAATCCATGAAAATTTTCAGAAAAACGCTCCATGCCCAGGACATGACAATGCTCCATTACCCCTGTCATAACAATGCTCCATGACCCCTGCAATCACAATGTTCCGCTGCCTTGTCATCACAAGACTCCATGAAATATGTCATCACAATGCTCCAAGACCCCTGTAATCACAATGCTCCATGCGCTTGTCATCACAAAGCTCCATGACACATGTCAGCAGAATGCTTCATGTCCTTCTCATCACAATGCTCCATGTCATTGTCATCACAATGTTCCATGTCCTTGTCATGAAAATGCTCCAAGCCGTTGTCATCACAATGCTCCATTACCTTTGTCATCACAATCCTCCATGACACTTGGCATCACAATGCTCCCTGACACCTGTCTTCACAATACTCGATGACCTTGTCATCACAATACTCCAAAACCTTGTGATCACAATGTTCCATAACACTTGTCATCACAACGCCCCATGACGCTCATCATCACAATTATCCATGGTCTTCTCATCTCAATGCTCCATGATCTTTGTCATCACAATGCTCAATAGATTTGTCATCACAATGCTCCCTGATACTTGTCGTCATTATGTTCCTTGAATCCTGTCATGACAAGGCTCCATGCCTTTTTCATCACAATGATCCATGCCCTTTTCATCACAAGGTTCCCAGACCCCTGTAATTACTATGCTCCATGCCCTTGTCATCAAAAATCTCCTTGACGCATGTCATCAGAATGCTCCATGGCATTCTCAACACTATGCTCAATGTCATTGTCATCAGGATGCTCCATTACCCTTGTCATCACAACGCTCCATGATGCCTGTCATCACAATATTCCATGCCCTTGTCTTCACAATGCTCCATGACCTGTGTCATCACAAGGCTCAATACACTTGTCATCAAAATGCCTCCTGACAACTGTCAGAAGTCTCCTTGAACTCTGTCATGAAATAGCTCCATTCCTTTTTCATCACAATGCTCCATGCACTTTTCATCACAGTGCTCCATGCCATTGTCATCACAATGCATGATGACCCTTGTCATCGCAATGCTCCAAACCCTTGTCATCACAATGCTCCATTACCTCTGTCATCACAATCCTCCATGACACTTGGCCACACAGTGCTCCATGCCATTGTCATCACAATGGACCATGACATATTTCATCAAAATGCTTCCTGACAACTCTTTTCACAATATTCCATGAACTTCTCATCACAGTGCTCCCTGCTCTTGTCATCACAATGCTCCATCTATTGTCATCATATTACTCCACAAGCTTATGATCAGAATGCTCGATGACGCTTGGCATCACAATGCTCCATGACCCCTGCCATCAAAATGCTCCATGACACCTGTCCTCACAATGCTCAATGCCCCTTGTCATTACAGTGCTCCATGATGCTCCTCATCACAATGATCCATGGTCTTCTCATCACAATGCTCCACGGTCTTGCCATCACAATGCTCCATGCCCTGGTCATCACAATGTTCCATGTCCCCTGTCATCACAATTCTCCACGTTCTTTTCATCACAATGCTCCATGACACTTCTCATCACAATGATACAGGCTCTTGTCATCACAATTTTCCATGCACTTGTCATCGCAATGCTCCAAGACCCCTGTCATAGCAAGCTCCATGCGCTTTGTCATCCCAATGCTTCCCGAAGTTGTCATTAAAATTTTCTATGGCCCTTGTCATCACAATGCTCCATGTCCTTGTAATCAGAATGCTCCATTACCTTTGTCATCACAATCCTCCATGACACTTGGCATCACAATGCTCCACGCCATTGTCATCACAATGGTCCATGATATATGTCATCTCAATGCTCCCTGACACCTCTCTACACAATACTCTATGACCTTGTTATCACAGTGCTCCATGACCTTGTCATTACAATGTGCCATGACCACTGTCATCACAATAATCCATGAAAATGATCAGACCCATTGTCCATGCCCCTGTCACCACAATGGTCCATGCCCTTGTCATCACAATGTTCCGTGACCTCTTTTATGAAAATTCTCCTTGACTCCAGTCATCACAATGCTTCATGACATTTGTCATCACAATTGTCCATGCCCTTGACATCACAAGGCTCTGTGACTTTTCTCACCACAATGCTCCATGAATTTCTCATCACAATGCTCTCTGATCCTTGTCATCACAATGTTCCATGCCTTTGTCAGCACAACGCTCCATGACACTTGTCATCACAATGGTCTATGCACATGTCAGCACAATGCTCCATGACACATGTCATCAAAATGTGCCATGCGCTTGTTATCATAATGCTGTACAACCTTGTCATCACAATGCTCCATAAGCCTTGTCATCACAATGTTCCTTAAAACTTGTCATCCCAATGCTCCATGCACTTCTCATCAAAATTCTCTCTCACCACTGATATCAGAGTGTTCCATCACTAGTCATCAGAATACTCCCTCATCCTTGTCATCACAATGTTCCATGAACCCTGTCATCGCAATGCTACATGAACTTAGCATCAAAATGCTCCATGACCCTTGACATCACAATGTTCCTTAACCCCTGTCATCAAAACGCTCCATGACCATTTTCATCTCAATCTTGCATGACCCTGTCATCACAATGCTCCCTGTTCTTCTTATCACAATGCACCACGCCCTTGTCATCAAAATGCTCCAATATTTGTCATCGAAAATCTCCATCACACTTGGCATCACAATGCTCAAAGCCATTGTCATCGCAATGCTCCATGTAACCTCTCATCACATTGCTCCATGCCCTTGTCATCACAGGGCTCCAAGACGCTTGTCATCACAATGCTCGATGACCTTCTCATCACAATGATCCATGCCCTTGTCATTAAAATCATCCATGACCCATGTACGACAGTGTTCCTTTCGTTTTTCATCACAATCCTGCATGCCCACTCTCATCACAATAATCCATGAAAATTTTCAGAAAAACGCTCCATGCCCAGGACATGACAATGCTCCATTACCCCTGTCATAACAATGCTCCATGACCCCTGCAATCACAATGTTCCGCTGCCTTGTCATCACAAGACTCCATGAAATATGTCATCACAATGCTCCAAGACCCCTGTAATCACAATGCTCCATGCGCTTGTCATCACAAAGCTCCATGACACATGTCAGCAGAATGCTTCATGTCCTTCTCATCACAATGCTCCATGTCATTGTCATCACAATGTTCCATGTCCTTGTCATGAAAATGCTCCAAGCCGTTGTCATCACAATGCTCCATTACCTTTGTCATCACAATCCTCCATGACACTTGGCATCACAATGCTCCCTGACACCTGTCTTCACAATACTCGATGACCTTGTCATCACAATACTCCAAAACCTTGTGATCACAATGTTCCATAACACTTGTCATCACAACGCCCCATGACGCTCATCATCACAATTATCCATGGTCTTCTCATCTCAATGCTCCATGATCTTTGTCATCACAATGCTCAATAGATTTGTCATCACAATGCTCCCTGATACTTGTCGTCATTATGCTCCTTGAATCCTGTCATGACAAGGCTCCATGCCTTTTTCATCACAATGATCCATGCCCTTTTCATCACAAGGTTCCCAGACCCCTGTAATTACTATGCTCCATGCCCTTGTCATCAAAAATCTCCTTGACGCATGTCATCAGAATGCTCCATGGCATTCTCAACACTATGCTCAATGTCATTGTCATCAGGATGCTCCATTACCCTTGTCATCACAACACTCCATGATGCCTGTCATCACAATATTCCATGCCCTTGTCTTCACAATGCTCCATGACCTGTGTCATCACAAGGCTCAATACACTTGTCATCAAAATGCCTCCTGACAACTGTCAGAAGTCTCCTTGAACTCTGTCATGAAATAGCTCCATTCCTTTTTCATCACAATGCTCCATGCACTTTTCATCACAGTGCTCCATGCCATTGTCATCACAATGCATGATGACCCTTGTCATCACAATGCTCCAAACCCTTGTCATCACAATGCTCCATTACCTCTGTCATCACAATCCTCCATGACACTTGGCCACACAGTGCTCCATGCCATTGTCATCACAATGGACCATGACATATTTCATCAAAATGCTTCCTGACAACTCTTTTCACAATATTCCATGAACTTCTCATCACAGTGCTCCCTGCTCTTGTCATCACAATGCTCCATCTATTGTCATCATATTACTCCACAAGCTTATGATCAGAATGCTCGATGACGCTTGGCATCACAATGCTCCATGACCCCTGCCATCAAAATGCTCCATGACACCTGTCCTCACAATGCTCAATGCCCCTTGTCATTACAGTGCTCCATGATGCTCCTCATCACAATGATCCATGGTCTTCTCATCACAATGCTCCACGGTCTTGCCATCACAATGCTCCATGCCCTGGTCATCACAATGTTCCATGTCCCCTGTCATCACAATTCTCCACGTTCTTTTCATCACAATGCTCCATGACACTTCTCATCACAATGATACAGGCTCTTGTCATCACAATTTTCCATGCACTTGTCATCGCAATGCTCCAAGACCCCTGTCATAGCAAGCTCCATGCGCTTTGTCATCCCAATGCTTCCCGAAGTTGTCATTAAAATTTTCTATGGCCCTTGTCATCACAATGCTCCATGTCCTTGTAATCAGAATGCTCCATTACCTTTGTCATCACAATCCTCCATGACACTTGGCATCACAATGCTCCACGCCATTGTCATCACAATGGTCCATGATATATGTCATCTCAATGCTCCCTGACACCTCTCTACACAATACTCCATGACCTTGTTATCACAGTGCTCCATGACCTTGTCATCACAATGTGCCATGACCACTGTCATCACAATAATCCAAGAAAATGATCAGACCCATTGTCCATGCCCCTGTCACCACAATGCTCCATGCGCTTGTCATCACAATGTTCCGTGACCTCTTTTATGAAAATTCTCCTTGACTCCAGTCATCACAATGCTTCATGACATTTGTCATCACAATTGTCCATGCCCTTGACATCACAAGGCTCTGTGACTTTTCTCACCACAATGCTCCATGAATTTCTCATCACAATGCTCTCTGATCCTTGTCATCACAATGTTCCATGCCTTTGTCAGCACAACGCTCCATGACACTTGTCATCACAATGGTCTATGCACATGTCAGCACAATGCTCCATGACACATGTCATCAAAATGTGCCATGCGCTTGTTATCATAATGCTGTACAACCTTGTCATCACAATGCTCCATAAGCCTTGTCATCACAATGTTCCTTAAAACTTGTCATCCCAATGCTCCATGCACTTCTCATCAAAATTCTCTCTCACCACTGATATCAGAGTGTTCCATCACTAGTCATCAGAATACTCCCTCATCCTTGTCATCACAATGTTCCATGAACCCTGTCATCGCAATGCTACATGAACTTAGCATCAAAATGCTCCATGACCCTTGACATCACAATGTTCCTTAACCCCTGTCATCAAAACGCTCCATGACCATTTTCATCTCAATCTTGCATGACCCTGTCATCACAATGCTCCCTGTTCTTCTTATCACAATGCACCACGCACTTGTCATCAAAATGCTCCAATATTTGTCATCGAAAATCTCCATCACACTTGGCATCACAATGCTCAAAGCCATTGTCATCGCAATGCTCCATGTAACCTCTCATCACATTGCTCCATGCCCTTGTCATCACAGGGCTCCAAGACGCTTGTCATCACAATGCTCGATGACCTTCTCATCACAATGATCCATGCCCTTGTCATTAAAATCATCCATGACCCATGTACGACAGTGTTCCTTTCGTTTGTCATCACAATCCTGCATGCCCACTCTCATCACAATAATCCATGAAAATTTTCAGAAAAACGCTCCATGCCCAGGACATCACAATGCTCCATTACCCCTGTCATAACAATGCTCCATGACCCCTGCAATCACAATGTTCCACTGCCTTGTCATTACAAGACTCCATGACCTATGTCATCACAATGTTCCAAAACCCCTGTAATCACAATGCTCCATGCGCTTGTCATCTCATAGCTCCATGACACAAGTCATCGGAATGCTCCATATCATTCTCATCACAATGCTCCATGCCCTTGTCATCACAATGCTCCAAGACATTGTCATCACAATGCTCCATTACTTTTGTCATCACAATCCTCCATGATACTTGGCATTACAATGCTCCATGACACTGTCAACACACTGGACCATGACATATGTCATCACAATGATCCCTGACACCTGTCTTCACAATACTCCATGACCTTGTCATCACAATGCTCCAAACCCTTGTCACCACAATGTTCCATATCACTTGTCATCACAACGCCCCATGACGTTCATCATCACAATTATCTATGGTCTTCTCATCACAATGCCCCATGACTTTTTCATCACAATGCTCAATAGAGATGTCATTACAATTCTCCCAGTTACTTGTCGTCATTATGCTCCTTGAACACTGTAATCACAATGCTCCATGCCCTTGTCATAACAAAGCTCCATCACGCATGTCACCACAATGATCCATGTCATTCTCAACACAATGGCCCATGTCCTTGTCATCACAATTCTCCAAGCCCTTGTCATCACAATGCTCCATTTCCTTTATCATCACAATCCTCCATGACACTTGGCATCACAATGCTCCATGCCATTGTCATCACAATGAACCATGATATATGTCATCACAATGCTCCCTGAAAACTCTCTACTCAATACTTCATCACCTTGTCATCACAGTGCTCCATGCCCTAGTCATCACAATGTGCCATGCACAGTGTCATCACAATAATCCATGAAACTTGTCAGGCCAATGTTCCATGCCCCTGTCATCACAATGCTCTATGCCCTTGGCATCACAATGCTCCAAGCCCTTGTCAGCACAATGCTCCATTACCTTTGTCATCACAATCCTCCATGTCACTTGGCATCAAAATGCTCCATGCCATTGTCATCACAATGGACCTGATATATGTCATCACAATTCTCCCTGACACCTCTCTACACTATACTCCATGACCTTTTCATCACAGTGCTCCATGCCCTTGTCATCACAATGTGCCATGCCCACTGTCATCAAAATAATCCATGAAAATTGTCAGACCAATGTTCCATGCCCCTGTCATCACAATACTCCATGCCCTTGTCATCACAATGCTCCATGACCTCTGTTATGAAAATTCTCCTTGACTCCAGTCATCACAATGCTTCATGACATTTGCCATCGCAATTTTCCAAGCCCTCGTCATCACAAGGCTCTGTGACTTTTGTCACCACAATGCTCCATGTACTTCTCATCTCAATGCTCCCTGATACTTCTCATAACAATGCTCCTTGACTTTGTCATCTCAATAATCCATGACACTTGTCATCACAATGGTCTATGCACTTGTCAGCACAATGCTCCATGACCCATGTCATCAAAATGTGCCATGTGTTTGTCATCACAATGCTGAACAACCTTGTCATCACAATGCTCCATAAACCTTGTCATCACATTGCTCCCTGCCCTTCTCATCACAATGCACCTTGCCCTTGTCATCAAAATGCTCCAACATTTGCAATCACAAAGCTCCATGACACTTGGCATCACAATGCTCCATGCCATTGTCATCACAATGCTCCATGACGCTAGTCATCACAATGCTCGATGCCCTTCTCATCACACTGATCCATGCCCTTGTCATTACAATCCTCCATGACCCATGTATCACAGTGTCCCTTGCCTTTGTCATCACAATACTCCAGACCCACTCTCTTCACAAAAATTAATGAAAATTTTCAGAGCAGTGCTGCATGCCCAGCTCATCACAAGGCTCCATTACCCCTGTCATAACAATGCTCCATGAACCCTGCCATCACAATGTTCCACGGCATTGTCATTACAAGGCTCGATGATCCATATCATCAAAATGCTCCAAGACCCCTGTAATCACAATGCTCCATGTGCTTGTCATCACAATGCACCATGATGCATGTCATCAGAATGCTCCATGTTTTTCTCATCAAAATGCTCCATGCTCTTGTCATCACAATGCTCCAAGACCTTGTCATCACAATGCTCCATTACCTTTGTCATCACAATCCTCCATGACATTTGGCATCACAATGCTCCATGCCACTGTCATCACAATTGTCCATGACATATGTCATCACAATGCTCCCTGACACCTGTCTTCACAATACTCCATGACCTTATCATCACAATGCTCCAAACCCTGGTGATCACAATGTTCCATAACACTTGTCATCACAACGCCCCATGACGCTCATCATCACAATTATCCATGGTCTTCTCATCACAATGCTCCATGACATTTGTCATCACAATGCTCAATAGAGTTCTCATCACAATGCTTCCTGATACTTGTCGTCATTAAGCTCCTTGAAGCCAGTCATGACAAGGCTCCATGCCTTTTTCATCACAATGATCCATGCCCTTTTCATCACAATGCTCCAAGAACGCTGTAATCACAATGCTCCATGCCCTTGTCATCGCAAAGCTCCATGACGCATGTCATCAGAATGATCCATGGCATTCTCAACACAATGCTCCATGCCCTTGTCATCACAATGCTCCAACCCCTGTAATCACAATGCTCCATGCCCCTTTTCATGAAAGAGCTCCATGAGACTTGCCATCACAAGGCTCAATGGACTTCTCATCACGATGCTCCTGGACATTGCCATCACAATGCTCCATTCCCTTGTCATCACAATGCTCAAGGCCAACTCTCATCACAATAATCCATGAAAACTTTCAGACTAATGTTGCATGCCCAGGTCATCACAGTGCTCCATTACCCATGTCATAACAATGCTCCATGACCCCTGCAATCACAATGTTCCACTGCCTTGTCATCACAAGACTCCATGACCTATGTCATCAAAATGCTCCAAGACCCCTGTAATCACAATGCTCCATGCGCTTGTCATCACAAAGCTCCATGACACATGTCAGCAGAATACTTCATGTCCTTCTCATCACAATGCTCCATGTCATTGTCATCACAATGTTCCATGTCCTTGTCATGAAATTGCTCCAAGCCGTTGTCATCACAATGCTCCATTACCTTTGTCATCACAATCCTCCATGACACTTGGCATCACAATGCTCCCTGACACCTGTCTTCACAATACTCGATGACCTTGTCATCACAATACTCCAAAACCTTGTGATCACAATGTTCCATAACACTTGTCATCACAACGCCCCATGACGCTCATCATCACAATTATCCATGGTCTTCTCATCTCAATGCTCCATGATCTTTGTCATCACAATGCTCAATAGATTTGTCATCACAATGCTCCCTTACACTTGTCGTCATTATGCTCCTTGAATCCTGTCATGACAAGGCTCCATGCCTTTTTCATCACAATGATCCATGCCCTTTTCATCACAAGGTTCCCAGACCCCTGTAATTACTATGCTCCATGCCCTTGTCATCACAAATCTCCTTGACGCATGTCACCAGAATGCTCCATGGCATTCTCAACACTATGCTCAATGTCATTGTCATCAGGATGCTCCATTACCCTTGTGATCACAACGCTCCATGATGCCTGTCATCACAATATTCCATGCCCTTGTCTTCACTATGCTCCATGACCTGTGTCATCACAAGGCTCAATACACTTGTCATCAAAATGCCTCCTGACAACTGTCAGAAGTCTCCTTGAACTCTGTCATGAAATAGCTCCATTCCTTTTTCATCACAATGCTCCATGCTCTATTCATCACAGTGTTCCATGCCATTGTCATCACAATGCTTGATGACCCTTGTCATCAGAATGCTCAAATCCCTTGTCATCACAATGCTCCAATTCCTTTGTCATCACAATCCTCCATGACATTTGGCATCACAATGCTCCATGCCACTGTCATCACAATTGTCCATGACAGATATCATCACAATGCTCCCTGACACCTGTCTTCACAATGCTCCATGACCTTGTCATCACAATGCTCCAAACCCTTGTGATCACAATTTTCCATAACACTTGTCCTCACAACGCCCCATGACGCTCATCATCACAATTATCCTTGGTCTTCTCATCACAATGTTCCATGACTTTTGTCATCACAATGCTCAATAGAGTTGTCATCACAATGCTCCCTGATACTTGTCGTCATTAAGCTCTTTGATACCAGTCATGACAAGGCTCGATGCCTTTTTCATCACAATGATCCCTGCCCTTTTCATCACAATGCTCCAAGAACCCTGTAATCACAATGTTCCATGCCCTTGTCATCACAAAGCTCCATGACGCATGTCATCAGAAGGTTCCATGGCATTCTCCACACAACGCTCCATGCCCTTGTCATCACAAAGCTCCAACCCCTGTAATCACAATGCTCCATGCCCCTTTTCATGAAAGAGCTCCATGAGACTTGTCATCACAAGGCTCAATGGTCTTCTCATCACGATGCTCCAGGACACTGCCATCACAATGCTCCATTCCCTTGTCATCACACTGCGCCAGGCCAACTCTCCTCACAATAATCCATGAAAATTTTCAGACTAATGCTGCATGCCCAGGTCATCACAATGCTCCATTACCCCTGTCATAACAATGCTCCATGACCCGTGCAATCACAATGTTCCACTGCCTTGTCATCACAAGACTCCATGACCTATGTCATCAAAATGCTCCAAGACCCCTGTAATCACAATGCTCCATGCGCTTGTCATCACAAAGCTCCATGACACATGTCAGCAGAATGCTTCATGTTCTTCTCATCACAATGCTCCATGTCATTGTCATCACAATGTTCCATGTCCTTGTCATGAAAATGCTCCAAGCCGTTGTCATCACAATGCTCCATTACCTTTGTCATCACAATCCTCCATGACACTTGGCATCACAATGCTCCCTGACACCTGTCTTCACAATACTCGATGACCTTGTCATCACAATACTCCAAAACCTTGTGATCACAATGTTCCATAACACTTGTCATCACAACGCCCCATGACGCTCTTCATCACAATTATCCATGGTCTCCTCATCTCAATGCTCCATGATCTTTGTCATCACAAAGCTCAATAGATTTGTCATCACAATGCTCCCTGATATTTGTCGTCCTTATGCTCCTTGAATCCTGTCATGACCAGGCTCCATGCCTTATTCATCACAATGATCCATGCCCTTTTCATGACAAGGTTCCCAGACACCTGTAATTACAATGCTCCATGCCCTGTCACCACAAATCTCCTTGACGCATGTCATCAGAATGCTCCATGGCATTCTCAACACTATGCTCAATGTCATTGTCATCAGGATGCTCCATTACCCTTGTCATCACAACGCTCCATGATGCCTGTCATCACAATATTCCATGCCCTTGTCATCACAATACTCCATGACCTGTGTCATCTCAATGCACAATACACTTGTCATCAAAATGCCTCCGGACAACTGTCAGAAGTCTCCTTGAACTCTGTCATGAAATAGCTCCATTCCTTTTTCATCACAATGCTCCATGCCCTTTTCATCACAGTGCTCCAATCCCTTGTCATCACAATGCTCCATTACCCTTGTCATCACAATCCTCCATGAAACTTGGCATCACAATGCTCCATGCCATTGTCATCACCATGAACCGGACATATGTCATCACAAAGATCTATGACACATATCATCAGAATGCTCCATGGCGTTCTCAACGCAATGCTGCATGCCATTCTCATCACAATGCTCCATGACACTTGTCATCACAACGCTCCAGGATGCCTGTCACCACAATATCCAAAGCCCCTGTCATCACAGTGCTGAATGAACATTGTCAACGCAATGCTCAATACACTTGACATCACCATGCTCCCTGACAATTATCAGAAGTCTCCTTGAAAGCTGTCATGAAATAGCTCCATGCCTTTTTCATCACAATGCTGCATGCCCTTTTCATCAAAATGCTCGATGACCCTTGTCATCACAATGCTCCAAACCCTTGTCATTACAATGCTCCATTAACTCTGTCATCACAATCCTCCATGACACTTGGCCACACAATGCTCCATGCCATTGTCATCACAATGGACCATGACATATTTCATCAAAATGCTCCCTGACAACTGTTTTCACAAAATTCCATGACCTTGTCATCACCGTGCTCCATGCCCTTGTCATCACAATGCTCCATCTATTGTCATCATATTACTCCACAAGCTTGTGATCAGAATGCTCGATGACGCTTGGCATCACTATGCTCCATGACCACTGCCATCACAATGTTCCATGACACCTGACCTCACAATGCTCAATGCCCCTTGTCATTAGAGTGCTCCATGACGCTCCTCATCCCAATGATCCATGGTCTTCTCATCACAATGCTCCACGGTCTTGCCATCACAATGCTCCATGTCCTGGTCATCACAATGTTCCATGTCCCCTGTCATCACAATTCTCCACGTTCTTTTCATCACAATGCTGCATGACACTTCTCATCACAATGATACAGGCTCTTGTCATCACAATTTTCCATGCACTTGTCATCGCAATGCTCCAAGACCCCTGTCATAGCAAGCTCCATGTGCTTTGTCATCCCAATGCTTCCCCAAGTTGTCATTAAAATTTTCAATGGGCCTTGTCGTCACAATGCTCCATGTCATTGAAATCAGAATGCTCCATTACCTTTGTCATCACAATCCTCCATGACACTTGGCATCACAATGCTCCACGCCATTGTCATCACAATGGTCCATGATATATGTCATCTCAATGCTCCCTGACACCTCTCTACACAATACTCCATGACCTTGTTATCACAGTGCTCCATGACCTTGTCATCACAATGTGCCATGACCACTGTCATCACAATAATCCATGAAAATGGTCAGACCCATTGTCCATGCCCCTGTCACCACAATGCTCCATGCCCTTGTCATCACAATGTTCCGTGACCTCTTTTATGAAAATTCTCCTAAACTCCAGTCATCACAATGCTTCATGACATTTGTCATCACAATTGTCCATGCCCTTGACATCACAAGGCTCTGTGACTTTTCTCACCACAATGCTCCATGAATTTCTCATCACAATGCTCTCTGATCCTTGTCATCACAATGTTCCATGCCTTTGTCAGCACAACGCTCCATGACACTTGTCATCACAATGGTCTATGCACTTGTCAGCACAATGCTCCATGACACATGTCATCAAAATGTGCCATGCGCTTGTTATCATAATGCTGTACAACCTTGTCATCACAATGCTCCATAAGCCTTGTCATCACAATGTTCCTTAAAACTTGTCATCCCAATGCTCCATGCACTTCTCATCAAAATTCTCTCTCACCACTGATATCAGAGTGTTCCATCACTAGTCATCAGTATACTCCCTCATCCTTGTCATCACAATGTTCCATGAACCCTGTCATCGCAATGCTACATGAACTTAGCATCAAAATGCTCCATGACCCTTGACATCACAATGTTCCTTAACCCCTCTCATCAAAATGCTCCATGACAATTTTCATCTCAATCTTGCATGAACCTGTCATCACAATGCTCCCTGTTCTTCTTATCACAATGCACCACGCACTTGTCATCAAAATGCTCCAATATTTGTCATCAAAAATCTCCATCACACTTGGCATCACAATGCTCAAAGCCATAGTCATCGCAATGCTCCATGTAACCTCTCATCACATTGCTCCATGCCCTTGTCATCACAGGGCTCCAAGACGCTTGTCATCACAATGCTCGATGACCTTCTCATCACAATGATCCATGCCCTTGTCACTAAAATCATACATGACCCATGTACGACAGTGTTCCTTTCCTTTGTCATCACAATCCTGCATGCCCACACTCATCACAATAATCCATGAAAATTTTCAGAAAAACGCTCCATGCCCAGGACATCACAATGCTCCATTAACCCTGTCATAACAATGCTCCATGACTCCTGCAATCACAATGTTCCGCTGCCTTGTCATCACAAGACTCCATGAAATATGTCATCACAATGCTCCAAGACCCCTGTAATCACAATGCTCCATGCGCTTGTCATCACAAAGCTCCATGACATATGTCAGCAGAATGCTTCATGTCCTTCTCATCACAATGCTCCATGTCATTGACATCACAATGTTCCATGTCCTTGTCATGAAAATGCTCTAAGCCGTTGTCATCACAATGCTCCATTACCTTTGTCATCACAATCCTCCATGACACTTGGCATCACAATGCTCCCTGACACCTGTCTTCACAATACTCGATGACCTTGTCATCACAATACTCCAAAACCTTGTGATCACAATGTTCCATAACACTTGTCATCACAACGCCCCATGACGCTCTTCATCACAATTATCCATGGTCTCCTCATCTCAATGCTCCATGATCTTTGTCATCACAAAGCTCAATAGATTTGTCATCACAATGCTCCCTGATATTTGTCGTCCTTATGCTCCTTGAATCCTGTCATGACCAGGCTCCATGCCTTATTCATCACAATGATCCATGCCCTTTTCATGACAAGGTTCCCAGACACCTGTAATTACAATGCTCCATGCCCTGTCACCACAAATCTCCTTGACGCATGTCATCAGAATGCTCCATGGCATTCTCAACACTATGCTCAATGTCATTGTCATCAGGATGCTCCATTACCCTTGTCATCACAACGCTCCATGATGCCTGTCATCACAATATTCCATGCCCTTGTCATCACAATACTCCATGACCTGTGTCATCTCAATGCACAATACACTTGTCATCAAAATGCCTCCGGACAACTGTCAGAAGTCTCCTTGAACTCTGTCATGAAATAGCTCCATTCCTTTTTCATCACAATGCTCCATGCCCTTTTCATCACAGTGCTCCAATCCCTTGTCATCACAATGCTCCATTACCCTTGTCATCACAATCCTCCATGAAACTTGGCATCACAATGCTCCATGCCATTGTCATCACCATGAACCGGACATATGTCATCACAAAGATCTATGACACATATCATCAGAATGCTCCATGGCGTTCTCAACGCAATGCTGCATGCCATTCTCATCACAATGCTCCATGACACTTGTCATCACAACGCTCCAGGATGCCTGTCACCACAATATCCAAAGCCCCTGTCATCACAGTGCTGAATGAACATTGTCAACGCAATGCTCAATACACTTGACATCACCATGCTCCCTGACAATTATCAGAAGTCTCCTTGAAAGCTGTCATGAAATAGCTCCATGCCTTTTTCATCACAATGCTGCATGCCCTTTTCATCAAAATGCTCGATGACCCTTGTCATCACAATGCTCCAAACCCTTGTCATTACAATGCTCCATTAACTCTGTCATCACAATCCTCCATGACACTTGGCCACACAATGCTCCATGCCATTGTCATCACAATGGACCATGACATATTTCATCAAAATGCTCCCTGACAACTGTTTTCACAAAATTCCATGACCTTGTCATCACCGTGCTCCATGCCCTTGTCATCACAATGCTCCATCTATTGTCATCATATTACTCCACAAGCTTGTGATCAGAATGCTCGATGACGCTTGGCATCACTATGCTCCATGACCACTGCCATCACATGTTCCATGACACCTGACCTCACAATGCTCAATGCCCCTTGTCATTAGAGTGCTCCATGACGCTCCTCATCCCAATGATCCATGGTCTTCTCATCACAATGCTCCACGGTCTTGCCATCACAATGCTCCATGTCCTGGTCATCACAATGTTCCATGTCCCCTGTCATCACAATTCTCCACGTTCTTTTCATCACAATGCTGCATGACACTTCTCATCACAATGATACAGGCTCTTGTCATCACAATTTTCCATGCACTTGTCATCGCAATGCTCCAAGACCCCTGTCATAGCAAGCTCCATGTGCTTTGTCATCCCAATGCTTCCCCAAGTTGTCATTAAAATTTTCAATGGGCCTTGTCGTCACAATGCTCCATGTCATTGAAATCAGAATGCTCCATTACCTTTGTCATCACAATCCTCCATGACACTTGGCATCACAATGCTCCACGCCATTGTCATCACAATGGTCCATGATATATGTCATCTCAATGCTCCCTGACACCTCTCTACACAATACTCCATGACCTTGTTATCACAGTGCTCCATGACCTTGTCATCACAATGTGCCATGACCACTGTCATCACAATAATCCATGAAAATGGTCAGACCCATTGTCCATGCCCCTGTCACCACAATGCTCCATGCCCTTGTCATCACAATGTTCCGTGACCTCTTTTATGAAAATTCTCCTAAACTCCAGTCATCACAATGCTTCATGACATTTGTCATCACAATTGTCCATGCCCTTGACATCACAAGGCTCTGTGACTTTTCTCACCACAATGCTCCATGAATTTCTCATCACAATGCTCTCTGATCCTTGTCATCACAATGTTCCATGCCTTTGTCAGCACAACGCTCCATGACACTTGTCATCACAATGGTCTATGCACTTGTCAGCACAATGCTCCATGACACATGTCATCAAAATGTGCCATGCGCTTGTTATCATAATGCTGTACAACCTTGTCATCACAATGCTCCATAAGCCTTGTCATCACAATGTTCCTTAAAACTTGTCATCCCAATGCTCCATGCACTTCTCATCAAAATTCTCTCTCACCACTGATATCAGAGTGTTCCATCACTAGTCATCAGTATACTCCCTCATCCTTGTCATCACAATGTTCCATGAACCCTGTCATCGCAATGCTACATGAACTTAGCATCAAAATGCTCCATGACCCTTGACATCACAATGTTCCTTAACCCCTCTCATCAAAATGCTCCATGACAATTTTCATCTCAATCTTGCATGAACCTGTCATCACAATGCTCCCTGTTCTTCTTATCACAATGCACCACGCACTTGTCATCAAAATGCTCCAATATTTGTCATCAAAAATCTCCATCACACTTGGCATCACAATGCTCAAAGCCATAGTCATCGCAATGCTCCATGTAACCTCTCATCACATTGCTCCATGCCCTTGTCATCACAGGGCTCCAAGACGCTTGTCATCACAATGCTCGATGACCTTCTCATCACAATGATCCATGCCCTTGTCACTAAAATCATACATGACCCATGTACGACAGTGTTCCTTTCCTTTGTCATCACAATCCTGCATGCCCACACTCATCACAATAATCCATGAAAATTTTCAGAAAAACGCTCCATGCCCAGGACATCACAATGCTCCATTAACCCTGTCATAACAATGCTCCATGACTCCTGCAATCACAATGTTCCGCTGCCTTGTCATCACAAGACTCCATGAAATATGTCATCACAATGCTCCAAGACCCCTGTAATCACAATGCTCCATGCGCTTGTCATCACAAAGCTCCATGACACATGTCAGCAGAATGCTTCATGTTCTTCTCATCACAATGCTCCATGTCATTGTCATCACAATGTTCCATGTCCTTGTCATGAAAATGCTCCAAGCCGTTGTCATCACAATGCTCCATTACCTTTGTCATCACAATCCTCCATGACACTTGGCATCACAATGCTCCCTGACACCTGTCTTCACAATACTCGATGACCTTGTCATCACAATACTCCAAAACCTTGTGATCACAATGTTCCATAACACTTGTCATCACAACGCCCCATGACGCTCTTCATCACAATTATCCATGGTCTCCTCATCTCAATGCTCCATGATCTTTGTCATCACAAAGCTCAATAGATTTGTCATCACAATGCTCCCTGATATTTGTCGTCCTTATGCTCCTTGAATCCTGTCATGACCAGGCTCCATGCCTTATTCATCACAATGATCCATGCCCTTTTCATGACAAGGTTCCCAGACACCTGTAATTACAATGCTCCATGCCCTGTCACCACAAATCTCCTTGACGCATGTCATCAGAATGCTCCATGGCATTCTCAACACTATGCTCAATGTCATTGTCATCAGGATGCTCCATTACCCTTGTCATCACAACGCTCCATGATGCCTGTCATCACAATATTCCATGCCCTTGTCATCACAATACTCCATGACCTGTGTCATCTCAATGCACAATACACTTGTCATCAAAATGCCTCCGGACAACTGTCAGAAGTCTCCTTGAACTCTGTCATGAAATAGCTCCATTCCTTTTTCATCACAATGCTCCATGCCCTTTTCATCACAGTGCTCCAATCCCTTGTCATCACAATGCTCCATTACCCTTGTCATCACAATCCTCCATGAAACTTGGCATCACAATGCTCCATGCCATTGTCATCACCATGAACCGGACATATGTCATCACAAAGATCTATGACACATATCATCAGAATGCTCCATGGCGTTCTCAACGCAATGCTGCATGCCATTCTCATCACAATGCTCCATGACACTTGTCATCACAACGCTCCAGGATGCCTGTCACCACAATATCCAAAGCCCCTGTCATCACAGTGCTGAATGAACATTGTCAACGCAATGCTCAATACACTTGACATCACCATGCTCCCTGACAATTATCAGAAGTCTCCTTGAAAGCTGTCATGAAATAGCTCCATGCCTTTTTCATCACAATGCTGCATGCCCTTTTCATCAAAATGCTCGATGACCCTTGTCATCACAATGCTCCAAACCCTTGTCATTACAATGCTCCATTAACTCTGTCATCACAATCCTCCATGACACTTGGCCACACAATGCTCCATGCAATTGTCATCACAATGGACCATGACATATTTCATCAAAATGCTCCCTGACAACTGTTTTCACAAAATTCCATGACCTTGTCATCACCGTGCTCCATGCCCTTGTCATCACAATGCTCCATCTATTGTCATCATATTACTCCACAAGCTTGTGATCAGAATGCTCGATGACGCTTGGCATCACTATGCTCCATGACCACTGCCATCACAATGTTCCATGACACCTGACCTCACAATGCTCAATGCCCCTTGTCATTAGAGTGCTCCATGACGCTCCTCATCCCAATGATCCATGGTCTTCTCATCACAATGCTCCACGGTCTTGCCATCACAATGCTCCATGTCCTGGTCATCACAATGTTCCATGTCCCCTGTCATCACAATTCTCCACGTTCTTTTCATCACAATGCTGCATGACACTTCTCATCACAATGATACAGGCTCTTGTCATCACAATTTTCCATGCACTTGTCATCGCAATGCTCCAAGACCCCTGTCATAGCAAGCTCCATGTGCTTTGTCATCCCAATGCTTCCCCAAGTTGTCATTAAAATTTTCAATGGGCCTTGTCGTCAAAATGCTCCATGTCATTGAAATCAGAATGCTCCATTACCTTTGTCATCACAATCCTCCATGACACTTGGCATCACAATGCTCCACGCCATTGTCATCACAATGGTCCATGATATATGTCATCTCAATGCTCCCTGACACCTCTCTACACAATACTCCATGACCTTGTTATCACAGTGCTCCATGACCTTGTCATCACAATGTGCCATGACCACTGTCATCACAATAATCCATGAAAATGGTCAGACCCATTGTCCATGCCCCTGTCACCACAATGCTCCATGCCCTTGTCATCACAATGTTCCGTGACCTCTTTTATGAAAATTCTCCTAAACTCCAGTCATCACAATGCTTCATGACATTTGTCATCACAATTGTCCATGCCCTTGACATCACAAGGCTCTGTGACTTTTCTCACCACAATGCTCCATGAATTTCTCATCACAATGCTCTCTGATCCTTGTCATCACAATGTTCCATGCCTTTGTCAGCACAACGCTCCATGACACTTGTCATCACAATGGTCTATGCACTTGTCAGCACAATGCTCCATGACACATGTCATCAAAATGTGCCATGCGCTTGTTATCATAATGCTGTACAACCTTGTCATCACAATGCTCCATAAGCCTTGTCATCACAATGTTCCTTAAAACTTGTCATCCCAATGCTCCATGCACTTCTCATCAAAATTCTCTCTCACCACTGATATCAGAGTGTTCCATCACTAGTCATCAGTATACTCCCTCATCCTTGTCATCACAATGTTCCATGAACCCTGTCATCGCAATGCTACATGAACTTAGCATCAAAATGCTCCATGACCCTTGACATCACAATGTTCCTTAACCCCTCTCATCAAAATGCTCCATGACAATTTTCATCTCAATCTTGCATGAACCTGTCATCACAATGCTCCCTGTTCTTCTTATCACAATGCACCACGCACTTGTCATCAAAATGCTCCAATATTTGTCATCAAAAATCTCCATCACACTTGGCATCACAATGCTCAAAGCCATAGTCATCGCAATGCTCCATGTAACCTCTCATCACATTGCTCCATGCCCTTGTCATCACAGGGCTCCAAGACGCTTGTCATCACAATGCTCGATGACCTTCTCATCACAATGATCCATGCCCTTGTCACTAAAATCATACATGACCCATGTACGACAGTGTTCCTTTCCTTTGTCATCACAATCCTGCATGCCCACACTCATCACAATAATCCATGAAAATTTTCAGAAAAACGCTCCATGCCCAGGACATCACAATGCTCCATTAACCCTGTCATAACAATGCTCCATGACTCCTGCAATCACAATGTTCCGCTGCCTTGTCATCACAAGACTCCATGAAATATGTCATCACAATGCTCCAAGACCCCTGTAATCACAATGCTCCATGCGCTTGTCATCACAAAGCTCCATGACATATGTCAGCAGAATGCTTCATGTCCTTCTCATCACAATGCTCCATGTCATTGACATCACAATGTTCCATGTCCTTGTCATGAAAATGCTCTAAGCCGTTGTCATCACAATGCTCCATTACCTTTGTCATCACAATCCTCCATGACACTTGGCATCACAATGCTCCCTGACACCTGTCTTCACAATACTCGATGACCTTGTCATCACAATACTCCAAAACCTTGTGATCACAATGTTCCATAACACTTGTCATCACAACGCCCCATGACGCTCATCATCACAATTATCCATGGTCTTCTCATCTCAATGCTCCATGATCTTTGTCATCACAATGCTCAATAGATTTGTCATCACAATGCTCCCTGATACTTGTCGTCATTATGCTCCTTGAATCCTGTCATGACAAGGCTCCATGCCTTTTTCATCACAATGATCCATGCCCTTTTCATCACAAGGTTCCCAGACCCCTGTAATTACTATGCTCCATGCCCTTGTCATCACAAATCTGCTTGACGCATGTCACCAGAATGCTCCATGGCATTCTCAACACTGTGCTCAATGTCATTGTCATCAGGATGCTCCATTACCCTTGTCATCACAACGCTCCATGATGCCTGTCATCACAATATTCCATGCCCTTGTCTTCACAATGCTCCATGACCTGTGTCATCACAAGGCTCAATACACTTGTCATCAAAATGCCTCCTGACAACTGTCAGAAGTCTCCTTGAACTCTGTCATGAAATAGCTCCATTCCTTTTTCATCACAATGCTCCATGCCCTTTTCATCACAGTGCTCCTTGCCATTTTCATCACAATGCTTGATGACCCTTGTCATCACAATGCTCCAAACCCTTGTCATCACAATGCTCCATTACCTCTGTCATCACAATCCTCCATGACACTTGGCCTCACAATGCTCCATGCCATTGTCATCACAATGGACCATGACATATTTCATCAAAATGCTCCCTGACAACTGTTTTCACAAAATTCCATGACCTTGTCATCACCGTGCTCCATGCCCTTGTCATCACAATGCTCCATCTATTGTCATCATATTACTCCACAAGCTTGTGATCAGAATGCTCGATGACGCTTGGCATCACAATGCTCCATGACACCTGCCATCAAAATGCTCCATGACACCTGTCCTCACAATGCTCAATGCCCCTTGTCATTACAGTGCTCCATGACGCTCCTCATCCCAATGATCCATGGTCTTCTCATCACAATGCTCCACGGTCTTGCCATCACAATTCTCCATGCCCTGGTCATCACAATGTTCCATGTCCCCTGTCATCACAATTCTCCACGTTCTTTTCATCACTATACTCTTTGACACTTCTCATCACAATGATACAGGCTCTTGTCATCACAATTTTCCATGCACTTGTCATCGCAATGCTCCAAGACCCCTGTCATAGCAAGCTCCATGCGCTTTGTCATCCCAATGCTTCCCGAAGTTGTCATTAAAATTTTCTATGGCCCTTGTCATCACAATGCTCCATGCCCTTGTAATCAGAATGCTCCATTACCTTTGTCATCACAATCCTCCATGACACTTGGCATCACAATGCTCCACGCCATTGTCATCACAATGGTCCATGATATATGTCATCTCAATGCTCCCTGACACCTCTCTACACAATACTCCATGACCATGTTATCACAGTGCTCCATGACCTTGTCATCACAATGTGCCATGACCACTGTCATCACAATAATCCATGAAAATGATCAGACCCATTGTCCATGACCCTGTCACCACAATGCTCCATGCCCTTGTCATCACAATGTTCCGTGACCTCTTTTATGAAAATTCTCCTTGACTCCAGTCATCACAATGCTTCATGACATTTGTCATCACAATTGTCCATGCCCTTGGCATCACAAGGCTCTGTGACTTTTCTCCCCACAATGCTCCATGAATTTCTCATCACAATGCTCTCTGATCCTTGTCATCACAATGTTCCATGCCTTTGTCAGCACAACGCTCCATGACAATTGTCATCACAATGGTCTATGCACTTGTCAGCACAATGCTCCATGACACATGTCATCAAAATGTGCCATGCGCTTGTTATCATAATGCTGTACAACCTTGTCATCACAATGCTCCATAAGCCTTGTCATCACAATGTTCCTTAAAACTTGTCATCCCAAAGCTCCATGCACTTCTCATCAAAATTCTCTCTCACCACTGATATCAGAGTGTTCCATCACTAGTCATCAGAATACTCCCTCATCCTTGTCATCACAATGTTCCATGAACCCTGTCATCGCAGTGCTACATGAACTTAGCATCAAAATGCTCCATGACCCTTGACATCACAATGTTCCTTAACCCCTGTCATCAAAACGCTCCATGACCATTTTCATCTCAATCTTGCATGACCCTGTCATCACAATGCTCCCTGTTCTTCTTATCACAATGCACCACGCCCTTGTCATCAAAATGCTCCAATATTTGTCATCAAAACTCACCATCACACTTGGCATCACAATGCTCAATGCCACTGTCATCGCAATACTCCATGTAACCTCTCATCACATTGCTCCATGCCCTTGTCATCACAGGGCTCGAAGACGTTTGTCATCACAATGCTCGATGACCTTCTCATCACAATGATCCATGCCCTTGTCATTAAAATCATACATGACCCATGTACGACAGTGTTCCTTTCGTTTGTCATCACAATCCTGCATGCCCACTCTCATCACAATAATCCATGAAAATTTTCAGAAAAACGCTCCATGCCCAGGACATCACAATGCTCCATTACCCCTGTCATAACAATGCTCCATGACCCCTGCAATCACAATGTTCCTCTGCCTTGTCATTACAAGACTCCATGACCTATGTCATCACAATGCTCCAAGACCCCTGTAATCACAATGCTCCATGCACTTGTCATCTCATAGCTCCATGACACAAGTCATCAGAATGCTCCATATCATTCTCATCACAATGCTCCATGCCCTTGTCATCACAATGCTCCAAGACCTTGTCATCACAATGATCCATTACTTTTGTCATCACAATCCTCCACGATACTTGGCATCACAATGCTCCATGACACTGTCAACACAATGGACCATGACATATGTCATCACAATGATCCCTGACACCTGTCTTCACAATAATCCATGACCTTGTCATCACAATGCTCCAAACCCTTGTCATCACAATGTTCCATAACACTTGTCATCACAACGCCCCATGACGTTCATCATCACAATTATCCATGGTCTTCTCATCACAATGCCCCATGCCTTTTCCTCACAATGCTCAATAGAGATGTCATTACAATTCTCCCAGTTACTTGTCGTCATTATGCTCCTTGAACACTGTAATCACAATGCTCCATGCCCTTGTCATAACAAAGCTCCATCACGCATGTCACCACAATGATCCATGTCATTCTCAACACAATGGCCCATGTCCTTGTCATCACAATGCTCCAAGCCCTTGTCATCACAATGCTCCATTTCCTTTATCATCACAATCCTCCATGACACTTGGCATCACAATGCTCCATGCCACTGTCATCACAATGAACCATGATATATGTCATCACAATGCTCCCTGAAAACTCTCTACTCAATACTTCATCACCTTGTCACCACAGTGCTCCATGCCCTAGTCATCACAATGTGCCATGCACAGTGTCATCACAATAATCCATGAAACTTGTCAGGCCAATGCTCCATGCCCCTGTCATCACAATGCTCTATGCCCTTGGCATCACAATGCTCCAAGCCCTTGTCAGCACAATGCTCCATTACCTTTGTCATCACAATCCTCCATGTCACTTGGCATCAAAATGCTCCATGCCATTGTCATCACAATGGACCTGATATATGTCATCACAATTCTCCCTGACACCTCTCTACACTATACTCCATGACCTTTTCATCACAGTGCTCCATGCCCTTGTCATCACAATGTGCCATGCCCACTGTCATCAAAATAATCCATGAAAATTGTCAGACCAATGTTCCATGCCCCTGTCATCACAATACTCCATGCCCTTGTCATCACAATGCTCCATGACCTCTGTTATGAAAATTCTCCTTGACTCCAGTCATCACAATGCTTCATGACATTTGCCATCGCAATTTTCCAAGCCCTCGTCATCACAAGGCTCTGTGACTTTTGTCACCACAATGCTCCATGTACTTCTCATCTCAATGCTCCCTGATACTTCTCATAACAATGCTCCTTGACTTTGTCATCTCAATAATCCATGACACTTGTCATCACAATGGTCTATGCACTTGTCAGCACAATGCTCCATGACCCATGTCATCAAAATGTGCCATGTGTTTGTCATCACAATGCTGAACAACCTTGTCATCACAATGCTCCATAAACCTTGTCATCACATTGCTCCCTGCCCTTCTCATCACAATGCACCTTGCCCTTGTCATCAAAATGCTCCAACATTTGCAATCACAAAGCTCCATGACACTTGGCATCACAATGCTCCATGCCATTGTCATCACAATGCTCCATGACGCTAGTCATCACAATGCTCGATGCCCTTCTCATCACACTGATCCATGCCCTTGTCATTACAATCCTCCATGACCCATGTATCACAGTGTTCCTTGCCTTTGTCATCACAATACTCCAGACCCACTCTCTTCACAAAAATTAATGAAAATTTTCAGAGCAGTGCTGCATGCCCAGCTCATCACAAGGCTCCATTACCCCTGTCATAACAATGCTCCATGAACCCTGCCATCACAATGTTCCACGGCATTGTCATTACAAGGCTCGATGATCCATATCATCAAAATGCTCCAAGACCCCTGTAATCACAATGCTCCATGTGCTTGTCTTCACAATGCACCATGATGCATGTCATCAGAATGCTCCATGTTTTTCTCATCAAAATGCTCCATGCTCTTGTCATCACAATGCTCCAAGACCTTGTCATCACAATGCTCCATTACCTTTGTCATCACAATCCTCCATGACATTTGGCATCACAATGCTCCATGCCACTGTCATCACAATTGTCCATGACATATGTCATCACAATGCTCCCTGACACCTGTCTTCACAATACTCCATGACCTTATCATCACAAAGCTCCAAACCCTTGTGATCACAATGTTCCATAACACTTGTCATCACAACGCCCCATGACGCTCATCATCACAATTATCCATGGTCTTCTCATCACAACGCTCCATGATTTTTGTCATCACAATGCTCAATAGAGTTGTCATCACAATGCTTCCTGATACTTGTCGTCATTAAGCTCCTTGAAGCCAGTCATGACAAGACTCCATGCCTTTTTCATCACAATGATCCATGCCCTTTTCATCACAATGCTCCAAGAACGCTGTAATCACAATGCTCCATGCCCTTGTCATCGCAAAGCTCCATGACGCATGTCATCAGAATGACCCATGGCATTCTCAACACAATGCTCCATGCCCTTGTCATCACAATGCTCCAACCCCTGTAATCACAATGCTCCATGCCCCTTTTCATGAAAGAGCTCCTTGAGACTTGCCATCACAAGGCTCAATGGTCTTCTCATCACGATGCTCCTGGACATTGCCATCACAATGCTCCATTCCCTTGTCATCACAATGCTCCAGGCCAACTCTCATCACAATAATCCATGAAAACTTTCAGACTAATGCTGCATGCCCAGGTCATCACAGTGCTCCATTACCCCTGTCATAACAATGCTCCATGACCCCTGCAATCACAATATTCCACTGCCTTGTCATCACAAGACTCCATGACCTATGTCATCAAAATGCTCCAAGACCCCTGTAATCACAGTGCTCCATGCGCTTGTCATCACAAAGCTCCAGGACACATGTCAGCAGAATACTTCATGTCCTTCTCATCACAATGCTCCATGTCATTGTCATCACAATGTTCCATGTCCTTGTCATGAAATTGCTCCAAGCCGTTGTCATCACAATGCTCCATTACCTTTGTCATCACAATCCTCCATGACACTTGGCATCACAATGCTCCCTGACACCTGTCTTCACAATACTCGATGACCTTGTCATCACAATACTCCAAAACCTTGTGATCACAATGTTCCATAACACTTGTCATCACAACGCCCCATGACGCTCATCATCACAATTATCCATGGTCTTCTCATCTCAATGCTCCATGATCTTTGTCATCACAATGCTCAATAGATTTGTCATCACAATGCTCCCTGACACTTGTCGTCATTATGCTCCTTGAATCCTGTCATGACAAGGCTCCATGCCTTTTTCATCACAATGATCCATGCCCTTTTCATCACAAGGTTCCCAGACCCCTGTAATTACTATGCTCCATGCCCTTGTCATCACAAATCTCCTTGACGCATGTCATCAGAATGCTCCATGGCATTCTCAACACTGTGCTCAATGTCATTGTCATCAGGATGCTCCATTACCCTTGTCATCACAACGCTCCATGATGCCTGTCATCACAATATTCCATGCCCTTGTCTTCACAATGCTCCATGACCTGTGTCATCACAAGTCTCAATACACTTGTCATCAAAATGCCTCCTGACAACTGTCAGAAGACTCCTTGAACTCTGTCATGAAATAGCTCCATTCCTTTTTCATCACAATGCTCCATGCCCTTTTCATCACAGTGTTCCATGCCATTGTCATCACAATGCTTGATGACCATTGTCATCAGAATGCTCCAATCCCTTGTCATCACAATGCTCCATTACCTTTGTCATCACAATCCTCCATGACATTTGGCATCACAATGCTCCATGCCACAGTCATCACAATTGTCCATGACAGATGTCATCACAATGCTCCCTGACACCTGTCTTCACAATGGTCCATGACCTTGTCATCACAATGCTTCAAACACTTGTGATCACAATGTTCCATAACACTTGTCATCACAACGCCCCATGACGCTCATCATCACAATTATCCTTGGTCTTCTCATCACAATATTCCATGCCTTTTGTCATCACAATGCTCAATAGAGTTGTCATCACAATGCTCCCTGATACTTGTCGTCATTAAGCTCCTTGAAACCAGTCATGACAAGGCTCCATGCCTTTTTCATCACAATGTTCCATGCCCTTGTCATCACAAAGCATCATGACGCATGTCATCAGAATGATCCATGGCATTCTCCACACAATGCTCCATGCCCTTGTCTTCACAATGCTCCAACCCCTGTAATCACAATGCTCCATGACCCTTTTCATGAAAGAGCTCCATGAGACTTGTCATCACAAGGCTTAATGGACTTCTCATCACGATGCTCCAGGACACTGCCATCACAATGCTCCATTCCCTTGTCATCACAATGCTCCAGGCCAACTCTCATCACAATAATCCATGAAAATTTTCAGACTAATGCTGCATGCCCAGGTCATCACAATGCTCCACTACCCCTGTCATAACAATGCTCCATGACCCGTGCAATCAAAATGTTCCACTGCTTTGACATCACAAGACTCCATGACCTATGTCATCAAAATGCTCCAAGACCCCTGTAATCACAATGCTCCATGTGCTTGTCATCACAAAGCTCCCTGACACATGTCAGCAGAATGCTTCATGTTCTTCTCATCGCAATGCTCCATGTCATTGTCATCACAATGTTCCATGTCCTTGTCATGAAAATGCTCCAAGCCGTTGTCATAACAATGCTCCATTACCTTTGTCGTCACAATCCTCCATGACACTTGGCATCACAATACTCCCTGACACCTGTGTTCACAATACTCGATGACCTTGTCATCACAATACTCCAAAACCTTGTGATCACAATGTTCCATAACACTTGTCATCACAACGCCCCATGACGCTCATCATCACAATTATCCATGGTCTTCTCATCTCAATGCTCCATGATCTTTGTCATCACAATGCTCAATAGATTTGTCATCACAATGCTCCCTGATATTTGTCGTCATTATGCTCCTTGAATCCTGTCATGACAAGGCTCCATGCCTTATTCATCACAATGATCCATGCCCTTTTCATCACAAGGTACCCAGACCCCTGTAATTACAATGCTCCATGCCCTGTCACCACAAATCTCCTTGACGCATGTCATCAGAATGCTCCACGGCATTCTCAACACTATGCTCAATGTCATTGTCATCAGGATGCTCCATTACCCTTGTCATCACAACGCTCCATGATGCCTGTCATCACAATATTCCATGCCCTTGTCTTCACAATGCTCCATGACCTGTGTCATCTCAATGCTCAATACACTTGTCATCAAAATGCCTCCGGACAACTGTCAGAAGTCTCCTTGAACTCTGTCATGAAATAGCTCCATTCCTTTTTCATCACAATGCTCCATGCCCTTTTCATCACAGTTCTCCAATCCCTTGTCATCACAATGCTCCATTACCTTTGTCATCACAATCCTCCATGAAACTTGGCATCACAATGCTCCATGCCATTGTCATCACCATGAACCGGACATATGTCATCACAAAGATCTATGACACATATCATCAGAATGCTCCATGGCGTTCTCAACACAATGCTGCATGCCATTCTCATCACAATGCTCCATGACACTTGTCATCACAACGCTCCAGGATGCCTGGCATCACAATATTCCAGGCGCCTGTCATCACTGTGCTGCATGAACATTGTCATCGCAATGCTCAATACACTTGACATCACCATGCTCCCTGACAATTATCAGAAGTCTCCTTGAAAGCTGTCATGAAATAGCTCCATGCCTTTTTCATCACAAAGCTCCATGCCCTTTTCATCACAATTCTCGAAGACCCTTGTCATCACAATGCTCCAAACCCTTGTCATCACAATGCTCCATTACCTCTGTCATCACAATCCTCCATGACACTTGGCCTCACAATGCTCCATGCCATTGTCATCACAATGGACCATGACATATTTCATCAAAATGCTCCCTGACAACTGTTTTCACAAAATTCCATGACCTTGTCATCACCGTGCTCCATGCCCTTGTCATCACAATGCTCCATCTATTGTCATCATATTACTCCACAAGCTTGTGATCAGAATGCTCGATGACGCTTGGCATCACTATGCTCCATGACCCCTGCCATCAAAATGCTCCATGACACCTGTCCTCACAATGCTCAATGCCCCTTGTCATTACAGTGCTCCATGACGCTCCTCATCACAATGATCCATGGTCTTCTCATCACAATGCTCCACGGTCTTGCCATCACAATGCTCCATGCCCTGGTCATCACAATGTTCCATGTCCCCTGTCATCACAATTCTCCACGTTCTTTTCATCACAATGCTCCATGACACTTCTCATCACCATGATACAGGCTCTTGTCATCACAATTTTCCATGCACTTGTCATCGCAATGCTCCAAGACCCCTGTCATAGCAAGCTCCATGCGCTTTGTCATCCCAATGCTTACCGAAGTTGTCATTAAAATTTTCTATGGCCCTTGTCATCACAATGCTCCATGCCCTTGTAATCAGAATGCTCCATTACCTTTGTCATCACAATCCTCCATGACACTTGGCATCACAATGCTCCACGCCATTGTCATCACAATGGTCAATGATATATGTCATCTCAATGCTCCCTGACACCTCTCTACACAATACTCCATGACCTTGTTATCACAGTGCTCCATGACTTTGTCATCACAATGTGCCATGACCACTGTCATCAAAATAATCCATGAAAATGGTCTGACCCATTGTCCATGCCCCTGTCAACACAATGCTCCATGCCCTTGTCATCACAATGTTCCGTGACCTCTTTTATGAAAATTCTCCTTGACTCCAGTCATCACAATGCTTCATGACATTTGTCATCACAATTGTCCATGCCCTTGACATCACAAGGCTCTGTGACTTTTCTCACCACAATGCTCCATGAATTTCTCATCACAATGCTCTCTGATCCTTGTCATCACAATGTTCCATGCCTTTGTCAGCACAACGCTCCATGACAATTGTCATCACAATGGTCTATGCACTTGTCAGCACAGTGCTCCATGACACATGTCATCAAAATGTGCCATGCGCTTGTTATCATAATGCTGTACAACCTTGTCATCACAATGCTCCATAAGCCTTGTCATCACAATGTTCCTTAAAACTTGTCATCCCAATGCTCCATGCACTTCTCATCAAAATTCTCTCTCACCACTGATATCAGAGTGTTCCATCACTAGTCATCAGAATACTCCCTCATCCTTGTCATCACAATGTTCCATGAACCCTGTCATCGCAATGCTACATGAACTTAGCATCAAAATGCTCCATGACCCTTGACATCACAATGTTCCTTAACCCCTGTCATCAAAACGCTCCATGACCATTTTCATCTCAATCTTGCATGACCCTGTCATCACAATGCTCCCTGTTCTTCTTATCACAATGCACCACGCCCTTGTCATCAAAATGCTCCAATATTTGTCATCAAAAATCTCCATCACACTTGGCATCACAATGCTCAATGCCATTGTCATCGCAATGCTCCATGTAACCTCTCATCACATTGCTCCATGCCCTTGTCATCATAGGGCTCCAAGACGCTTGTCATCACAATGCTCGATGACCTTCTCATCACAATGATCCATGCCCTTGTCATTAAAATCATACATGACCCATGTACGACAGTGTTCCTTTCGTTTGTCATCACAATCCTGCATGCCCACTCTCATCACAATAATCCATGAAAATTTTCAGAAAAACGCTCCATGCCCAGGATATCACAATGCTCCATTACCCCTGTCATAACAATGCTCCATGACCCCTGCAATCACAATGTTCCACTGCCTTGTCATTACAAGACTCCATGACCTATGTCATCACAATGCTCCAAGACCCCTGTAATCACAATGCTCCATGCACTTGTCATCTCATAGCTCCATGACACAAGTCATCAGAATGCTCCATATCATTCTCATCACAATGCTCCATGCCCTTGTCATCACAATGCTCCAAGACCTTGTCATCACAATGCTCCATTACTTGTGTCATCACAATCCTCCATGATACTTGGCATCACAATGCTCCATGACACTGTCAACACAATGGACCATGAAATATGTCATCACAATGCTCCCTGACACCTGTCTTCCCAATACTCCATGACCTTGTCATCACAATGTTCCATAACACTTGTCATCACAACGCCCCATGTCGTTCATCTTCACAATTATCCATGGTCTTCTCATCACAATGTCCCATGACTTTTTCATCACAATGCTCAATACAGATGTCATTACAATTCTCCCAGTTACTTGTCGTCATTATGCTCCTTGAACACTGTAATCACAATGCTCCATGCCCTTGTCATAACAAAGCTCCATCACGCATGTCACCACAATGATCCATGTCATTCTCAACACAATGGCCCATGTCCTTGTCATCACAATGCTCCAAGCCCTTGTCATCACAATGCTCCATTTCCTTTATCATCACAATCCTCCATGACACTTGGCATCACAATGCTCCATGCCATTGTCATCACAATGAACCATGATATATGTCATCACAATGCTCCCTGAAAACTCTCTACTCAATACTTCATCACCTTGTCATCACAGTGCTCCATGCCCTAGTCATCACAATGTGCCATGCACAGTGTCATCACAATAATCCATGAAACTTGTCAGGCCAATGCTCCATGCCCCTGTCATCACAATGCTCTATGCCCTTGGCATCACAATGCTCCAAGCCCTTGTCAGCACAATGCTCCATTACCTTTGTCATCACAATCCTCCATGTCACTTGGCATCAAAATGCTCCATGCCATTGTCATCACAATGGACCTGATATATGTCATCACAGTTCTCCCTGACACTTCTCTACACTATACTCCATGACCTTTTCATCACAGTGCTCCATGCCCTTGTCATCACAATGTGCCATGCCCACTGTCATCAAAATAATCCATGAAAATTGTCAGACCAATGTTCCATGCCCCTGTCATCACAATACTCCATGCCCTTGTCATCACAATGCTCCATGACCTCTGTTATGAAAATTCTCCTTGACTCCAGTCATCACAATGCTTCATGACATTTGCCATCGCAATTTTCCAAGCCCTCGTCATCACAAGGCTCTGTGACTTTTGTCACCACAATGCTCCATGTACTTCTCATCTCAATGCTCCCTGATACTTCTCATAACAATGCTCCTTGACTTTGTCATCTCAATAATCCATGACACTTGTCATCACAATGGTCTATGCACTTGTCAGCACAATGCTCCATGACCCATGTCATCAAAATGTGCCATGTGTTTGTCATCACAACGCTGAACAACCTTGTCATCACAATGCTCCATAAACCTTGTCATCACATTGCTCCCTGCCCTTCTCATCACAATGCACCTTGCCCTTGTCATCAAAATGCTCCAACATTTGCAATCACAAAGCTCCATGACACTTGGCATCACAATGCTCCATGCCATTGTCATCACAATGCTCCATGACGCTAGTCATCACAATGCTCGATGCCCTTCTCATCACACTGATCCATGCCCTTGTCATTACAATCCTCCATGACTCATGTATCACAGTGTTCCTTGCCTTTGTCATCACAATACTCCAGACCCACTCTCTTCACAAAAATTAATGAAAATTTTCAGAGCAGTGCTGCATGCCCAGCTCATCACAAGGCTCCATTACCCCTGTCATAACAATGCTCCATGAACCCTGCCATCACAATGTTCCACGGCATTGTCATTACAAGGCTCGATGATCCATATCATCAAAATGCTCCAAGACCCCTGTAATCACAATGCTCCATGTGCTTGTCTTCACAATGCACCATGATGTATGTCATCAGAATGCTCCATGTTTTTCTCATCAAAATGCTCCATGCTCTTGTCATCACAATGCTCCAAGACCTTGTCATCACAATGCTCCATTACCTTTGTCATCACAATCCTCCATGACATTTGGCATCACAATGCTCCATGCCACTGTCATCACAATTGTCCATGAAATATGTCATCACAATGCTCCCTGACACCTGTCTTCACAATACTCCATGACCTTATCATCACAATGCTCCAAACCCTTGTGATCACAATGTTCCATAACACTTGTCATCACAACGCCCCATGACGCTCATCATCACAATTATCCATGGTCTTCTCATCACAATGCTCCATGACTTTTGTCATCACAATGCTCAATAGAGTTGTCATCACAATGTTTCCTGATACTTGTCGTCATTAAGCTCCTTGAAGCCAGTCATGACAAGGCTCCATGCCATTTTCATCACAATGATCCATGCCCTTTTCATCACAATGCTCCAAGAACGCTGTAATCACAATGTTCCATGCCCTTGTCATCGCAAAGCTCCATGACGCATGTCATCAGAATGATCCATGGCATTCTCAACACAATGCTCCATGCACTTGTCATCACAATGCTCCAACCCCTGTAATCACAATGCTCCATGCCCCTTTTCATGAAAGAGCTCCATGAGACTTGCCATCACAAGGCTCAATGGTCTTCTCATCACGATGCTCCTGGACATTGCCATCACAATGCTCCATTCCCTTGTCATCACAATGCTCCAGGCCAACTCTCATCACAATAATCCATGAAAATTTTCAGACTAATGCTGAATGCCCAGGTCATCACAATGCTCCATTACCCCTGTCATAACAATGCTCCATGACCCCTGCAATCACAATATTCCACTGCCTTGTCATCACAAGACTCCATGACCTATATCATCAAAATGCTCCAAGACCCCTTTAACCACAATGCTCCATGCGCTTGTCATCACAAAGCTCCATGACACATGTCAGCAGAATACTTCATGTCCTTCTCATCACAATGCTCCATGTCATTGTCATCCCAATGTTCCATGTCCTTGTCATGAAATTGCTCCAAGCCGTTGTCATCACAATGCTCCATTACCTTTGTCATCACAATCCTCCATGACACTTGGCATCACAATGCTCCCTGACACCTGTCTTCACAATACTCGATGACCTTGTCCTCACAATACTCCAAAACCTTGTGATCACAATGTTCCATAACACTTGTCATCACAACGCCCCATGACGCTCATCATCACAATTATCCATGGTCTTCTCATCTCAATGCTCCATGATATTTGTCATCACAATCCTCAATAGATTTGTCATCACAATGCTCCCTGATACTTGTCGTCATTATGCTCCTTGAAACCTGTCATGACAAGGCTCCATGCCTTTTTCATCACAATGATCCATGCCCTTTTCATCACAAGGTTCCCAGGCCCCTGTAATTACAATGCTCCATGCCCTTGTCATCACAAATCTCCTTGACGCATGTCATCAGAATGCTCCAAGGCATTCTCAACACTATGCTCAATGTCATTGTCCTCAGGATGCTCCATTACCCTTGTCATCACAACGCTCCATGATGCCAGTCATCACAATATTCCATGTCCTTGTCTTCACAATGCTCCATGACCTGTGTCATAACAAGTCTCAATACACTTGTCATCAAAATGCCTCCTGACAACTGTCAGAAGTCTCCTTGAACTCTGTCATGAAATAGCTCCATTCCTTTTTCATCACAATGCTCCATGCCCTTTTCATCACAGTGTTCCATGCCATTCTCATCACAATGCTTGATGACCCTTGTCATCAGAATGCTCCAATCCCTTGTCATCACAATGCTCCATTACCATTTTATCACAATTCTCCATGACATTTGGCATCACAATGCTCCATGCCACTGTCATCACAATTATCCATGACAGATGTCATCACAATGCTCCCTGACACCTGTCTTCACAATGCTCCATGACTTTGTCATCACAATGCTCCAAACCATTGTGATCACAATTTTCCATAACACTTGTCATCACAACGCCCCATGACGCTCATCATCACAATTATCCTTGGTCTTCTCATCACAATGTTCCATGACTTTTGTCATCACAATGCTCAATAGTGTTGTCATCACAATGCTCCCTGATACTTGTCGTCATTAAGCTCCTTGAAGCCAGTCATGACAAGGCTCCATGCCTTTTTCATCACAATGATCCATGCCCTTTTTACCACAATGCTCCAAGAACCCTGTAATCACAATGTTCCATGCCCTTGTCATCGCAAAGCTCCGTGACGCATGTCATCAGAATGATCCATGGCATTCTCCACACAATGCTCCATGCCCTTGTCATCACAATGCTCCAAACCCTGTAATCACAATGCTCCATGCCCTTTTTCATGAAAAAGCTCCATGAGACTTGTCATCACAAGGCTCAATGGTCTTCTCATCACGATGCTCCAGGACACTGCCATCACAATGCTCCATTCCCTTGTCATCACAATGCTCCAGGCCAACTCTCATCACAATAATCCATGAAAATTTTCAGACTAATGCTGCATGCCCAGGTCATCACAATGCTCCATTACCCCTCTCATAACAATGCTCCATGACCCGTGCAATCAAAATGTTCCACTGCTTTGTCATCACAAGACTCCATGACCTATGTCATCAAAATGCTCCAAGACCCCTGTAATCACAATGCTCCATGCACTTGTCATCACAAAGCTCCATGACACATGTCAGCAGAATTCTTCATGTTCTTCTCATCAGAATGCTCCATGTCATTGTCATCACAATGTTCCATCTCCTTGTCATGAAAATGCTCCAAGCCGTTGTCATCACAATGCTCCATTACCTTTGTCATCACAATCCTCCATGACACTTGGCATCACAATGCTCCCTGACACCTGTCTTCACAATACTCGATGACCTTGTCATCACAATACTCCAAAACCTTGTGATCACAATGTTCCATAACACTTGTCATCACAACGCCCCATGACGCTCATCATCACAATTATCCATGGTCTTCTCATCTCAATGCTCCATGATCTTTGTCATTACAATGCTCAATAGATTTGTCATCACAATGCTCCCTGATATTTGTCGTCATTATGCTCCTTGAATCCTGTCATGACAAGGCTCCATGCTTTATTCATCACAATGATCCATGCCCTTTTCGTCACAAGGTTCCCAGACCCCTGTAATTACAATGCTCCATGCCCTGTCACCACAAATCTCCTTGACGCATGTCACCAGAATGCTCCATGGCATTCTCAACACTATGCTCAATGTCATTGTCATCAGGATGCTCCATTACCCTTGTCATCACAACGCTCCATGATGCCTGTCATCACAATATTCCATGCCCTTGTCATCACAATGCTGCATGACCTGTGTCATCTCAATGCTCAGTACACTTGTCATCAAAATGCCTCCGGACAACTGTCAGAAGTCTCTTTGAACTCTGTCATGAAATAGCTCCATTCTGTTTTCATCACAATTCTCCATGCCCTTTTCATCACAGTGCCCCAATCCCTTGTCATCACAATGCTCCATTACCTTTGTCATCAAAATCCTCCATGAAACTTGGCATCACAATGCTCCATGTCATTGTCATCACAATGAACCGGACATATGTCATCACAAAGATCTATGACACATATCATCAGAATGCTCCATGGCGTTCTCAACACAATGCTGCATGCCATTCTCATCACAATGCTCCATGACACTTGTCATCACAACGCTCCAGGATGCCTGTCATCACAATATCCCAGGCCCCTGTCATCGCAGTGCTGCATGAACATTGTCATCGCAATGCTCAATACACTTGACATCACCATGCTCCCTGACAATTATCAGAAGTCTCCTTGAAAGCTGTCATGAAATAGCTTCATGCCTTTTTCATCACAATGCTCCATGCCCTTTTCATCACAATGCTCGATGACCCTTGTCATCACAATGCTCCAAACCCTTGTCATCACAATGCTCCATTACCTCTGTCATCACAATCCTCCATGACACTTGGCCTCACAATGCTCCATGCCATTGTCATCACAATGGACCATGACATATTTCATCACAATGCTCCCTGACAACTGTTTTCACAAAATTCCATGACCTTGTCATCATCGTGCTCCATGCCCTTGTCATCACAATGCTCCATCGATTGTCATCATATTACTCCACAAGCTTGTGATCAGAATGCTCGATGACGCTTGGCATCACAATGCTCCATGACCCCTGCATCACAATGCTCCATGACACCTGTCCTCACAATGCTCATTGCCCCTTCTCATTACAGTGCACCATGACGCTCCTCATCACAATTATCCATGGTCTTCTCATCACAATGCTCCACGGTCTTGCCATCACAATGCTCCATGCCCTGGTCATCACAATGTTCCATGTCCCCTGTCATCAAAATTCTCCACGTTCTTTTCTTCACAATGCTCCATGACACTTCTCATCACCATGATACAGGCTCTTGTCATCACAATTTTCCATGCACTTGTCATCGCAGTGCTCCATGACCCCTTTCATAGCAAGCTCCATGCGCTTTGTCATCGCAATGCTTCCCGAAGTTGTCATTAAAATTTTCAATGGCCCTTGTCATCACAATGCTCCATGCCCTTTTAATCATAATGTTCCATTACGTTTCTCATCACAATCCTCCATGACACTTGGCATCACAATGCTCCACGCCATTGTCATCACAATGGTCCATGATATATATCATCACAATGCTCCCCGACACCTCTCTACACAATACTCCTTGACCTTGTTATCACAGTGCTCCATGCCCTTGTCATCACAATGTGCCGTGACCACTGTCATCACAATAATCCATGAAAATGTTCAGAACAATTGTCCATGCCCCTGTCACCACAATGCTAAATGTCCTTGTCATCACAATGCTCCATGACCGCTTTTATGAAAATTCCCCTTGACTCCAGTCCTCACAATGCTTCATGACATTTGTCATCACAATTGTCCATGCCCTCATCATCACAAGGCTCTGTGACATTTCTCACGACAATGCTCCATGAATTTCTCATCAAAATGCTGTCTGACCCTTGTCATCACAATGTTCCATGCCTTTGTCAGCACAATGCTCCATGATCCTTGTCATCACAATGGTCTATGCTCTTGTCAGCACAATGCTCCATGACACATGTCATCAAAATGTGCCATGCGCTTGTCATCATAATGCTGCTCAACCTTGTCATCACAATGCTCCATAAGCCTTGTCATCACAATGCTCCTTCAAACTTGTCATCACAATGCTCCATGAACTTATCATCAAAATTCTCACTCACCACTGATATCAGAGTGTTCCATCACTAGTCATCATAATACTCCCTCATCCCTGTCATCACAATGTTCCATTACCCTTGTCATCACAATGTTTGATGCCCTTCTCATCACAATGATTCATGCCCTTGTCATTACAATCCTCCATGACCCATGTGTCACAGTGTTCCTTGTCCTTGTCATCACAATCCTGCAGGCCAACTCTCATCCCAATAATCCATGAAAATTTTCAGACCAACCCTGCATGCCCATGTCATCACAATGCTCCATTACCCTGTCATAACAATGCTCCATGACCCCTGTAATCACAATTTTCCACGGCCCTGTCATCACAAGGTTCCATGACAAATGTCATCACTATGCTCCAAGACCCCTGTAATCACAATGCTCCATGCGCTTGTCATCACAAAGCTCCATGATGCATGTCAGCAGAATGCTTCATGTCTTTCTCATCACAATGCTCCATGTCATTGTCATCACAATGCTCCATGTTCTTGTCATAAAAATGCTCCAAGACCTTGTCATCACAATGTTCCATTACCCCTGTCATAACAATGCTCCATGAGCCCTGCCATCAAAATGTTCCATGGTCTTGTCATCACAAGGCTCTATGAACCATGTCATTACAATGCTCCAATTGCTTCTCATCACAAAGCTCCATGACACATGTTATCAGAATGCTCCATAGCCTTCTCATCACAATGCTCCATTCTCTTGTTATCACAATGCTTCAAGACCTTGTCATCACAATGCTCCTTTACCATTGTCATCATAATCCTCCATGACACTTGGCATCACAATGATCCATGCCACTGTCTTCACAATGGACCATGACATATGTCATCACAATTCTCCCTGACACCTGTCTTCTCAATACTCCATGACCTGTCATCACAATGTTCCCAACTCTTGTGATCACAATGTTCAGAAACACTGTCATCACAATGCCACATGACGCTCATCATCACAATTATCCATGGTCTTCTCATCACAATGCTACATGACCTTTGTCATCACAATGCTCAATAGAGATTTCATCACAATGCTCCCTGATACTTGTCATCATTATGCTCCTTGAAACCTGTAAGCACAATACTCCATGCCCTTGTCATTACAAAGCTCCATGAGGCATGATATCAGAATGATCCACGGCATTCTAAACACAATGCTCCATTCCCTTGTCATCACAATGCTCTATCCCCCTTTTCATCATAGTACTCCATGAGACATATCATCAAAAGGCTCAATGATCATCTCATCACAATGCTCCAGAACGTTGTCATCAAAATGCTCCATTCCCTTGTCATCACAATGCTCCATGACCCCAGTCATCACAATACTCCATGAATATTTTGTGATCAATGCTCCATGATTTTGTCATCACAATGCTCCATAACAACTGTCATCACAATGCTCCATGACCAGTGTCATCACAAAGCTCCATGACCCCTGACAACACAATAATCCGGAACTCCTGTCATCAAAATGCTCCATGACCCTACTCATCACAATGATCCATGCCCTTGTCATCCCAATGCTCCATGACCCCTGTATTCACAATGTTCTATGATGCTTGTCATCACTGTCCTCCATGACGCTTGTCATCACAATGCTCCAAGCCTTTCTCAGCAAAATGCTACATGACCTTGTCATCACAATGCTCCATGTGCTTGTCATCACAATCTTCCATGAACCTTGGGATCACATTGCTTCATACACTTGTCATCACCATGTTCCTTGCTCCTTGAAATCAAAATGATCCATGACCTCTGTCATCACAATGCTCCAAAGCCTTGTGATCACAATGTTCCATAATACTTTTCATCACAATGCTCCATGATGTGTGTCATCACAATACTCCATGCCCTAGTCATCACAATGCTCCATGACCCTTGTCATCACAATGCTCCATGACCCCATTCATCACAGTGCTCCATGACACCAGTCATCTGAATAATCCATGAAATTTTTCATGAAAAGGCTCCATGCATTTTTCATCACAATGATCCATGCTATTGGCATCACAATACTCCACAAGCTTGTTAACAGAATGCTCCATGACCCTTGTCATCACAATTCTCCCTGACCCCTGTCATCACAATGCTCCATGCCCTTGTCATCTCAAAGCTCCATGCCCCTGTCATCACAATGGTCCATGATTCCAGTCATCACAATGTTTCATGACCTTTATCATCACAATGGTCCATGCCCTCGTCAACACAAGGCTCTGTGACCTTTGTCACCACAATGTTCCATGAAATTTTATTCACAATGCTCGCTGACACTTGTCATCACAATGCTCCTTGTCCTTGTCATCACAATGCTCCATGCCATTGTCATAACAATACTCCACAAGTTTGTCATCAGAGTGCTCCATGACCCTTGTCATCACAATGCTCCATGACACCTGTCATCACTATTCTCCATGACACCTGTCCTCGCAATGCTCCATGCCCCTTGTCATTACAGTGCTCCATGACGCTCGTCATATCAATTTTCCATGATCTTCTCATCACAATGCTCCACAGTCTTGCCATCACATTGCTCCATTCCCTTGTCATCACAATGCTCCATGTCCCTTGTCATCACAATTCTCCACGTCCTTGTCATCACAATGCTCCATGACACATCTCATCAAAATGTTACATGCTCTTGTCCTCACAATTTTTCATGCACTTGTCATCGCAATGCTCCATTACCCCTGTCATAGCAAGCTCCATGTGCTTTGTCATCACAATGCTTCATGACTTTGTCAATAAAATTTTCAATGGCCCATTTCATCACAATGTTCCATGCTCTTGTAATCACAATGCTCCATAACCCTTGCCATCACAATGCTCCATTAACTTTGTCATAACAATCCTCTATGACACTTGGCATCACAATGATCCATGCCATTGTCTTTACAATGTACCATGACATATGTCATCACAATGCTCCCTGACAACTCTCTTCAAAATATTCCAGAACCTTGTCATCACAATGCTCCATGTCCTTGTCATCACATGTGCCATGCCTGCTGTCATCAAAATAACCCATGAAACTTTTCAGACCAATGTTCCATGACACTGTCATCACAATGCTCCTTGCCTTGTCTTCCCAATGCTCCAAGCCCTTGTTATTACAATGCTCCATTACCATTGTCATCACAATTCTCCATGACAATTGGCATCACAATGCTCCATGACATTTTCATTACAGTGGACCATGATATATGTCTCACAATGCTCCTTGACACCTCTCTACACAATACTCCATGACCTTGTCATCACGGTGCTCCATACCCTTTTCATCACAATATGCCATGCCCACTGTCATCACAATCATCTATGAAACGTGTCAGTCCAAATATCCATGCCCCTGTCATTACAATGCTCCATGCCCTTTTCATCACAATGCTCTAAGCAATTGTCATCACAATGCTCCATTACCTTTGTCATCACAATCCTCCATGACAAATGGCATTACAATGATCCATGCCATTGTCATCACAATGGACCATGATATATGTCATCACAATGCTCCCTGACACCTCTCTACACTGTACTCCAGGACTTTGTCATTGCAGTGCTCCAGGCCCTTGTCATCACAATGCACCATGCTTACTGTCAACAAAATAATCCATGAAAATTCTCAGACCAGTCCTCCATGTCCCTGTCATCACAATACTCCATATGCTTGTCATCACAATGCTCCATGACCTCTTTTATGAAAATTCTCCGTGACTCCGGTCATCACAAAGCTTCATGACATTTGTCATCACAATTGTCCATGCCCTCTTCATCACAAGGCTCTGTGACATTTGTCACCACAATGCTTTATGAAGTTCTCATCACAGTGTTCTCTGACTTTGTCATCACAATGCTCCATGCCGTTGTCAGCAAAATGCTCCATGACCCTTGTCATCACAATGGTCTATGCAATTGTCAGCAAAATGTTCCATGACACATGTCATCACAATGTGCCATGTGCTTGTCATCATAATGCTGTACAACATTGTCATCACAATGCTCCATAAACCTTGTCATCACAATGCTCCATGCACTTATCATCAAAATCCTCTCTCACCACTGATATAAGTGTTTTCCATCACTAGTCATCACAATAAGGCCTCACCTTGTCATCACAATTTTCCATGACCCCTGTCAACGCAATGCTACATGACCTTATCATCAAAATGCTCCATGACTCCTGACAACACAATGTTCAATAACCCCTGTCATCAAAATGCTCAAGGACAATTTTCATCTCAATGTTCCATGACCCGGTCATCACAATTCTCTCTGCCCTTCTCATCACAATGCACCACGCCCTTGTCATCAAAATGCTCCAACATTTCTCATCACAAAGCTCCATGACATTTAGCACCTCAATTCTCCATGCCATTGTCATCGCAATGCTCCATGAAACCTCTCATCATATTGCTCCATGCGCTTGTCATCACAAAGCTCCCTGACGCTTGCCATCACAAGGCTCGGATCCCTTCTCATCACAATGATCCTTGCTCTTGTCTTTACAATCCTCCATGACCCATGTATCACAGTGTTCTGTGCCCTTGTCATCACAATTCTACAGACCCACTCTCATCACAATAATCCATGAACATTTTCAGACCAATGTTCCATGGCCACGTCATCACAGTGCTCCATTACCCCTATCATAACAATGCTCCATGATCCCTGCCATCTCAAAGTTCCACGGCCTTGTTTTCACAAGGCTCCATGACCCTTGCCATCACAATGCTCCATTTCGCTTGTCATCACAAAGCTCCATGAGCGTGTCATCAGAATGCTCCATGATCTTCTCATCACAATGTGTCATGCCCTTGTCATTACAATGCTCCAAGACCTTGTCATCACAATGCTCCATTACCTTTGTCATCACAATCCTCCATGACACTTGGCAGCACAATGCTCCATGCCACTGTCATCACAATGGACCATGACATATGCCATCACAATGATCCCTTACACCTGTCTTCACAATACTCCATGACCTTATCATCACAATGCTCCATGCCCTTGTCATCAGAAAGTGCCATGCCCACTGTCATCACTATAATCCATGAAACTTGACAGACCAATGTTCCATGCCCCTGTCATCACAATGCTCCTTGCCCTTGTCATCAAAATGCTTCATGACCCATTTCATCACAATGCACCATGACTCCAGTCAGCACTATGCTTCATAACCATTGTCATCACAATGGTCCATGCCCTCGTCATCACAAGGTTCTGTGACCTTTGTCACCACAATCCTCCTTGAACTATTCAGCACAATTCTCTGTGACACTTGTCATCACCATGTCCCATGCCTTTGTCAGCCCAATGCTCCATGACCCTTGTCATCACAATGCTCCTTGCGCTTGTAAGCACAATGATCCATGACCCATGTCATCACAATATGCCATGCATTCTCATCACAATGCTCAAAACCGTGTCGTCACAATGCTCCGTAAACCGTCATCAAAATGCTCCATGCACTTCTCATCAAAATGCTCTCTCACTACTGATATCACAATATTCCATCAGTAGTGATCTCAATACTCCCTCATCCCTGTCGTCACAATGTTCCATCATCCCGTCATCACATTGGTACATGCCCTTATCCTCCCAAAGCTCCAGCACCCCTGAGAACACAATGTTCCATAACCCCTCTCATCAAAATGCTCCGTGACTCTTTGCATCACAATGATCCATGGCCCCTGACACAACAATGTTCCATATCCACTGTCATCAAAATGAGCCATTACCCATTTCATCAAATTGCTCAATAACCCTGGCATCACAATTCTCCCTGTCCTTCTCATCACAATGCACCACACCCTTGTCATCAAAATACTTCATGACATTTTTCATCACAAAGCTTCTTGACCCTTGGCATCACAATGCTCCATGCCATTGTCATCAGAATGCTCCATGAACACTCTCATCATATTGTTCCATGCACTTGTCATCACAAAGCTCCATGACACTTTTCATCAATATGTTTGATTCTTTTCTCAGCACAATACTCCATGCCCTTGTCATTACAATCCTCCAAGACCCATGTATCACTGTGTTCCGTGCCCTTGTCATCACAATGCTCCATGCTCACTCTCATCACAATAATCCATGAAACGTTACAGCCCAATACTCCGTGCCCCTGTCATCACAATGCTCCAGGACCCCTGTAATCACAACGGTACATGCCCCTTTTCATCTCAATGCTTCACGAACCCTGTTATCACAATTCACCATGCCCATCATCATAATGCTTCATGATATTTTCATCACAATGAAATCAAAATGCTCCATGACTTCAGTTATCACAATGCTCCAAACACTTGTGATCACAATCTTCCATATACTTGTCATCACAAAGCCCCATGACGCTCATCATCACAGTTATCCATGGCCTTCTCATCACAATGCTCCATGACCTTTGTCATTACATTGCTCAATACACTTGTCATCACAATGCTCCCTAACACTTGCCATCAGTATGCTCCTTGAACCCTGTCATGAAAAGGCTCCATGCCGTTTTCATCACAATCATCAATGCCCTTTTCATCACAATGCTCCAAAATCCCTGTAATCACAATGATCCATTCCCTTGTCATAACAAAGATCCATGATACATGTCATCAGAATGATGCATGGCCTTCTCTTCACAACGTTTCATGGCCTTGTCATCATGATGCTCCAAGCCCCCTATAATCACAATGCTCCGGACCCCATTTCATCAGAATGCTTCATGAGATTTGTCATCACAAGGATCCATGGCCTTCTCATCACAATGCTCCAGGACCTGGTCATCACAGTGCTCCCTTCCCTTGTCATCACAACGCTCCATGACCACTGTCATCGAAATACTCCATGAATATTTTCAGCCCAATGCTCCATGACCTTCTCATCACAATGCTCCATGACACTGTCATAACAATGCTCCATGACCACAGATATCACAACGCTCCATTACCACTGACAACACAATGATCAGGGACTCTTTTCATCAAAATGCTCCATGACCCTGGTCATCATAATGATCCATGCCCTTCTCAACCCGATGCTCCATGAGGCCTATAATCACAATGCTCCGTGATGCTTGTCATCACAGTTTTCCATGGCTCTTGTCATCACAATGCTCCATGCCTTTTGTTTTCAAAATGCTACCTGAACTTGTCATCACAATGCTCCATGCACTTGTCGTCAAAATCCTCCATGAACTTTGGGATCACATTGTTTCCTGCCCTTGTCATCACAAAGCTCCTTGCTCCTGGAAATCAAAATGATCCATGACCTCTGTCATCACAATGCTCTAAACCCTTGCCATGACAAGGTTCCATAACACTTGTCATCACAACGCTTCCTGATACCTGTCATCAAAATTCTCCAAGCCATTGTCATCACAATGATCCATGACCATTGTCATCTCAATGCTCAATACATATGTCATCAATATGCTCCCTGACCCATGTCCTCAGTATGCTACATGAACCCTGTCATGATAAGGCACCATGCATTATTCATCACAATGTTCCATGCCTTTTTCATCAAAATGCTCCAAGCCATTGTCATCACAATACTCCATAGCTTGTCTTCAGAATGCTCCATGAAACTTGACATCAAAATGCTCCATGACCACTCTCATCACAAAGATCCATGACACCTATCATCACAATGCTCCATGTCCCCTGTCATTACAGTGCTCCATGATGCTCGTCAACACAATTATCCATGGTCTTCTCATCACCATGCTCCACGGCCTTGCCATCACAATGCTGCATGCCCTGGTCATCACAATGCTCCACGTCCCTTGCCATCACAATTCTCCATGTCCTTGTCATCACAAAGCTGCATGACACTTCTCATCACAATGTTACATGCTTTTGTCATCACAATTCTCCATGACCCCTGTCAGAGCAAGCTTCATGTGCTTTTCATCAAAATGCTTCATGACATTGTCATCAAAATTCTCAATGGCCCTTGTCATCACAATGCTCCCTAACACTTGCTGTTAGTATGCTCCTTGAAACCTGTCATGACAAGGCTCCATGCCTTATTCATCAAAATGTTCCATGCCCTTTTCAACAAAATGCTCCAAGACCCCGGTAATGCACTTGTCGTCACAACGCACCATGACCCTTGTCATCATGATGCTCCAACACCTTGTCATCAAAATGCTACATTAACTTTGTCATCACAATCCTCCATGACACTTGACATCACAATTCTCCATGACCCTTGGCATCACAGTACTCCATTACATTTGTCATCACAATCCTCCATGACACTTGGCATCACAATGCTCCCTGCCATTTTCATCACAATGGACCATGACATATGTCATCACAATGCTCCCTGAAAATTTTCTCCACAATACACCATGAACTTGTCATCACAAGGTTCCATGGTCTTATCATTACAATGTGCTATGCCCACTGTCATCACAATAATCCATGAAAATTTTCCGACCAATGCTCCATTCCCCTGTCATAACAATGCTCCATGCCCTTGTCATCACAATCCTCCATGACCCCTGCCATCACATTTTCCGTGACTCCAGTCTTCACAGTGCTTCATGACCTTTGTCATCAAAATGGTCCATGCCCTCATCCTCACAATTCTCTGTGACCTTTGTCACCACTATGCTCCATGAAATTTTCATCGCAATGCATTGTGAAACTTGTCATCACAATGCTCCATGGGCATGTCAGCACAATGCTCCATGACCCATGTCATCACAATGTGCAATGCTATTGTCATCACAATGCTCCACAACCTCGTCATCACAATGCTCCATAAAAATTTTCATCACAATGCTCCAGGCACTTCTCATCAAAATGCTCTCTCACCACTGATATCACAATGTTCCATCACTAGTCATCACAATACACCCTCATGCCTGTCATCACAATGTTCCATGACCCGTGTCATCACAATGCTACATGACTTCTGACCTCACAGTGTTCCACGACATTGTCATCACAAGGCTCCTTCACCCTTGTCATCGCAATGCTCCAAGAACACTGTAATCACAATGCTCCATGTCCTTGTCATCAGAAGCTCCATGATGCATATCATCAGAATGCTCCATTGCCTTCTCATCACAATACTCCATGCCCTTGCCATCACAATGCTCGAAGGCCCCTGTAATCACAATGCTCCATGCCCCTTTTCATCTCAATGCTCCATGAACATTGTCTTCACAATGCACAATGCCCATCACCATAATGTTTCATGATATCGTCATCACAATGAAATCAAAATGCTCCATGAACTCTCTCATCACAATGCTACGAACCCTTGTTATCACAATGTTCCATTCCCTTGTCATCAGATTGCCCCATGATGCTCGTCATCACAGTTATCCATGGGCTTCACATCAAAATGCTCCTAGACCTTTCTCATCACAATGCTCAATACACTTGTCATCACAATGCTCCCTGGCCCTTGTTGTCAGTATGCTACTTGAACACTGTCATGACAAGGCTCAATGCCATTTTCATCACAATGATCCATTCCCATTTCATCACAATTTTCCTAGATCCCTGTAATCACAGTTCTCCATGCCTTTGTCATCACAAAGCTCCATGACACATGCCATCAGAATGCTCCATGGCTTTCTCATCACAATGCTCCATGCCCTTGTCATCACAATGCTCCAAGACCACTGTAATCACAATAATCCACGCCCCTTTTCATCACAATGCTCCATGAGATTTGTCATCACATGGTTTCATGGTCTTTTCTTCACAATGCTCCAGGACCTTGTCATCACAAGACTCCATTCCCTTGTCATCACAATTCTCCATGAAACCTGTCATCACAATACTCCATGAACATTTTCAGCCCAATGCTCCAGGACCTTCTCATCACAATGCTCCATGACCCCTGTCACCACAACGCTCCATGACCAATGACAACACAATGATCTGGGAAACTTGTCTTCAAAATGCTCCATGGCCCCTGACATCACTGTGTTCCATAACCCCTGTCATCCCAATTCTCCAAATTCCCTGTAAACTCAATGCTCCATGCACTTGTCAACACAAAGCTCCATGACACATTTCATAAGAATGCTCCACGGCCTTGTCATCACAATGCTCCTAGACCCCTGTAATCACAATGCTACATGCCACTTTTCATCTGAATGCTCCATGAACCTTGTCAACACAAGGTTACATGCTCTTGTCATCACAATTCTCCATGCAATTTTCATCGCAATGCTCCATGACCCTTGTCATAGAAAGCTCCATGCACTTGTCATCACAGTGCTTCACGACCTTGTCATCAAAATTCTCAGTGGCCCTTGTCATCACAATGCTCCATGCCGTGGTCATCACAATGCCATTACTTTTGTCATCACAATCCTCCATGACACTTGGCGTCACAATATTCCATGTCATTGTCATCAAAATGGACCCTGACATATGTCATCACAATACTCCCTGACACCTGTCTTCACAATACTCCATGACCTTGTCATCACAATGATCCAAAGCCTTGTCATCACAATGCTCCAAGACACCTGTAATCACAAAGCTCCATGCCCCCTTTCATCTCAATGCTCCATGAACACTGTCATCACAATTCACCATGCCCATCATCATAATGCTTCAGGCTATTGTCATCACAATTAAATCAAAATGTTCCATGACCTCTGTCATCACTATGCTCCAAACCCTTGTGATCACAATGTGCCATAACACTTGTCATCACAACGCTCCATGATGCTTGTCATCAACATTATCCGTGGACTTCTCATCACAATCCTCCGTGCCTTTGTCATCACAAAGCTCCATGACGCATGTCATCAGAATCCTACATGACCTTCTCATCACAGTGCTCCATGCCGTTGTCATCACCATGCTCCAAAACCCATGTAATCACAATGCTCCATGCCCCTTTTCATCTCAATACTCCATGAACCCTGTCATCAAAATGCATCATTGAATCATCATAATACTTCATGTTTTTGTCATCAAAATGAAATCAAAATGCTCCATGACCTCTCTCATCAGAATGCTCCAAATGCTTGTGATCACAATGTTCCATAACACTTGTCATCACAACGCCTAGTGACACTCGTCATCACAATTATCTATGGTCTTCTCATCACAATGCTCCATGACCTTTGTTATCACAATGCTCAATACACTTGTCATCAATATGCTCCCTGACACTTGTCGTCAGTATGCTCCTTGAACCTTCTCATGACAAGGCTCCATGCATTTTTCATCACAATGATCCATGCCCTTTTCATCACAAGGCTCCAAGAACCCTGCAATCACAATGCTCCATGTCCTTGTCATCACAAAGACCATGAAGCATGTCATTAGAAAGCTCCAAGGCCTTCTCATCACAATGCTCCATGCCCTTGTCATCACAATGCTCCAAGACCCCTGTAATCACAATGTTTCATGCCCTTTTTCATCAGAATGCTCCATGAGACTTGTCATCACAAGGCTCTATGGTCTTCTCATCACAATGCTCCATTCCATTGTCATCATAACCCTCCATTCCCTTGTCATCACAATGCTCCATGACACCTGTCATCACAATACTCCATGGATATTATCAGCCCAATGCTCCATGACCTTCTGATCACAATGGTCCATGACCACTGACATCACAATGCTCCATGACACCTGACAAAACAATGAGCCGAGACTCTTGTCATTAAAATTCTCCATGACCACTGTCATCCCAATGCTCCATTAAACCTGTAATCACAATGAACCGTGACACCAGTCATCACAGTGCTCCATGACAATTGTCATCCCGATGCTCCATGCCTTTGTCATCAAAATGCTACATGACCTTGTCATCACAATGCTCCATGCGCTTGTCATTGCAGTCCTCCATGAAATTTCGGATCACATTGCTTCTTGCCCTTGTCATAACAATGCTCCATTGCCCTTGAAATCAAAAAGATCCATAATCGCTGTCATCACAGTGCTCCAAACCCTTGTGGTCACAATGTTCCATAACACTTGTCATTACAAAGTTCCATGATTACTGTCATCACAATACTTCATGCCCTTGTCATCCCAATGCTCCATGTCGTTTGTCATCACAATGCTCAGTACACTTGTCATCACAGTGCTCCCTGACACTTGTCTTGAAAATGCTCCTTGACCACTGTCGTGAAAACTCTCCAAGCCATTTTCATCACAATGATCCATGCCTTTTTAATCGCAATTCTCCATGCCCTTGTCATCACAAAGCTCCATGACACTTGTCATCAAAATGCTCGATGCACTTCTCATCACAATGCTACATGCACTTGTCATTACAATCCTCCATGACCCTTTTATCACAGTGTCCCGTGCCCTTGTCATCACAATGCTCCGTGCCCACTCTCATCACAATAATCCATGAAAATTTTCAGACCAGTGCTCCATGACCTTATCATCAAAATGCTCCATTACCCCTATGATAACAACGCTCCATATCCCCTGCCATCACAATGTTCCACGTCATTGTCATCACATGGCTCCATGACCCTTGCCCTCACAATGCTCCAAGACCCCTCTAATCACAATGCTCCATGCCCTTGTCATCACAAAGCTCCATGACGCATGCCATCAGAATGCTCCATTTCCTTCTCATCACAATGCTCCATTCCCCTGTCATCACAATGTTCCAAGACCCTTGTAAACACAATGCTCCATGCCAATTTTCATCTCAATGATCCATGAAACATCTCATCAAAAGGCACCATGCCCATCATCATAATGTTTCATCCTATTGTCCTCACAATGAAATCAAAATTCTCCATGATCTCTGTCATCACAATGCTTCTAAAACCTTGTGATCATAATGTTCCATAACACTTGCCATTACAGCGCCCCATGACGCTCGTCATCACAATTACCCATGGGCTCATCATCACAAAGCTCCATGACCTTTGACATCACAATGCTCAATACAGTTGTCATCACAACACTCCCTGACACGTGCCATCAGGATGCTCCTTGAACCCTGTCATGACAAGGCTCCATGTCTTTTTCATCACAATGATCCATTCCTTTTCATCCTAATGCTCCATGTCCCCTGTAAGCAAAATTCTCCATGCCCTTGTCATCAAAAAGCTCCATGACGGATGTCATCAGAATGCTCCATGGACTTCTCATCACAATGCTCCATGACTTTTTCATCACAATGCTCCAAGAACCCTGTAATCACAATGTCCACGCAACTTTTCATCAGAATGCTCCATTAGACTTGCCATCACAAGGCTCCATGGTTTACTGATCACTATGCTCCAGGACCTTGTCATCACAAGGCTCCTTTCCCTTTTCATCACAATGCTTAATGAACACTGTCATCACAATACTCCATGAACATTTTCACCCCAATGCTCGATGACCTTCTCCTCACAATGATGCATGACCCCTGTAATCAAAATGCTCCATGACCACTGTCATCACAACGCTTCATGTCCCCTGACACACAATGATCCGGGACTCTTGACACCAAAATGTTCCATGACACTTGTCATCACAATGTTCCATGCATTTGTCATCAAGATGCTCTATGACCGTTTGCATCACAATGACCTAAGCCCTTGTCATCCCAATCCTCCATGACACCTGTAACCACACTGTTCCATGACGCCTGTCATCACAGAGCTCCCTGACTCTTGTCGTCACAATGATCCTTGAACACTGTCATGAAAAGGCTCCATGCCATTTTCTTCACAATGCTCCATGCACTGTTCATCACAATGCTCCATGCCTTTGTCATCACAATTCTCCACAAGCTTCTCATCACAATGCTCCATGACTCCTGTCATCACAATGCTCCATGACACCTCTCATCATAAAGCTCCTTGCTCATTGTCATTACACTGCTCCATGACGCTCGTCCTCACAATTATCCATGGTTTTCTCATCAACATGCTCCACGGTCATGCCATCACAATGCTCCATGCCCTGGTCATCACAAAGCTCCAAGCCCTAGTCATCACAGTCCTACATGACACCTGGCAACACAGTTCTCCATGCAATTGCCATCACAATGGACCATGAAATATGACATCACAATGCTAACTGAAAACTGTCTTCACAGTACTCCATGCCTTTGTAATCCCAATGCGCCATGCCCACTGTCATCACAATAATCCATGTAAATTGTCAGACAAATGCTCCATGCCCCTGTCATCACAAGGCTCCATGCCCTTGTCATCAAAATGCTCCATGACCCCTGTCATCCAATGCTCTGCGACAGCAGTCATTACAATGCTTCATGACCTTTGTCATCACAATGGTCCATGCTTTTGTCAACACAAGGCTCTGTGACATTTGTCACCACATGCTCCATGAACTTTTCATCACAATGCTCCATGACCCCTGTCAACACAGTGCTCCGTGACCCCATTCATCAAAATACTTCATGAACTTTTTCATCACAATTGTCCATGCCCCTGTCATCACAAAGCTTTGTGACTTTTGTCACCACAATGTTCCATGAACTTTTCATCACAATGCTCCATGACCCCAGTCATAACAATGTTCCATGCCTTTGTCAGCACAATGCTCCATGCGATTGTCATCACAATACTCTATTACCATTGCCATCACAATCCTCTATTACCATTGTCATCACAATCCTCCATGAAACTTGGGATCACATTGCTTCATGCCCTTGTCATCACAATGCTCCATGCTACTTGTAATCAAAATGATCCATAACCTCTCTCATTACAATGCTCCAAACCCTTTTGGTCACAATGTTCCATAACACTTGTCATCACAATGCTCCATGATGCCTGTCATCATAATACTCCATGCCCTTGTCATCAAAATGCTCCATGACTTTTATCATCACAATATTCAATACATTTGTCATCACAAGGCTCCTTGACACTTGTCATCAGTATGCTCCATGAACCCTGTCATGAAAGGCCCCATGCCTTTTTCATCACAATGCTACATGACCTTGTCATCACAATGCTCCATGTGCTTGTCATTGCAGTCCTGCATGAACTGTGGGATCGCATTGCTTCATGCCCTTGTCATAACAATGCTCCATGTCACTTGAAATCAAAAAGATCCATGACCTCTTTCATCACAATGCTCCAAAACCTTGTGGTCACAGTGTTCCATAACACTTGTCATCACAAAGTTCTATGATTACTGTCATCACAATACTCCATGCCCTTATCATCCCAATGCTCCATGACCATTGTCATCACAATGCTCAATACACTTGTCATCACAATGCTCCCTGACACTTGTCTTGAAAATGTTCCTTGACCTCAGTCGTGAAAAGCCTCCATGCATTTTTCATCAAAATGGTCCATGCCTTTGTAATCGCAATGTTCCATGCCCTTGTCATCACAAGGCTTCATGACACGTGTCATCAAAATGCTCGATGCCCTTCTCATCACAATGGTCCATCCCCTTGTCATTACAATCCTCCATGACCCATGTATCACAGTGTTCCGTGCCCTTGTCATCACAATGCTCCGTGCCCACTCTCATCACAATAATCCATGAAAGTTTTCAGACCAATGCTCCATGGCCTTATCATCAAAATGCTCCATTACACCTGTGATAACAATGCTCCATGACCGCTGCCATCACAATGTTCCACGGCATTGTCATCACATGGCTCCATGACCCTTGTCCTTACAATGCCCCAAGACCCCTCTAATCACAATGTTCCATGCCCTTGTCATCATAAAGCTCCATGACGCATGTCATCAGAAGGCTCCATTTCCTTCTCATTACAATGTTCCATGCCCTTTTCATCACAATGTTCCAAGACACCTGTAAACACAATGCTCCATGCCCGTTTTTATCTCAATTATCCATGAACCCTCTCATCAAAAGGCACCATGCCCATCATCATAATGCTTCATCGTATTATCATCACAATGTAATCAGTATTCTCCATAACCTCTGTCATCACAATGCTGCAAAACCTTGTGATCACAATGTTCCATAACACTTGCCATTACAGCGCCCCATGACACTCATCATCACAATTACCCATGGTCTTATCATCACAATGCTCCATGACCTTTGTCATCACAATGCTCAATACAGTTGTCATCACAACACTCCCTGACACGTGCCATCAGTATGCTCCTTGAACCCTGTCATGACAAGGCTCCATGTCTTTTTCATCACAATGATCCATTCCTTTTCATCCTAATGCTCCAAGACCCCTGTAATCAAAATTCTCCCTTCCCTTGTCGTCAAAAAGCTACATGACACATGCCATCAGTATGCCCCATGGACTTCTCATCACAATGCTCCATGACTTTGTCAACACAATGCTCCAAGACCCCTGTAGTCACAATTCTCAATGCACATTTTCATGAGAATGCTCCATGAGACTTGTCATCACAAGGCTCCATGGTCTACTCATAACAATGCTCCTTTCCCTTTTCATCACAATGCTCCATGAAACCTGTCATCACAATACTCCATGAATATTTTCAGCCCAATGCTCCATGACATTCTCATCACAATTCTCCATGACCCCTGTCATCGAAATGCTCCATGACCACTTTCATCACAATGCTTCATGTCCCCTGATACAATGACCCGGGACTCTTGTCACCAAAATGCTCCATGACACTTGTCATCACAATGTTTCCTGCATTTGACAAAAAAATGCTCCATGACACTTTGCATCACAATGATCCAAGCCTTTTCATCCCAAACCACCATGACACCTGTAATCACATTGTTCCGTGACGCCTGTCATCACAGAGCTCCATGACACTTGTCATCACGATGCTCCATGCATTTGTCAGGAAAAGGCTACATGACATTGTCATCTCAATGCTCCATGCACTTTTCATCACAAAGCTCCATGCCATTGTCATGACAATACACCACAAGCTTGTCGTCACAATGCTCCATGACTCCTGTTATCATAATGCTCGATAACACTTGTCATCACCATGCTCCTTGCCCCTTGTCATTACAGTGCTCCATGACGCTCGTCATCACAATTATCCATGGTCTGCTCATCACCATTCTCCACTGTCTTGCCCTCACAATGCTCCATGCCCTGGTCATCACAATGCTCCAAGCCATTGTCATTAAAATCCTCCATGACACCTGGCATCACAATGCTCCATGCAATTGTCATCACAATGGACCATGAAATATGTCATCACAATGCTAACTGACACATGTCTTCACAGTACACCATGCCCTTGTAATCCCAATGTGCCATGCCCACTGTCATCACAATAATCCATGAAACGTGTCAGACCAATGCACCATGACCCTGTCATCACAATACTCCGTGCCCTTGTCATCAAAAAGCTCGATGACCCCTATCATCACAATGCTCTCTGACTCCAGTCATTACAATGCCTCATGACCTTTGTCATCACCATGGTCCATGCTTTTGTCATCAAAAGGCTCTGTGACATTTGTCACCACAATGCTCCATGAACTTTTCATCACAATGCTCCGTGACCCCTGTCAACACAATGCTCCATGACTCCAGTCTTCACAGTGCTTCCTGAAATTTGTCATCACAATGGTCCATGCCCCCATCATCACAAGGCTTTGTGACCTTTGTCACCACAATGCTCCATGAACTTTTCATCACAATGTTCCATGACCCCAGTCATCACAATGCTCCATGCCTTTGTCAGCTCAATGCTCCATGCGATTGTCATCACAATACTCCATTACCATTGTCATCACAATCCTCCATGAACCATGGGGTCACATTGCTTCATGCCCTTATCATCACAATGCTCCATGATTCTTGAAATCAAAATGATCCTATACCTCTGTCATCACAATGCTCCATAAACCTTGTCATCACAATCCTCCATGCACTTCTCATCAAACTGCTCTCTCACCACTGATTTCACAATGTTCCATCACTAGTCATCACAATACTTCTTCACCACTGTCATCACAATGTTCCATGACCCCAGTCATCACAATGCTACATGCACTTATCATCACAATGCTCCATGACACATGACATCAAAATGTTCCATAACCCTGTCATCAAAATGCTCCATGACCCTTTTCATCACAATTCTGCATGACCACTGACATCACAATGTTCCATAACCACTGTTATCAAAATGTTCCATGACTCTTTTCATCAACTTGCTCCATGACCCTGTGACCACAATACTCCCTGCCCTACTCATCACAATGCACCACGCCCTTGTCATCAAAATGCTCCATGACCTTTGTCATCACAAAGATCCATGACATTTTGCATCACAATGCTCCATGCCATTGTCATAACAGTGCTCCATGAATCCTCTCATCACATTGCTCCATGCCCTTGTCATCACAAGGCTTCATGGTCTTGTCATCACAATGTTCCATTCATTTGGCTTCACAATGATCCATGACAACTGTCATCACAATACTCCATGAACAGTCTCAGCCCAATGCTCCATGACCTTCTCATCATAATGCTCCATGACACATGTCGTGACAATGCTCCATAACCACTGTCATCACAACGCCCCATGACCCCTGACAACACAATGATCCGGGACTCTTCATCAAAATGCTCCATGATCATTGTTATCACAATTATCCTTGCACTTGTCAGCCCAATGCTCCATGAGCCCTGTAATCACAAAGTTCTGTGACGCTTTTCATCACAGTGCTCCATGACCATTGTCATCACACTTCTCCATGCCTTTGTCATCAAAATGCTACATGACCTTGTCATCACAATGCTCCATTACCATTGTCATCACAATCCTCCATGAAACTTGGGATCACATTGGTTCATGCCCTTGTCATCTCAATGCTCCATGCACCTTGAAATCAAAATGATCCATGACTTCTCTCATCACAATGCTCCAAACCCTTGTGTTCACAATGTTCCATAACACTTGTCATCCCAACGTTCCATGATGCCTGTTATCACAATACCCCATACCCTTGTCATCAAAATGCTCCATGACATTGTCATCACAATGCTCAATTCACTTGTCATCACAATATTCCCTGACACTTGTCGTCAGAATGCTCCTTGAATCCTGTCATGAAAAGGCTCCATGCCTTTTTCAACCCAATGCTCCATGCTATTGTCATTCAATCCTCCATGAACCTTGGGATCACATTGCTTCATACACTTGTCATCTAAATTCTCATTTTGATTGTCATATCAATGTTCCATTATCATTGTCATCAAAATACTCCATTACCATTGTTATCACAATCCTCCATGATTCTTGGGATCACATTGCTTCATGCCATTGTCATCACAATGCTCCATGCTCCTTGAAATCAAAATCATCCATGGCCTCTGTCATCCAATGCTGCAAACCGTTGATCACAATGTTCCATAACACTTGTCATCACAATTTCCATGATGCCTGTCATCACAATACGTCATGCACTGGTCATCAAAATGCTCCATGACTTTGTCATCACAATGATCCCTGACACTTGTTATCAGAATGCTCCTTGCATCCTGTCATGAAAAGCATCCATGCCTTTTTCATTACAATGCTCCATGACCTTTTCATCACAATGCTCCAAGGCATTGTCATCACAATACTCCAAAAGCTTGTCATCAGAAAGCTCCATGACCCTTGTCATCACAATGCTCCATGAACACTGTCATCACAATGCTCCATGCCCTTGGCATTACAGTGCTCCATGAGTCTCATCATCACCATCATCCATGGTTTCTCATCATCATGCTCCACAGTATTGCCATCATAGTGCTCCATGCCCTGGTCATCACAATGCTCCAAGTGCCTTGTCATCACAATTCTCCAGGTCCTTGTCATCACAATGCTCCATGACACTTATTATCACAACGTTACATGCTTTTGTCATCAAAATTCTCCATGCATTTGTCATCGCAATGCTCCATGACACTTCTCATATCCAGCTCCATGAGCTGCAGATCACAATGCTTCACGACCTTGCCATCAAATACTCAATGGCCCTTATCGTCACTATGCTCCATGACCTTGTCATCACAATGCTCCAAGAACTTGTCATCACAATCCTCCATGACACCTGGCATCACAATGTTTCATGCAATTATCATCACAATGGATCATGACATATGTCAAAACAATGCTAACTGACACATGTCTTCAAAATACTCCAGGAAGTTGTCATCACAATGCTCCATGTCCTTGTCATCACAATGTGCCATGCCCACTGTCATCAAAATAATCCATGAAACTTGCCAGAATAATGCTTCTTCCCCTGTCATCAAAATGCTCCATGCATTTGTCATCAAAATGCTCCATAACCACATTCATCAAAATGCTCCATGACTCCAGTCATCACAATGCTTCATGTCCTTTGTCATCGCAATGGTCCATGCTCTCATCATCACAAAGCTCTGTGACTTTGTCACCACAATGGTCGATGAATTTTTCAACACAATGCTTCATGACCACTGTCATCACAATGCTCTGTGACTCCAGTCATCACAAGGCTTCATGACTTTGTCATCACAATGTTCTCTGCCCCTTGTCATCACAATGCTCCATGCCTTTGTCAGCACAATGCTCCATAAAACTTCTCATCACAATACTCCATGCGCTTGTCAGCACAATGCTCCATGACACATGTAAACACAATGTGCCATGCGCTTGTCATCAAAATGCTCTCTCACCACTGATATCACAATGTTCCATCACGAGTCATCGCAATACTCCCACACCCCTGTCATCACAATATTCCATGACCACTGTCATCACAATGCTACATGTCCTTATCATCACAATGCTCCTTGACCCCTGACATCACAATGGTCCATAACCCGTGTCATCAAAATGCTCCATGACGCTTTTCATCAAAAGCTCCACGACGCTGTCATCACAATGCTCCCTGCATTTCTCATCAAAATGCACAATGCCCTTGTCATCAAAATTCTCCATGACTTTGTCAAAACAAAGCTCGATGACCGTAGACATCACAGTGCTCCATGCCATTGTCATCACAATGCTCCATGAACCCTCTCATCATATTGCTCCATGCCCTTCTCATCACAATGCTCCATTCCCTTGTCATCACAATGCTCCAAGTACCCTGTTATCACAATACTCCATGAATATTTTCAGCCCAATGCTCCATCACCTTCTCATCATAATGCTCGTGACCCTTGTGGTCACAATGCTCCATAACCAATGTCATCACAGCGCTCCATGACCCCTGACAACTCAATGATCCGGGACGATTTTCATCAAAATGCTCCAGGACCCTTGTCATCACCATGATCTTGCCCTTGTCAGCCCAATGATCCACGACCCCTGTAATCACAATAATTCGTGTCGCTTGTCATCACAGTGCTCCATGACCCTTGTCATCACAATTCTCAATGCATTGTCAGGAAAATGCTACATGACCTTGTCATCATAATTCTCCATGTGCATGTCATCACAATGCTACATGTTCCTTGAAATCAATATGATCCATGACCTCTGTCATCATAATGCTCCAAACTCTTGAGAGCACAATGTTCAATAACACTGGTCATCACAATGCTGCATGATGCTTGTCATCACCATACTCCATGACCTTATCATCACAATGAATCATGACCTTTTTCATCTCAATGCTCAATACACTTGTCATAACAATTCTCACTGACACTTGTCATCAGAATGCTCCTTGAACGCTTTCATGAAAAGTCTCCATGTCATTTTCTTCACAATGCTCCATGCTCTTTTCTTCACAATGCTCCATGTCATTGTCATAACACACTCCCCAAGCTTGTCATCAGAATGCCCCTTTACCTTTGTCATCACAATGCTCCATGACCCCTGTAATCACAAGGCTCCATGAGACCTGTCCTCACAATGCTCCTTGCCCCTTGTCACTACAGTGCTCCATCACGCTCATCATCACAATTATCCATGGTCTTCTCATCACAATGCTCCACCGTCTTGACATCACACTGCTCCATGTTATGGTCATCACACTGCTCCATGTCACATGTCATCACAATTCTCCACATCCTTGTCATCACAATTCTCCATGACACTTTTCATCACAATGTTACATGCTCTTGTCATCACAATTCTCCATGCATGTGTCTTCACAATGATCCATGACACCTGTCATAGCAAGCTCGATTTACTTCTCATCACAATGCTTCACGACCTTGTCATCAAAATTCACAGTGGCATTTGTCATGACAATGCTCCATGCCCTTGTCATCACAATGATACAAGACATTGCCATCACAATACCCCATGACACCTGGCCTCACAATATTCCCTGCAATTTTCATCACAATGGTCCATGACATATATCATCACAATGCTAACTGACATCTGTCTTCACAATAATCCGTGACCTTGTCATCACTAGGCTCCAGGCCCTTATCAAAACAATACGCCATGCCCACTGTCATCACAATAATCCTTGAAATATGACAGACCAATGCTTCATGTCCCTGTCATCACAATGCTCCATTGCCTTGTCATCACAATGCACCATGACCCCTGTCATCACAATGCTCCTTGATTCCAGTCATCACAATGCTTCATAAAATTTGTCATCACAATGGTCCATGCCCTCATCATCAGGAGGCTCTGTTACACTTGTCACCAAAATGTTCCATGAACGTTTCATCAAATGCTCTCTGGCACTTGTCATCACAGTGTTCCATGCGTTTGGCAGCACAATGCTCCATGACCCATGTCATCACAATGCACCATGCACTTGTCATCACAATGTTCCACAACCTTGTCATCACAATGCTCCATAAACCTTGTCATCACAATGCTCCATGCACTTCTCATCAAAATGCTCTGTCACCACTGCTCTCACAATGTTCCATCACTAGTCATCACAGTACACCCTCAACCATGTCGTCACAATGTTCCATGACCCCTGTCATTTAAATGTTACATGCCCTTATCATCACAATGCTCCATGACCACTAACATCAAAATGTTCCATAACCCCTGTCATCAAAATGCTCTATGACCCTTTTCATCACAAGGATCCTTGACCCCTTACATCACAATGTTCCCTAAACTCTGTCAACAAAATGTTCCATGTCCCTTTGCATCAAATGGCTCCATGATCATGTCATCACAATGCTCCCTGGCCTTCTCCTCACAATGCACCACGCCCTTTTCATCAAAATGCTCCATAACCTTTCTCATCACAAAGCTCCATGACACTTGCCATCAAAATGCTCCATGCCATAGTCATCACATTGCTCCATGAACACTCTCATCACATTGCTCAATGCCCTTGTCATCACAAAGCTCTATGACGCTTGTCATCACAGTGCTCGATGCCCTTCTCATCACAATGCTCCATGCCCTTTTCATTACAATCCTCCATGACCCATGTATCACAGTGTTCTGTGCCCTTGTCATCACAATGCTCCTTGCCCACTCTCATCCCAGTAAGACATGAAACTTTTCAGACCAATGCTCCATGCCCTTGTCATCACAATTCTCCAGGAGCAATTTAATCACAATACTCCATGCCCCTATTCATCTGAATGTTCCATGAACACTGTCATCAAAATGCACCATGCCCATCATCATAATGTTTCATGCTATTGTCATCACAATGAAATCAAAATGCTCCATGACATCTGTCATCACAATGCTCCAAACCCTTTAGATCACAATGTCCCAGAACACTTGTCATAGCAAAGCACAATGATGCTTGCCATCAAAATTATCCATGGTCTTCTGAGCACAATTCTCCATGACATTTGTCATCACAATGCTCAACACACTTGTCATCACAATGCTCCCTAACACTTGTCGTAATATTCTCCTTTAATGCTGTCATGAGAAGGCTCAATGCCTTTTTCATCAAAATGATCCATGCCTTTTTCATCACAATGCTCCATGCCCCCTGTAATCACAATGCTCCATGCACTTGTCATCACAAAGCTCCCTGACACATGTCATCAGATGTTCCATGGCCTTCTCATCACAATGCTCCATGACCTTGTCATCCCATTGCTCCATGACCCCTGAAATCAAAATACTCCGTGACGCTTGTCATCACAGTGCCCCATGACCCTTGTCATTACAATGCTCCATTTCTTTGTCAGCACAATGCTACATGAACTTGTCATCGCAATTCTCCATGATCTTTGTCATCACAATGCACAATACACTTGTCATCACAATGCTCCCAGACACTTTTTCTCAGAATGCTCCGTGAACACTGTCATGAAAAGCCTCCATGCCTTTTTCATCACAATGCTCCACGCCCTTTTCATCAAAATGTTCCATGCCTTTGTCATCACAATACTCCACAAGTTTTTCATCAGAATGCTCCATGACCCTTGGCATCATAATGCTCCATGATCCCTGTCATCCCAATGCTCCATGACACCTGTCATCACAATGTTTCATGTCCCTTGTCATTACAGTGCTCCATGGCGATCGTCAGCACAATTATCCATGGTCTTCTCATCACAATACTCCTCGGTCTTGCTATCACAATGCTCCATGCCCTGGTTATCACAATTCTCCATGTGTCTTGTCATCACAATTCTCCACGTCCTTGTCATCACAATGCACCATGACACTTCTCATCACAATGTTACAGCCCATTGTCATCACAATTCTCCATGCACTTGTCATCACAATGCTCCATGACCCCTGTCATAGAAACCTCAATGCGCTTGCCATCACAATACTTCACGAACTTGTCATCAAAATTCTCAATGGCCCTTGTCATGAGAATGCTGCATGCCCTTGTCATCACAATGCTCAAAGCCCTTGTCATCAAAATGCTCCGCTACCTTTGCCATCACAAACCTCCATGACACTTGGCATCACAATGCTCCATGTCATTGTCATCACAATGGATCATGATATATATCAACACAATGGCCCCAAACACCTCTCTTCACAATACTCTAGGACCTTGTCATCACAATGCGCCATGCCCACTGTCATCACAATCATCCATGAAACTTGTCAGAACAATGCTCCATGCCCTTGTCATCACAATGCACCATGACCCCTGTCACCACAATGCTCCGTGACTACAGTCATCTCAATGCTGCATGACCATTGTCATCACAATGGTCTATGCACTCTTCATCACAAAGCTCTGTGACATTTGTCACCAGAATGCTCCATGATCTTTTCATCACAATGCTCTGTGACCTGCGTCATCACAGTGCTTCATGCCTTTGTCAGCACCATGCTCCATGACCCTTGTCATCACAATGTTCCATGCATTTACCATCAAATTGTTCTCTCACCACTGATATCACAATGTTCCATCACTAGTCATCACAATAAACCCTCACTCCTCTCATCACAATGTTCCATGACATCTGTCATCACAATGCTACATTCCCTTATCATCACAATGCTCCATGACTCCTGACATCACAATGTTCCATAACCCCTGTCGTTAAAACGCTCCATGACCCTTTTCATCACAATGCTTCATAACCCCTGACATCTCAATGTTCCATAACCACTGTCACCAAAATGTTCCATCTTCCTATTCATCAAATTGCTCCATGACACTGTCATCACAATGCTCCCTGCCTTTCTCATAACAACGAACCACGCCCTGTTTATCAAAATGCTCCTTGACATATGTCATCACAAAGCTCCATGACCCTTGTCATCACAATGCTCCATGCCATTGTCATCACATTGCTCCATGAATAATCTCAGCACATTGCTCCATGCCTTTGTCATCACAAAGCTCAATGACGCTTGTCATCACAATGCTCGATGCTCTTCTCCTCACAGTATTCCATGCCTTTGTCATTACAATGCTCCATGCCCACTCTCATCACAATAATCCATGAAACATTTCAGACCAATGCTCCATGCCCTTGTCATCACAATGCTCTATTAACCCTGTCATAACAATGCTCCATGGCCCCTGCCATCACAATGTTCCACGGCCTTGTCATCACAATGTTCCAATACCCTGAAATCACAGGGCTCCATGCCCCTTTTCATCTCAATATTCCATGAACCCTGTCATCACAATGCACCATGCCCATCTTCATAATGCTTCATGCTATTGTCATCACAATGAAATCAAAATGCTCCATGACCTCTGTCATCACAATGCTCCATACCCTTGTGATCACAATTTTCCAAAACACTTGTGATCACAACGCCCCATGACACTCGTCATCACAATTATCCATGGTCTTCTCATCACAATGCTCCATGACCTTTGTCATCACAATTCTCAATACACTTGTCATCACAATGCTCCCTGACACTTGTCATCAGTGTGCTCCTTGAAACATGCCCCGAAAAGGCTCCATGCCTTTTTCATCACAATGATACATGCCCTTTCCATCACAATGCTCCAAGACCACTGTAATCAAAATTATCCATGCCCTTGTTATCACAAACCCCATGGCCCATGTCATCAGACTGCTCCATGGCCTTCTCATCACAATGCTCCATGCGTTGTCATCCCAATGCTCCATGACCCATGTAATCACAATGCTCCGTGACGCTTGTCATCACAGTACTCCGTGACCCTTTTCATCACAATGCTCTATGCCTTTATCAGCAACATGCTACGTGACCTTTTCATCACAATGCTCCATGTGCTTGTCCTCACAATTCTCCATTACCATTGTCATCAAAATCCTCCATGAACATTGGGATCACATTGCTTCATGCCCTTGTCATCACAATGATCCTTGTTCCTTGAAATCAAAAGGATCCATGACCTCTGTCCTCACAATGCTCCATACGTTTGTGATCACAATGTTCCATAACACTTGTCATCACAACGCTACATGATGCCTGTCATCACAATACTCCATGCCATTGTCATCACAATGCTCCATGACTTTTGTCATCACAATGCTCAATACACTTGTCATCACAATGCTACCTGACACTTGTCATCAGAATGCTCCTTGAACACTGTAATGACAAGGCTCCATGCCATTTTAATCACAATGATCCATGCCCTTTTATTCACCATGCTGCATTCCATTGTCATCACAATTCTCCACAAGCTGTCATCAGAGTGCTCCATGACCCTTGTCATCACAATGCTCCATGACACCTGTCATTACAGTGCTCCATGACGCTTGTCATCACAATTATTCATGGGCTTGTCATCACAATGCTCCATGACCCCTGTCATCACAATGCTCCATGACCACAGTCATCACAACGCTCCATGACCCCTGACAACACAATGATCCTGGACTCTTCTCATCAAAAGGCTCCATGACACTTGTCATCACAATGATCCATGTGGTTGTCTTCCCAATGTTCCAGGAACCCTGTAATCACAATGCTCCGTGACGCTTGTCATCCCAGTGTTCCATGACCCTTGTCATCACAATGCTCCATGCCTTTGTCAGAAAAATGTTACATGACCATGTCATCACAATGCTCCATGAGCTTGTCATCACAATCCTCCATGAAACTTAGGATCACATTGCTTCATGTCCTTTTCATCACAATGCTCCATGCTACTTGAAATCAAACTGCTCCATGCCCTCTGTCATTACAATGCTCCAAACCCTTGTGATCATAATGCTCCTTAACAATTGTCATCACAATGCCCCATGACGCTTGTCATCACAATTATCCAAGGTTTTCTCATCACAATGCGCCATGACCTTTGCCATCACAATGCTCAATACACTTGTCATCACAATGCTCCCTGACACTTGTCGTTAGTATGCTCCTTGAACCCTGTCATGACAAAGCTCCATGCCTTTTTCATCACAATGATAAATGCCCTTGTCATCACAATGCTCCTTAACCTTTATCATCACAATGCTCAATACACTTGTCATCACACTACTCCATGAGCCTTTTCATCAGAATGCTCCATGAACCCTGTCGTGAAAAGGCACTGTGCCTTTATCATCACAATGCCCCATGCACTTTTCATCACAATGCTCCAAGCCATTGTTATCACAATATTCCACAAGCTTGTCATCAGAATGCTCCATGACCCTTATCATCACAAGGCTCTATGACTCCTGTCATCAAAGGACTCCATGACACCTGTCATCACAATGCTCCTTGTCCCTTGTCATTACAGTGCTCCATAACGCTCGTCATCACAATCATCCATGGTATTCTCATCACCATGCTCCACGGTCTTGCCATCACAATGCTCCATGCACTGGTCATCACAATGCTCCAAACCCTTGTCATCACAAACCTCCATGACACCTGACATCACAATGTTCCATGTAATTGTCATCACAATGGACCAGGAAATATGTCATCACAATGGTAACTGACACCTGTCTTCACAGTAATCCATGCCCTTGTAATCACAAAGCACCATGCCCACTGTCATCACAATAATCCATGAAACTTGTCAGACCAATGCTCCATGCCCCTGTCATCACGATCCTCCATGCCCTTGTCATCACAATGCTTCATGACCTTTGTCATCACAATACTCAATACAGTTGTCATCACAATGCTCCCTGATACCTGTTTTCTCAATAATCCATGATCTTGTTATCACATTGCTCCATGCCCTTGTCATAACAATGCGCCATGCACACTGTCATTGCAATAATCTATGAAACATGTCAGACCAATGCTCCATGCAGCAGTCATCTCATTGCTCCATACTCTTTTCATCACAAGGACAAATGACACCTGTCATCACAATGCTCTGGGACTCCCGTCATCACAATGATTCATGACCTTTTGCAACACAGTGTTCTATGCCTTTGCCATCACAAGTCTCTGTGACCATTGTCACCACAATATTCCATGAAAATTTCATCACAATGCTCTGCGAACCTGGTCATCACAATGCTCCATGCCTTTGTCATCACATTGCTCCATGACCCTTGTCATCACAATGCTCCATGCGCTTGTCAGCACAATGTTCCATGACACATGTCACCACAATGTGCCATGGGCTTGTCATCACAACACTCCACAACGTTGTCATCACAATTTACCATGACCACTGTCATCACAATGCTACCTGTCCTTAACATCACAATGATCCATGATCCGTGACATCACAATGTTCAAGAACCCCTGTCATCAAAATGCTCTATGACGCTTTCATCACAAGGATCCTTGACCCCTTACATCACAATGTTCCCTAAACTCTGTCAACAAAATGTTCCATGTCCCTTTTCATCAAATGGCTCCATGATCATGTCATTACAATGCTCCCTGCCCTTCTCATCACAATGCACCACGCCCTTTTCATCAAAATGCTCCATAACATTTGTCATCACAAAGCTCCATGAGACTTGCCATCAAAATGCTCCATGCCATTGTCATCACATTGCTCAATGAACACTCTCATCACATTGCTCAATGCCCTTGTCATCACAAAGCTCTATGACGCTTGTCATCACAATGCTCGATGCCCTTCTCATCACAATGCTCCATGACCCATGCCATTACAGTGTTCCACGGCCTTGTCATCACAATGCTCCAAAACCCCTGTAATCACAATGCTCCATGCCCTTGTCATCACAAAGCTCCATGACGCAAGTCATCAGAAGGCTCCATGGACTTCTCATTGCCATGCTCCCTGCTCTTGTCATCACAATTCTCCAAGACCAATTTAATCACAATGCTCCATGCCCCTCTTCATCTGAATGCTCCATGCACCCTGTCATCCAAATGCACCATGCCCATCATCATAATGCTTCATGCTATTGTCATCACAGTGAAATCAAAATGCTCCATGACCTCTGTCATCACAATGCTCCAAAACCTTTAGATCACAATGTCCCAGAACACTTGTCATAACAATGCACAATGATGCTTGCCATCAAAATTATCCATGGTCTTCTCAGCACACTGCTCCATGACATTTGTCATCACAACGCTCAATACACTTGTCATCACAATGCTCCCTAACACTTGTTGTAGTATGCTCCTTGAATGCTGTCATGACAAGGCTCCATGCCTTTTACATCACAATGTTCCATTCCCCCTATAATCACAATGCTCCATGCACTTGTCATCACAAAGCTCCCTGACACATGTCATCAGATGTTCCATGGCCTTCTCATCACAATGCTCCATGCCCATGTCATCCCATTGCTCCATTACCCCTGAAATCACAATGCTCTGTTACGCTTGTCATCACAGTGCCCGGTGACACTTGACATCACAATGCTCCATTTCTTTGTCAGCAAAATGCTACATGAACTTGTCATCACAATGCTCCATGATCTTTGTCATCACAATGCACAATACACTTGTCATCACAATGCTCCCAGACACTTGTCCTCAGAATGCTTCATGAACTCTGTCATGAAAAGCCTCCATGCCTTTTTCATCACAATGCTCCATGCCCTTTTCATCACAATGCTCCATGCCACTGTCATCACAATACTCCACAAGTTTGTCATCAGAATGCTCCATGACCCTTGTCATCACAATGCTCCGTGACCCCTGTCATCTCAAAGCTCCATGACACCTGTCATCACAATATTTCATGTCCCTTGTCATTACAGTGCTCCATGACGCTCGTCATCACAACTATCCATGGTGTTCTCATCACAATGCTCCACGGTCTTGTCATCACAATGCTCCATGCCCTGGTCATAACAATGCTCCATGTCCCTTTTCATCAGGATTCTACACGTCCTAGTCATCACAATTCTCCATGCACTTGTCATCACAATGTTCCATGACTCCTGTCATAGCAATCTACATGTGCTTGTCATCACAATGCTTCCCGACCTTCTCATCAAAATTCTCAATTGCCCTTGTCATCACAATGCTCAATGACCATTGGCATCACAATGCTCCAAGCCCTTGTCATCACAATCCTCCATTACATTTGTCATCACAATCCTCCATGACACTTGGCATCACAAGGCTCCCTGCCATTATCATCACAATGGACCATGACATATGTCATCACAATGCTCCCTAACACCTGTCTTCACAATACTCCATGAACTTGTCATCCAATGCTCCAGGCCCTTGTCATGACAATACTCCACAAGCTTTTCATCAGAATGCTCCATGACCCTTGTCATTACAGTGCTCCATGACGCTCATCATCACAATTATCCATGGTCTTCTCATCACAATGCTCCACGGTCTTGCCATCAAAAGGCTCCATGCCCTGGTCATCACAATTCTCCATGTGTCTTCTCATCACAATTCTCCACGTCCTTGTCATTACAATGCACCATGACACTTCTCACCACAATGTTACAGCCTCTTGTCATCACAATTCTCCATGCACTTGTCATCGCAATGCTCCATGACCCCTGTCAAAGAAAGCTCCATGTGCTTGGCATCAAAATACTTCACGACCTTGTCATCAAAATTCTCCATGGCCCTTGTCATGACAATGTTGCATGTCCTTATCATCACAATTCTCCAAGCCCTTGTCATCAAAATGCTCCGTTACCTTTGCCATCACAAACCTCCATGACACTTGGCATCACAATGCTCCATGTCATTTTCATCACAATGGATCATGACATATGTCATCACAACGGTCCCAGACACCTCTCTTCACAATACTCCATGACCTTGTCATCACAAGGCTCCATGTCTTTGTCATCACATTGCGCCATGCCCACTGTCATCACAATAATCCATGAAACTTGTCAGAACAATGCTCCATGCCCTTCCCATCACAATGCACCATGGCCCCTGTAATCACAATGTTCCATGCCCCTTTTCATCTCAATTCTCCATGAACCCTGTCATCACAATGCACCATGCCCAACATCATAATGCTTCATGCTATTGTCATCACAATGAAATCAAAATGCTCCATGCCCTCTGTCATCACAATGCTCCAAACACTTGTGATCACAATACTGCATAACAATTGTCATTACAGTGCCCCATGACACTCATCATCACAATTATCCATGGTCTTCTCATCACAATGCTCCATGATCTTTGTCATCACAATGCTCAATGCACTTGTTATCACAATGATCCGTGACACTTGTCGTCAGTATGCTCCTTGAACCCTGTCATGACGAGGCTCGACACCATTTTCATCACAATGATCCATGCCTTTTTCATCACAATGCTCCAAGACACCTGTAATCACAATACTCCATGCTCTTTTCATCACAATGTTCCATGATGCATGTCATCAGAATGCTCCATGGCCTTCTCATCACAATGCTCCATGTCCTTGTCATCAAAATGCTCCAATACCTCTGTAATCACAGGCTCCATGGCGCTTTCCATCAGAATTCTCCATGACACTTGTCATCACAAGGTTCCATGGTCTTCTCAACACAATGCTCCAGGAGCTTGTCATCATAATGCTCCATTCCCATGTCATCACAATGCACCATGACCACTGTCATCACAACGCTCAATGACCCATGACACAACAATGATCCAGGACTCTTGTCATCAAAATGCTCCATGAACCTGGTCATCACAATGATTCATGCCCTTGTCATCTCAATGTTCCATGACCCCTGTAATCACAATGCTCCATGACGCTTGTCATCACAGTGCTCCATGACTCTTTTCATCACAATGTTCCATGCTTTTGTCAGCAAAATGCTACATGACCTTGTCATCCCAATGCTCCATGCGCTTGTCATCACAATCCTCCATGAACATTGGGATCACATTGCTTCATGCTCCTGTCATCACAGTGCTCCACGCTCCTTGAAATCAAAATGATCTATGACCTCTGTCATCACAATGCCCCAAACCCTTGTGATCGTAATGTTCCATAGCACTTGTCATCACAACTCTCCATGATGCCTGTCCTCACAATATTCCATGCCCTTGTCATCACAATGCTTCATGACATTTGTCATCACAATGCTCAAGACACTTGTCATCACAATGATCCATGACACTTATCGTCAAAATGCTCCTTGAACCGTGTCTTGAAAAGGATCCATGCCTTTTTCATCACAATGCTCCATGCCCAATTCATCACAATGCTCCATGCCATTGTCATCACAATAGTTCACAAGCTTGTCATCAGAATGCTCCATGAAACTTGTCATCACAATTCTCCATGACCCCTGTCATCAAAATGCTCATGACACCTGTCATCATAATGCTCCATGTCCCTTGTCATTAAAGTGCTCCGCGATGCTCATCATCACAATTATCCATGGTGTTCTCATCACAATGCTCCACGGTCTTGCCATCACAATGCTCCATGCCCTGGTCATAAAAATGCTCCATGTCCCTTTTCATCAGGATTCTCCACGTCCTTGTCATCACAATTCTCCATGCACTTGTCATCACAATGTTCCATGACACCTGTCATAGCAAGCTCCACGTGCTTGTCATCACAATGCTTCACGACTTGTCATCGAAATTCTTAGTGACACTTGTCATGACAATGTTCCATGCCCTTGTCATCACAATGATCCAAGACCTTGTCATCAAAATCGCCCATGACACCTGGCCTCACAATGTTCCATGCAATTGTCATCTCAATGGACCATGACATATATCATCACAATGCTAACTGACATCTGTCTTCACAATAATCTGTAACCTTGTCATCACAAGGCTCCATGGCCTTATCATCACAATACGCCATGTCCACTGTCATCACAATAATCATTGAAATTTGTCAGACCAATGCTTCATGCCCCTGTCATCACAATGCTCCATTCCCTTGTCATCAAAATGCACCATGACCCCTGTCATCACAATGCTCCTGACTCCACTCATCACAATGCTTCATAAAATGTGTCATCACAATGGTCCATGCCCTCATCATCAGGAGGCTCTGTTACAACTGTCACCACAATACTCCATGAACTTTTCATCACAATGCTCTCTGGCACTTGTCGTCAGAGTGTTCCATGCCTTTGACAGCACAATGCTCCATGACCCATGTCATCACAATGTGCCATGCACTTGTCATCACAATGTTCCACATCCTTCTCACCACAATGCTCCATAAACCTTGTCATCACAATGCTCCATGCACTTCTCATCAAAATGCTCTGTCACCACTGATCTCACAATGTTCCATCACTAGTCATCACAGTACACCCTCACCCATGTCGTCACAATGTTCCATGACCCCTGTCATCACAATGTTTCATGCCCTTATCATCACAATGCTCCATGACCCCTAACATCAAAATGTTCCATAACCCCTGTCATCAAAATGCTCTCTGACCCTTTTCATCACAAGGATCCTTGACCCCTTACATCACAATGTTCCCTAAACTCTGTCAACAAAATGTTCCATGTCCCTTTTCATCAAATGGCTCCATGATCATGTCATCACAATGCTCCCTGCCCTTCTCATCACAATGCACCACGCCCTTTTCATCAAAATGTTCCATAACATTTGTCATCACAAAGCTCCATGAGACTTGCCATCAAAATGCTCCATGCCATTGTCATCACATTGCTCAATGAACACTCTCATCACATTGCTCAATGCCCTTGTCATCACAAAGCTCTATGACGCTTGTCATCACAATGCTCGATGCCCTTCTCATCACAATGCTCCATGCCCTTTTCATTACAATCCTCCATGACCCATGTATCACAGTGTTTTGTGTCCTTGTCATCACAATGCTCCTTGCACACTCTCATCCCAGTAAGACATGAAACTTTTCAGACCAATGCTCCATGCCCTTGTCATCACAAGGCTCCATTACCCTGTCATAACAATGCTCCATGACCCATGCCATTACAGTGTTCCACGGCCTTGTCATCACAATGCTCCAAAACCCCTGTAATCACAATGCTCCATGCCCTTGTCATCACAAAGCTCCATGACGCAAGTCATCAGAAGGCTCCATGGACTTCTCATTGCCATGCTCCCTGCTCTTGTCATCACAATTCTCCAAGACCAATTTAATCACAATGCTCCATGCCCCTCTTCATCTGAATGCTCCATGCACCCTGTCATCCAAATGCACCATGCCCATCATCATAATGCTTCATGCTATTGTCATCACAGTGAAATCAAAATGCTCCATGACCTCTGTCATCACAATGCTCCAAAACCTTTAGATCACAATGTCCCAGAACACTTGTCATAACAATGCACAATGATGCTTGCCATCAAAATTATCCATGGTCTTCTCAGCACACTGCTCCATGACATTTGTCATCACAACGCTCAATACACTTGTCATCACAATGCTCCCTAACACTTGTTGTAGTATGCTCCTTGAATGCTGTCATGACAAGGCTCCATGCCTTTTACATCACAATGTTCCATTCCCCCTATAATCACAATGCTCCATGCACTTGTCATCACAAAGCTCCCTGACACATGTCATCAGATGTTCCATGGCCTTCTCATCACAATGCTCCATGCCCATGTCATCCCATTGCTCCATTACCCCTGAAATCACAATGCTCCGTTACGCTTGTCATCACAGTGCCCGGTGACACTTGACATCACAATGCTCCATTTCTTTGTCAGCAAAATGCTACATGAACTTGTCATCACAATGCTCCATGATCTTTGTCATCACAATGCACAATACACTTGTCATCACAATGCTCCCAGACACTTGTCCGCAGAATGCTTCATGAACTCTGTCATGAAAAGCCTCCATGCCTTTTTCATCACAATGCTCCATGCCCTTTTCATCACAATGCTCCATGCCACTGTCATCACAATACTCCACAAGTTTGTCATCAGAATGCTCCATGACCCTTGTCATCACAATGCTCCGTGACCCCTGTCATCTCAAAGCTCCATGACACCTGTCATCACAATATTTCATGTCCCTTGTCATTACAGTGCTCCATGACGCTCGTCATCACAACTATCCATGGTGTTCTCATCACAATGCTCCACCGTCTTGCCATCACAATGCTCCATGCCCCTGTCATAACAATGCTCCATGTCCCTTTTCATCAGGATTCTACACGTCCTTGTCATCACAATTCTCCATGCTCTTGTCATCACAATGCTCCATGACCCCTGCCATAGCAATCTACATGTGCTTGTCATCACAATGCTTCCCGACCTTCTCATCAAAATTCTCAATTGCCCTTGTCATCACAATGCTCAATGACCATTGGCATCACAATGTTCCAAGCCCTTGTCATCACAATCCTCCATTACATTTGTCATCACAATCCTCCATGACACTTGGCATCACAAGGCTCCCTGCCATTATCATCACAATGGACCATGACATATGTCATCACAATGCTCCCTAACACCTGTCTTCACAATAATCCATGAACTTGTCATCACAATGCTCCAAGCCCTTGTCATGACAATACTCCACAAGCTTTTCATCAGAAGGCTCCATGACCTTTTTCATGACACTGCTCCATGACGCTCATCATCACAATTATCCATGGTCTTCTCATCACAGTGTTCCAAGATCTTGCCATCACAATGAACCATTCGCTGGTCATCAAAATGCTACATGTCCCTTGTCATCACAATGCACCATGACACCTCTCGTCACAATGTTATATGTTCTTGTCATCACAATTCTCCATTCATTTGTCATCACAATGCACCATGACACCTGTCATAGCAAGCTCCACGCGCTTGTCATCACAATGCTTCATGACCTTGTCATCGAAATTCTCAGTGGCACTTGCCATGACAATGCTCCATGCCCTTGTCATCACAATGATTCAAGACCTTGTCATCAGAATCACCCATGACACCTGGCCTCACAATGTTCCATGCAATTGTCATCACAATGGACAATGACATATATCATCACAATGCTAACTGGCATCTGTCTTCACAATAATAGTTGACCTTCTCATCACAAGTCTCCATGGCCTTATCATCACAATATGCCATGTCCACTGTCATCACAATAATCCTTGAAATTTGTCAGACCAATGCTTCATGCCCCTGTCCTCACAATGCTCCATTCCCTTGTCATCACAAAGCTCCAGGACGCAAGTCATCAGAATGCTCCATGGCCTTCTCATTGCCATGCCCCCTGGACTTGTCATCACAATTCTCCAAGACCAATTAATCACAATGCTCCATGCCCCTCTTCATCTGAATGCTCCATGAACACTGTCATCCAAATGCACCATGCCCATCATCATAATGCTTCATGCTATTGTCATCACAATGAAATTAAAATGCTCCATGACCTCTGTCATCACAATGCTCCAAACGCTTTAGATCACAATGTCCCTGAACAATTGTCATAACAATGCACAATGATGATTGCCATCAAAATTATCCATGGTCTTCTCAGCACAATGCTCCATGACATTTTTCATCACAATGCTCAAAACACTTGTCATCACAATGCTCCCTAACACTTGTCGTAGTATGCTCCTTGAACGCTGTCATGACAAGGCTCCATGCCTTTTTCATCACAATGTTCCATGCCCCTTTTCATCTCAATTCTCCATGAACCCTGTCATCCCTATGCACCATGCACCTCATCTTAATCCTTCATGCTCTTGTCATCACAATGAAATCAAAATGCTCCATGCCCTCTGTCATCACAATGCTCCAAAACCTTGTGATCACAATATTCCAAAACAATTGTCATCACAATGCCCCATGACACTCATCATCACAATTATCCATGGTCTTCTCATCACAATGCTCCATGAACTTTGTCATCACAATGCTCAATGCACTTGTTATCACAATGATCCCCGACACTTGTCGTCAGTATACTCCTTGAACCCTGTCATGACGCCTTTTTCATCACAATGATCCATGCCTTTCTCATCACAATGCCCCAAGACCCCTGTAATCACAATACTCCATGCTCTTGTCATCACAATGTTCCATGATACATGTCATCAGAATGCTCCATGGCCTTCTCAGCACAATGCTCCATGCCCTTGTCATCAAAATGCTCCAATACCCCTGTAATCACAAGGCTCCATGGCACTTTCCAGCAGAATGCTCCATGACACTTGTCATCACAAGGCTCCATGGTCTTCTCAACACAATGCTCCAGGAGCTTGTCATCATAATGTTCCATTCCCATGTCATCACAATGCACCATGACCACTGTCATCACAACGCTCCATGACCCATGAAACAACAATGATCCAGGAATCTTGTCATCAAAAATCTCCATGAACCTTGTCATCACAATGATTCATGCCCTTGTCATCCAATGCTCCATGACACCTGTTATCACAATGCTCCATGACGCTTGTCATCACAGTGCTCCATGACTCTTGTCATCACAATGTTCCATGCTTTTGTCAGCAAAATGCTACATGACCTTGTCATCCCAATGCTCCATGCGCTTGTCATCACAATCCTCCATGAACATTGGGATCACATTGCTTCATGCTCCTGTCATCACAGTGCTCCACGCTCCTTGAAATCAAAATGATCCATGACCTCTGTCATCACAATGCTCCAAACCCTTGTGATCATTATGTTCCATAACACTTGTCATCACAACTCTCCATGATGCCTGCCATCATGGCTCCCTGCCATTATCATCACAATGGACCATGCTCCAAAACCTTGTGATCACAATACTGCATAACAATTGTCATTACAGTGCCCCATGACGCTCATCATCACAGTTATCCATGGTCTTCTCATCACAATGCTCCATGACCTTTGTCATCACAATGCTCAATGCACTTGTTATCACAATGATCCATGACACTTCTCGTCAGTATGCTCCTTGAACCCTGTCATGACGAGGCTCGACACCATTTTCATCACAATGATCCATGCCTTTTTCATCACAATGCTCCAAGACACCTGTAATCACAATACTCCATGCTCTTTTCATCACAATGTTCCATGATGCCTCTCCTCACAATACTCCATGCCATTGTCATCACAATTTTTCATGACATTTGTCATCACAGTGCTCAAGACACTTGTCATCACAATGATCCATGACACTTATCGTCAAAATGCTCCTTGAACCGTGTCTTGAAAAGGATCCATGCCTTTTTCATCACAATGCTCCATGCCCAATTCATCACAATGCTCCATGCCATTGTCATCACAATAGTTCACAAGCTTGTCATCAGAATGCTCCATGAAACTTGTCATCACAATTCTCCATGACCCCTGTCAACAAAATGCTCATGACACCTGTCATCATAATGCTCCATGTCCCTTGTCATTAAAGTTCTCCGCGATGCTCATCATCACAATTATCCATGGTGTTCTCATCGCAATGCTCCACGGTCTTGCCATCACAATGCTCCATGCCCTGGTCATAAAAATGCTCCATGTCCCTTTTCATCAGGACTCTCCACGTCCTTGTCATCACAATTCTCCATGCACTTGTCATCACAATGTTCCATGACACCTGTCATAGCAAGCTCCACGTGCTTGTCATCACAATGCTTCACGACTTGTCATCGAAATTCTCAGTGACAATTGTCATGACAATGTTCCATGCCCTTGTCATCACAATGATCCAAGACCTTGTCATCACAATCGCCCATGACACCTGGCCTCACAATGTTCCATGCAATTGTCATCACAATGGACCATGACATATATCATCACAATGCTAACTGACATCTGTCTTCACAATAATCTGTAACCTTGTCATCACAAGGCTCCATGGCCTTATCATCACAATACGCCATGTCCACTGTCATCACAATAATCATTGAAATTTGTCAGACCAATGCTTCATGCCCCTGTCATCACAATGCTCCATTCCCTTGTCATCACAATGCACCATGACCCCTGTCATCACAATGCTCCTGACTCCAGTCATCACAATGCTTCATAAAATGTGTCATCACAATGGTCCATGACCTCATCATCAGGAGGCTCTGTTACAACTGTCACCACAATACTCCATGAACTTTTCATCACAATGCTCTCTGGCACTTGTCATCAGAGTGTTCCATGCCTTTGGCAGCACAATGCTCCATGACCCATGTCACCACAATGTGCCATGCACTTGTCATCACAATGTTCCACATCCTTCTCACCACAATGCTCCATAAACCTTGTCATCACAATGCTCCATGCACTTCTCATCAAAATGCTCTGTCACCACTGATCTCACAATGTTCCATCACTAGTCATCACAGTACACCCTCACCCATGTCGTCACAATGTTCCATGACCCCTGTCATCACAATGTTTCATGCCCTTATCATCACAATGCTCCATGACCCCTAATATCAAAATGTTCCATAACCCCTGTCATCAAAATGCTCTATGACCCTTTTCATCACAAGGATCCTTGACCCCTTACATCACAATGTTCCCTAAACTCTGTCAACAAAATGTTCCATGTCCCTTTTCATCAAAAGGCTCCATGATCATGTCATCACAATGCTCCCTGCCCTTCTCATCACAATGCACCACGCCCTTTTCATCAAAATGTTCCATAACACTTGTCATCACAAAGCTCCATGAGACTTGCCATCAAAATGCTCCATGCCATTGTCATCACATTGCTCAATGAACACTCTCATCACATTGCTCAATGCCCTTGTCATCACAAAGCTCTATGACGCTTGTCATCACAATGCTCGATGCCCTTCTCATCACAATGTTCCATGCCCTTTTCCTTTCAATCCTCCATGACCCATGTATCACAGTGTTTTGTGTCCTTGTCATCACAATGCTCCTTGCACACTCTCATCCCAGTAAGACATGAAACTTTTCAGACCAATGCTCCATGCCCTTGTCATCACAAGGCTCCATTACACTGTCAAAACAATGCTCCATGACCCATGCCATTACAGTGTTCCACGGCCCTGTCATCACAATGCTCAAAAGCCCCTGTAATCACAATGCTCCATGCCCTTGTCATCACAAAGCTCCATGACGCAAGTCATCAGAAGGCTCCATGGCCTTCTCATTGCAATGCAATGCAATGCAAAGACCAATTTATTCACAATGCTCCATGCCCCTCTTCATCTGAATGCTCCATGCACCCTGTCATCCAAATGCACCATGCCCATCATCATAATGCTTCATGCTATTGTCATCACAGTGAAATCAAAATGCTCCATGACCTCTGTCATCACAATGCTCCAAAACCTTTAGATCACAATGTCCCAGAACACTTGTCATAACAATGCACAATGATGCTTGCCATCAAAATTATACATGGTCTTCTCAGCACACTGCTCCATGACATTTGTCATCACAACGCTCAATACACTTGTCATCACAATGCTCCCTAACACTTGTTGTAGTATGCTCCTTGAATGCTGTCATGACAAGGCTCCATGCCTTTTACATCACAATGTTCCATTCCCCCTATAATCACAATGCTCCATGCACTTGTCATCACAAAGCTCCCTGACACATGTCATCAGATGTTCCATGGCCTTCTCATCACAATGCTCCATGCCCATGTCATCCCATTGCTCCATTACCCCTGAAATCACAATGCTCCGTTACGCTTGTCATCACAGTGCCCGGTGACACTTGACATCACAATGCTCCATTTCTTTGTCAGCAAAATGCTACATGAACTTGTCATCACAATGCTCCATGATCTTTGTCATCACAATGCACAATACACTTGTCATCACAATGCTCCCAGACACTTGTCCGCAGAATGCTTCATGAGCTCTGTCATGAAAAGCATCCATGCATTTTTCATCACAATGCTCCATGCCCTTTTCATCACAATGCTCCATGCCATTGTAATCACAATACTCCACAAGTTTGTCATCAGAATGCTCCATGACCCTTGTCATCACAATGCTCCATGACCCCTGTCATCTCAATGCTCCATGACACCTGTCATCACAATATTTCATGTCCCATGTCATTACAGTGCTCCATGACGCTCGTCATCACAACTATCCATGGTGTTCTCATCACAATGCACCACGGTCTTGCCATCACAATGCTCCATGCCCTGGTCATAACAATGCTCCATGTCATTTTTCATCAGGATTCTACACGTCCTTGTCATCACAATTCTCCATGCACTTGTCATCACAATGTTCCATGACTCCTGTCATAGCAATCTACATGTGCTTGTCATCACAATGCTTCCCGACCTTCTCATCAAAATTCTCAATTGCCCTTGCCATCACAATGCTCAATGACCATTGGCATCAAAATGCTCCAAACCCTTGTCATCACAATCCTCCATTACATTTATCATCACAATCCTCCATGACACTTGGCATCACAAGGCTCCCTGCCATTATCATCACAATGGACCATGACATATGTCATCACAATGCTCCCTGACACCTGTCTTCACAATAATCCATGAACTTGTCATCACAATGCTCCAAGCCCTTGTCATGACAATACTCCACAAACTTTTCATCAGAAGGCTCCATGACCATTGTCATGACACTGCTCCATGACGCTCATCATCAAAATTATCCATGGTCTTCTCATCACAGTGTTCCAAGATCTTGCCATCACAATGATCCATTCGCTGGTCATCACAATGCTACATGACCTTATCATCAAAATGCTCCATGACCCCCGACATCACAATGTTCCATAACCCCTGTCATCAAAATGCTCCATGACCCTTTTCATCTCAATGCTCCATGAACCCTGTCATCACAATGCACCATGCCCATCATCATAATGCTTCATGCTATTTTCATCACAATGAAATCAGAATGCTCCATGACCTCTGTCATCAAAATGCTCCAAACCCTTGTGATCACAATGTTCCATAACCCTTGTCTTCACAACGCCCCATGACACTCTTCATAACAATTATCCATGTTCTTCTCATCACAATGCTTCATGAACTTTGTCATCACAATGTTCAATATACTTGTCATCACAATGCTCCCCGACACTTTTCGTCAGTATGCTCCTTGAACCCGTTCATGATAAGCTCTATGTATTTTTCATCACAGTGATCAATACCGTTTTCTTCAAATTGCTCCATGACCCCTGTAATCACAATGCTCCATGACCCGTTTCATCAGAATGCTCCATGAGACTTGTCATCACAAGGCTCCAAGGTCTTCTCATCACAATGCTCCAGGAACTTTTCATCACAATCTCCATTCACTTGTCATAACAGTGCTCCATGACCATGTCATCACAATACTCCATGAACATTTTCAGCCCAATGCTCCATGACCTTCTCATCACAATGCTCCATGACACCTGTCATCACAATGCTCCATGACGCCTGTCATCAAAATGCTCCATGACCCTTGCCATCACAATAATCCATTCCCTTGTCATCTCATTGCTCCATGACCACTGTAATCACAATGCTCCATGACGCTTGTCATCACAGTGCTCTATGACACTTGTCATCCCAATGCTCCATGCCTTCATCAGCAAAATGCTACATGACTTTGTCATCACGATGCTCCATGTGCTTGTCATCACAATACTCCATTCCCATTGTGACCACAATCCTCCATGAAACTTGGGATCACATTGCTTTCTACCCTTGTCATCACAATGCTCCATGCTCCTTGATATCAAAATGAACCATGACTTCTGTCATCACAATGCTCCACACACTGTGATCAAAATGTTCCATAAAACTGGTCATCATAGCACTCCATCATGCCTGTCATCACAATATTCCATGCCCTTGTCATCACAATGCTCCATGACATTTGTCATCACAATTCTCAATACACTTTTCATCACAATGCTCGCTGACAATTTTCAGAAGTCTCCTTGAAGTCAGTCGTGAAATAGCTCCATGCTTTTTTCATCACAGTGCTCCATGCCATTGTCATCACACTGCTCCATGCCTCTTGTCATAACAACGCTCCATGATGCCTGTCATCACAATATCCCATGCCCTTGTCATCACAATGCTCTATGACATGTGTCATCACAATGCTCAAAACACTTGTCATCCAAATGATCCCTGACACTTGTCAGAAGTCTCCTTGAACTCTGTCATGAAACAGCTGAATGCCTTTTCATCACAATGGTCCATGCCATTGTCATCACAATGCTCCAAGCCCTTGTCATCACAGTGGACCATGATATATGTCATCACAATGCTCCCGGACACCTCTCTACACAATACACCATCACCTTGTAATCACAGTGCTCAATGCCCCAGTCATCACAATGTGCCATGCGCACTGTCATCACAATAATCCATGAAAATTGTCAGACCAATGCTCCATGACTCTGTAATCACAATGCTCTATGCCATTGTCAGCACAATGCTCCAAGCCCTTGTCACCACAATGCACCATTACCTTTGTCATCATAATCCTCCATGACCCTTGGAATCACAATGATCCATGCCATTGTCATCACAATGGACGGACATATGTCATCACAATGCTTCATGACACATGATATCAGAATGCTCCATGGGATTATCAACAAAATGCTCCATGTCCTTGTCATCACAATGCCCAATGACCAATGTCATCACAATGCTCACTGACACTTGTCAGAAGTCTCCTTGAACTCTGTCATGAAACAGCTCAATGCCTTTTCATCACAATATTCCATGCCATTGTCATCACAATGCTTCTTGACCCTTGTCATCAGAATGCTCCAATCCCTTGTCATCACAATGCTCCATTTCCTTTGTCATCACAATCCTCCATGAAACTTGGCATCACATTGCTCCATGCCATTGTCATCACAATGGACCATGACATATATCATCACAATGCTCCCTGACAACGGTCTTCACAAAATTCCATGACCTTGTCAGCACCTTTCACCAGGCCCTTGTCATCACAATGCTCCATGTCCTTGTCATAACAATGCTCCATGACCTTTTTTATGAAAATTGTCAGTGACTCCAGTCATCACAATGCTTCATGACATTTGTCATCACAATTGTCCTTGTCCTCGTCATCACAAGACTCTGTGCCATATGTCACCACAATGCTCCATGAAATTCTCATCACAATGCTCTCTGACCCCTGTCATCACAATGCTCCATGCCGTTGTCACCACCATGCTCCCTGACCCTTGTAATCACAATTGTCTATGCACTTGACAGCACAATGTTCCATGACCCGTGGCATCACAAAATGCCTTGTGCTTGTCATCATAATGCTCCACAACATTGTCATCACAATGCTCCATAAACGATGTCATCACAATGCTCCATGCACTTTTCATCAAAATGCTCTCTCACAACTGATATCAGAGTGTTCCATCACTAGTCATCACTATACTCCCTCACTGCAGTCATCACAATGTTACTTGACCCCTGTCATCGCAATGCTACATGACCTTATCATCAAAATGCTCCATGACCCCTGACATCACAATGTTCCATAACCCCTGTCATCAAAATGCTCTTGGACCCTTTTCATCTCAATGCTCCATGAACCCTGTCATCACAATGCACCATGCCCATCATCATAATGCTTCATGCTATTGTCATCACAATGAAATCTAAATGCTCCATGACCCTTGTCATCACAATCCTCCAAGCCCTTGTCATCACAATGCTCCATTACCTTTGTCATCATAATCCTCCATGACACTTGTCATCACAATGATCCATGCCATTGTCATCACAAGGGACAGGACATATGTCATCACAATGCTCCAAGACACATGACATGAGAATGCAGCAGGGGATTCTCAACAAAATGCTCCATTCCATTGTCACCACAATGCTCCATGACCCTTGTCATCAAAACGTTCCATGATGCCTGTCATCACAATATTCCATGTCCTTGTCATCACAATGCTCCATGACCATTGTCATCACAATGCTCAATACACTTGTCATCACAATGCTCCCTGACACTTGTCAGAAGTCTCCTTGAAATCTGTCATGAAACAGCTCAATGCCTTTTCATCACAATGGTCCATGCCATTGTCATCACAATGCTTCTTTACCTTTGTCATCAGATTGCTCCAATCCCTTGTCATCACAATGCTCCATTTCCTTTGTCATCACAATCCTCCATGACCCTTGGCATCACATTGCTTCATGCCATTGTCATCACAATGGACCATGACATATATCATCACAATGTTCCCTGACAACTGTCTTCACAAAACTCCATGACCTTGTCATCACTATTCACCAGGCCCTTGTCATCACAATGCTGCATGACCTTTTTTATGAAAATTCTCCGTGACTCCAACATCACAATGCTTCATGACATTTGTCATCACAATTGTCCTTGTCCTCGTCATCACAAGACTCTGTGACTTATGTCACCACAATGCTCCATGAAGTTCTCATCACAATGCTCTCTGACCCTTGTCATCACAATGCTCCATGCCGTTGTCACCACCATGCTCCATGACCCTTGTCATCACAATTGTCTATGCACTTGACAGCACAATGTTCCATGACCCGTGTCACCACAAAATACCATGCGATTCTCATCATAATGCTCCACAACATTGTCATCACAATGCACCATAAACGATGTCATCACAATGGTCCATGCACCTTTCATCAAAATGCTCTCTCACCACTGATATCAGAGTGTTCCATCACTAGTCATCAATATATTCACTCACTGCTGTCATCACAATGTTCCTTGACACCTGTCATCGCAATGCTACATGACCTTATCATCAAAATGCTCCATGACCCATGACATCGCAATGTTCCATAACCCCTCGCATCAAAATGCTCTTGAACCCTTTTCATCTCAAAGCTCCTTGAACCCTCTCATCACAATGCACCATGCCCATCATCATAATGCTTCATGCTATTGTCATCACAATGAAATCAAAATGCTCCATGACCCTTGTCATCACAATCCTCCAAGCCCTTGTCATCACAATGCTCCATTACATTTCTCATCATAATCCTCCATGACACTTGGCATCACAATGCTCCATGCCATTGTCATCACAAGGGACCGGACATATTTCATCACAATGCTCCAAGACACATGACATCAGAATGCTGCAGGGGATTCTCAACAAAATGCTCCATTCCATTGTCATCACAATGCTCCATGACCCTTGTCATCACAACGCTCCATGATGCCTGTCATCACAATATTCCATGTCCTTGTCATCACAATGCTCCATGACCATTGTCATCACAATGCTCAATACACTTGTCATCACAATGATCCCTGAAACTTGTCAGAAGTCTCCTTGAACTCTGTCATGACATATCTCAATGCCTTTTTCAACACAATACTCCATGCCCTTATCATCACAATGCTCCATGTCATTGTCATCACAAAGCTTCATGACGCTTGTCATCAGAATGCTCCAATTCCTTGTCATCACAATGTTCCATTACCTTTGTCATCACAATCCTCCATTACTCTTGGCATCACAATGCTCCATGCCATTGTCATCACAATGGACCATGACATATATCATCACAATGCTCCCTGACAACTGTCTTAACAAAACTCCATGAACTTCTCATCACAATGCTCCAGGACCTTGTCATCACAATGCTCCGTGCCCTTGACATCACAATGCTCCATGACCTTATTTATGAAAATTCTCCGTGACTCCAGTCATCACAATGCTTCATGACATTTGTCATCACAATTGCCCATGTCCTCGTCATCACAAGAATCTGTGACTTATGTCACCACAATGCTCCATGAACTTCTCATCACAATGCTCTCTGACCCTTCTCATCACAAGGCTCCATGACCCTTATCATCGTAGTTGTCTTTGCACTTGTCAGCACAATGCTCCATGACCCATGAAATCACAATATGCCATGTGCTTGTCATCATAATGCTTCACAAACTTGTCATCCCAATGCTCCATGCACTTTTCATCAAAATGCTCTCTCACCACTGATATCAGAGTGTTCCATCACTAGTCATCACTATACTCCCTCACCCCTGTCATCACAATGTTCCATGACACCTGTCATCGCAATGCTACATGACCTTATCATCAAAACGCTCCATGACCCCCGACATCACAATGTTCCATAACCCCTGTCATCAAAATGCTCCATGACCCTTTTCATCTCAATGCTCCATGAACCCTGTCATCACAATGCACCATGCCCATCATCATAATGCTTCATGCTATTTTCATCACAATGAAATCAGAATGCTCCATGACCTCTGTCATCAAAATGCTCCAAACCCTTGTGATCACAATGTTCCATAACCCTTGTCTTCACAACGCCCCATGACACTCTTCATAACAATTATCCATGTTCTTCTCATCACAATGCTTCATGAACTTTGTCATCACAATGTTCAATATACTTGTCATCACAATGCTCCCCGACACTTTTCGTCAGTATGCTCAATGAACCCGTTCATGATAAGGCTCTATGTATTTTCCATCACAGTGATCAATACAGTTTTCATCAAATTGCTCCATAACCCCTGTAATCACAATGCTCCAGGACCCGTTTCATCAGAATGCTCCATGAGACTTGTCATCACAAGGCTCCAAGGTCTTCTCATCACAATGCTCCAGGAACTTTTCATCACAATCTCCATTCACTTGTCATAACAATGCTCCATGACCATGTCATCACAATACTCCATGAACAATTTCAGCCCAATGCTCCATGACCTTCTCATCACAATGCTCAATGACACCTGTCATCACAATGCTCCATGACGCCTGTCATCAAAATGCTCCATGACCCTTGCCATCACAATAATCCATTCCCTTGTCATCCCATTGCTCCATGACCACTGTAATCACAAAGCTCCATGACGCTTGTCATCACAGTGCTCTATGACACTTGTCATCCCAATGCTCCATGCCTTCATCAGCAAAATGCTACATGACCTTGTCATCACGATGCTCCATGCGCTTGTCATCACAATACTCCATTCCCATTGTGACCACAATCCTCCATGAAACTTGGGATCACATTGCTTTCTACCCGTGTCATCACAATGCTCCATGCTCCTTGATATCAAAATGATCCATGACTTCTGTCATCACAATGCTCCACACACTTGTGATCAAAATGTTCCATAAAACTGGTCATCATAGCACTCCATCATGCCTGTCATCACAATATTCCATGCCCTTGTCATCACAATGCTCCATGACATTTCTCATCACAATTCTCAATACACTTGTCATCACAATGCTCACTGACAATTGTCAGATGTCTCCTTGAAGTCAGTCGTGAAATAGCTCCATGCCTTTTTGATCACAATGCTCCATGCCATTGTCATCACAATGCTCCATGCCCCTTGACGTAACAACGCTCCATGATGCCTGTCATCACAATATCCCATGCCCTTGTCATCACAATGCTCTATGGCATGTGTCATCACAATGCTCAAAACACTTGTCATCCAAATGCTCCCTGACACTTGTCAGAAGACTCCTTGAAATCTGTCATGAAATAGCTCCATGGCTTTTTCATCACAATGCTCCTTTCCCTTATCATCACAATGCTCCATGCCCTAGCCATCACAATGCTCCAAGCCCTTGTCATCAAAATAGACCATGATATATGTCATCACAATGCTCCCTGACCCCCCTCTACACAATACTCCATGAATTTGTAATCACAGTGCTCCATGCCCTAGTCATCACAATGTGCCATGCGCACTGACATCACAATAATCCATGAAACTTGTCAGACCAATGTTCCATGACTCTGTAATCACAATGCTCTATGCCGTTGTCAGCACAATGCTCCAAACCCTTGTCACCAAAATGCTCCATTACCTTTGTCATCATAATCCTCCATGAACCTTGGCATCACAAGGCTCCATGCCATTGTCATCACAATGGACGGACATATGTCATCACAATGCTTCATGACACATGACATCAGAATGCTCCAGGGGATTCTCAACAAAATGCTCCATGCCATTGTCATTACAATGCTCCATGACCCTTGTCATCACAACGCTCCATGATGCCTTTCATTATAATATTCAATGTCATTGTCATCACAATGCTCCATGACCAATGCCATCACAATGCTCAATACACTTGTCATCACAAAGCTCCCTGATAGTTGTCAGAAGTCTCCTTGAACTCTGTCATGAAACAGCTCAATGCCTTTACATCACAATGGTCCATGCCATTGTCATCACAATGCTTCTTGACCCTTGTCAACAGAATGCTCCAATCCCTTGTCATCACAATGCTCCATTACCTTTGTCATCACAATCCTCCATGACCCTTGGCATCACCTTGCTCCATGCCATTGTCATCCCAATGGACCATGACATATATCATCACAATGCTCCCTGACAACTGTCTTCACAAAACTCCATGACCTTCTCATCACAATTCACCAGGCCCTTGTCATCACAATGCTCCATGACCTTTTTTATGAAAATTCTCCGTGACTCGAGTCATCACAATGCTTCATGACATTTGTCATCACAATTGTCCTTGTCCTCGTCATCACAAGACTCTGTGACTTATGTCACCACAATGCTCCATGAAATTCTCATCACAATGCTCTCTGACCCTTGTCATCACAATGCTCCATGTCGTTGTCACAACCATGCTCCATGACCCTTGTCATCACAATTGTCTATGCACTTGACAGCACAATGTTCCATGACCCGTGCCATCACAAAATGCCATGCGCTTGTCATCATAATGCTCCACAACATTGTCATCACAATGCTCCATAAACGATGTCATCACAATGCTCCATGCACTCTTCATCAAAATGCTCTCTCACCACTGATATCAGAGTGTTCCATCACTAGTCATCACTATACTGCCTCACCCCCGTCATCACAATGTTCCATGACCCCTGTAATCACAATGCTACATGACCTTATCATCAAAATGCTCCATGACACCGGACATCACAATGTTCCTTAACCCCTGTCATCAAAATGCTCCATGACCCTTTTCATCTCAATGCTCCATGAACCCTGTCATCACAATGCACCATGCCCATCATCATAATGCTTCATGCTATTTTCATCACAATGAAATCAGAATGCTCCATGACCTCTGTCATCAAAATGCTCCAAACCCTTGTGATCACAATGTTCCATAACCCCTGTCTTCACAACGTCTCATGAAACTCTTCATAACAATTATCCATGTTCTTCTCATCACAATGCTTCATGAACTTTGTCATCACAATGTTCAATATACTTGTCATCACAATGCTCCCCGACACTTTTCGTCAGTATGCTCCTTGAACCCGTTCATGATAAGGCTCTATGTATTTTTCATCACAGTGATCAATACCGTTTTCTTCAAATTGCTCCATGACCCCTGTAATCACAATGCTCCATGACCCGTTTCATCAGAATGCTCCATGAGACTTGTCATCACAAGGCTCCAAGGTCTTCTCATCACAATGCTCCAGGAACTTTTCATCACAATCTCCATTCACTTGTCATAACAATGCTCCATGACCATGTCATCACAATACTCCTTGAACATTTTCAGCCCAATGCTCCATGACCTTCTCATCACAATGCTCCATGACACCTCTCATCACAATGCTCCATGACGCCTGTCATCAAAATGCTCCATGACCCTTGCCATCACAATAATCCATTCCCTTGTCATCTCATTGTTCCATGACCACTGTAATCACAATGGTCCATGACGCTTCTCATCACAGTGCTCTATGACACTTGTCATCCCAATGCTCCATGCCTTCATCAGCAAAATGCTACATGACCTTTTCATCACGATGCTCCATGCGCTTGTCATCACAATACTCCATTCCCATTGTGACCACAATCCTCCATGAAACTTGGGATCACATTGCTTTCTACCCTTGTCATCACAATGCTCCATGCTCCTTGAAATCAAAATGATCCATGACTTCTGTCATCACAATGCTCCACACACTTGTGATCAAAATGTTCCAGAAAACTGGTCATCATAGCACTCCATCATGCCTGTCATCACAATATTCCATGCCCTTGTCATCACAATGCTCCATGACCTTTGTCATCACAATTCTCAATACACTTGACATCACAATGCTCACTGACAATTGTCAGATGTCTCCTTGAAGTCAGTCGTGAAATAGCTCCATGCCTTTTTCATCACAATGCTCCATGCCATTGTCATCAAAATGCTCCATGCCCCTTGTCATAACAACGCTCCATGATGCCTGTCATCACAATATCCCATGCCCTTGTCATCACAATGCTCTATGGCATGTGTCATCACAATGCTCAAAACACTTGTCATCCAAATGCTCCCTGACACTTGTCAGAAGATTCCTTGAAATCTGTCATGAAATAGCTCCATGGCTTTTTCATCATAATGCTCCATTCCCTTATCATCACAATGCTCCATGCCCTTGCCATCACAATGCTCCAAGCCCTTGTTATCACAATGGACCATGATATATGTCATCACAATGCTCCCTGAACCCCCTCTACACAATACTCCATGACTTTGTAATCACAGTGCTCCATGCTCTAGTCATCACAATGTGCCATGCACACTGTCATCACAATAATCCATGAAACATGTCAGACCAATGTTCCATGATTCTGTAATCACAATGCTCTATGCCGTTGTCAGCACAATGCTCCAAACCCCTGTCACCAAAATGCTCCATTACCTTTGTCATCATAATCCTCCATGAACCTTGGCATCACAAGGCTCCATGCCATTGTCATCACAATGGACGGACATATGTCATCACAATGCTTCATGACACATGACATCGGAATGCTCCAGGGGATTCACAACAAAATGCTCCATGCCATTGTCATTACAATGGTCCATGAGCCTTGTCATCACAACGCTCCATGATGACTTTCATTACAATATTCCATGTCCTTGTCATCACAATGCTCCATGACCAATGTCATCACAATGCTCAATACACTTGTCATCACAAAGCTCCCTGACACTTGTCAGAAGTCTCCTTGTACTCTGTCATTAAACAGCTCAATGCCTTTACATCACAACGGTCCATGCCATTGTCATCACAATGCTTCTTGACCCTTGTCATCCGAATGCTCCAATCCCTTTTCATCACAATGCTCCATTACCTTTGTCATCACAATCCTCCATGACCCTTGGCATCACATTGCTCCATGCCATTGTCATCCCAATGGACCATGACATATATCATCACAATGCTCCCTGACAAATGTCTTCACAAAACTCCAAGACCTTCTCATCACAATTCACCAGGCCCTGGTAATCACAATGCTCCATGACCTTTTTTATGAAAATTCTCCGTGACTCGAGTCATCCCAATGCTTCATGACATTTGTCATCACAATTGTCCTTGTCCTCGTCATCACAAGACTCTGTGACTTATGTCACCACAATGCTCCATGAAATTCATATCACAATACTCTCTGACCCTTGTCATCACAATGCTCCATGCTGTTGTCACCACCATGCTCCATGACCCTTGTCATCACAATTGTCTATGCACTTGACAGCACAATGTTCCATGACCCGTGTCATCACAAAATGCCATGCGCTTGTCATCATAATGCTCCACAACATTGTCATCACAATGATCCATAAACGATGTCATCACAATGCTCCATGCACTTTTCATCAAAATGCTCTCTCACCACTGATATCAGAGTGTTCCATCACTAGTCATCACTATACTGCCTCACTGCTGTCATCACAATGTTCCTTGACCCCTGTCATCGCAATGCTACATGACCTTATCATCAAAATGCTCCACGTCCCCTGACATCACAATGTTCCATAACCCCTGTCATCAAAATGCTCTTGGACCCTTTTCATCTCAATGCTCCATGAACCCTGTCATCACAATGCACCATGACCATCATCATAATGCTTCATGCTATTGTCATCACAATGAAACCAAAATGCTCCATGACCCTTGTCATCACAATGATCCAAGCCCTTGTCACCACAATGCTCCATTACCTTTGTCATCATAATCCTCCATGACACTTGGCATCACAATGCTCCATGCCATTGTCATCACAATGGACGGACATATGTCATCACAATGCTTCATAACACATGACATCAGAATGCTCCAGGGGATTCTCAACAAAATGCTCCATGCCTTTGTCATTATAATGCTCCATGACCCTTTTCATCACCACGCTCCATGATGCCTTTCATTACAATATTCCATGTCCTTGTCATCACAATGCTCCATGACCAATGCCATCACAATGCTCAATACACTTGTCATCACATTGCTCCCTGACACTTGTCAGAAGTCTCCTTGAAATCTGTCATGAAACAGCTCAATGCCTTTTCATCACAATGGTCCATGCCATTGTCATCACAATGCTTCTTGACCCTAGTCATCACAATGCTCCATTACCTTTGTCATCACAATCCTCCATGACCCGTGGCATCACATTACTCCATGCCATTGTCATCACAATGGACCATGACATATATCATCACAATGCTTCCTGACAACTGTCTTCACAAAACTCCATGACCTTGTCATCACAATTCACCAGGCCCTTGTCATCACAATGCTCCATGCCCTTGTCATCACAATGCTCCATGACCTTTTTTATGAAAATTATCCGTGACTCCAGTCATCACAATGCTTCATGACATTTGTCATTCCAATTGTCCTTGTCCTCGTCATCACAAGACTCTGTGACTTATGTCACCACAATGCTCCATGAAATTCTCATCACAATGCTCTCTGACCCTTGTCATCACAATGCTTCATGCCGTTGTCAACAACATACTCCATGACCCTTGTCATCACAATTGTCTATGCACTTGAGAGCACAATGTTCCATGACCCGTGTCATCACAAAATGCCATGCGCTTGTCATCATAATGCTCCACAACATTTTCATCACAATGCTCCATAAACGATGTCATCACAATGCTCCATGCACTTTTCATCAAAATGCTCTCTCACCACTGATATCAGAGTGTTCCATCACTAGTCATCACTATACTGCCTCACTGCTGTCATCACAATGTTCCTTGACCCCTGTCATCGCAATGCTACATGACCTTATCATCAAAATGCTCCATGTCCCCTGACATCACAATGTTTCATAACCCCTGTCATCAAAATGCTCCATGACCCTCTTCATCTCAATGCTCCATGAACCCTGTCATCACAATGCACCATGCCCATCATCATAATGCTTCATGCTATTTTCATCACAATGAAATCAGAATGCTCCATGACCTCTGTCATCAAAATGTTACAAGCCATTGTCATCACAATGCTCCATGCCCCTTGTCATAACAACGCTCCATGAGGCCTGTCATCACAATATCCCATGCCCTTGTCATCACAATGCTCTATGGCATGTGTCATCACAATGCTCAAAACACTTGTCATCCAAATGCTCCCTGACACTTGTCAGAAGACTCCTTGAAATCTGTCATGAAATAGCTCCATGAATTTTTCATCACAATGCTCCATTCCCTTATCATCACAATGCTCCAAGCCCTTGTCATCACAATGGACAATCATATATGTCATCACAATGCTCCATGAGGCCTCTCTACACAATACTCCATGACCTTGTAATCACAGTGCTCCATGCCCTAGTCATCACAATGTGCCATGCGCACTGTCATCACAATAATCCATGAAACTTGTCAGACCAATACTCCATGACTCTGTAATCACAATGCTCTATGCCGTTCTCAGTACAATGCTCCAAGCCCTTGTCACCACAATGATCCATTATCTTTGTCATCATAATCCTCCATGACCCTTGGCATCACAGTGCTCCATGCCATTGTCATCACAATGGACGGACATATGTCATCACAATGCTTCATGGCACATGACATCAGTATGCTCCAGGGGATTCTCAACAAAATGCTCCATGCCATTGTCATTACAATGCTTCATGACAAATGTCATAACAATTGTCCTTGTCCTCGTCATCACAAGACTCTGTGACTTATGTCACCACAATGCTCCATGAAATTCTCATCACAATGCTCTCTGACCCTTGTCATCACAATGCTCCATTCCGTTGTCACCACCATGCTCCATGACCCTTGTCATCACAATTGTCTATGCACTTGACAGCACAATGTTCCATGACCCGTGTCATCACAAAATGCCTTGCGCTTGTCATAATAATGCTCCACAACATTGTCATCACAATGCTCCATAAAGGATGCCATCACAATGCTCCATGCACTTTTCTTCAAAATGCTCTCTCACCACTGATATCAGAGTGTTCCATCACTAGTCTTCACTATACTCCCTCACTGCTGTCATCACAATGTTCCTTGACCCCTGTCATCGCAATGCTACATGACCTTATCATCAAAATGCTCCATGACTCCTGACATCAAAATGTTCAATAACCCCTGTCATCAAAAGGCTCTTGGACCCTTTTCATCTCAATGCTCCATGAACCCTGTCATCACAATGCACCATGCCCATCCTCATAATGCTTCATGCTATTGTCATCACACTGAAATCAAAATGCTCCATGACCTTGTCATCACAATGCTCCAAGCCCTTGTCATCACAATGCTCCATTACCTTTGTCATCATAATCCTCCATGACACTTGGCATCACAATATTCCATGTCATTGTCATCACAAGGGACCGGACATATGTCATCACAATGCTCCAAGACACATGATATCAGAATGCTGCAGGGGATTCTCAACAAAATGCTCAATTCCAATGTCATCACAATGCTTCATGACCCTTGTCATCACAACGTGCCATGATGCCTGTCATCACAATATTCCATGTCCTTGTCATCACAATGCTCCATGACCATTGTCATCACAATGCTCCATAAACTTGTCATCACAATGATCCCAGAAACTTGTCAGAAGTCTCCTTGAACTCTGTCATGACATATCTCAATACCTTTTTCAACACAATGCTCCATGCCCTTATCATCACAATGCTCCATGCCATTGTCATCACAATGCTTCATGACGCTTGTCATCAGAATGCTCCGAGCCGTTGTCATCACAATGTTCCATTACCTTTGCCATCACAATCCTCCATTACACTTGGCATCACAATGCTCCAAGCCATTGTCATCACAATGGACCATGACATATATCATCACAATGCTCCCTGACAACTGGCTTAACAAAATTCCATGAACTTATCATCACAATGCTCTAGGACTTTGTCATCACAATGCTCCATGACCTTATTAATGAAAATTGTCCGTGACTCCAGTCATCACAATGCTTCATGACATTTGTCATCACAATTGTCCATGTCCTCGTCATCACAAGACTCTGTGACTTATGTCACCACAATGCTCCATGAACTTCTCATCACAATGCTCTCTGACCCTTGTCATCACAATGCTCCATGACCCTTGTCATCATAGTTGTCTTTGCACTTGTCAGCACAATGCTCCATGACCCATGTAATCACAATATGCCCTGTGCTTGTCATCATAATGCTTCACAACCTTGTCATCCCAATGCTCCATGCACTTTTCATCAAAATGCTCTCTCACCACTGATATCAGAGTGTTCCATCACTAGTCATCACTCTACTCCCTCACCCCTGTCATCACAATGTTCCATGACCTTATCATCAAAATGCTCCATGACCCCCGACATCACAATGTTCCATAACCCCTGTCATCAAAATGCTCCCTGACACTTTTCATCTCAATGCTCCATGAACCCTGTCATCTCAATGCACCATGCCCATCATCATAATCCTTCATGCTATTTTCATCACAATGAAATCAGAATGCTCCATGACCTCTGTCATCAAAATGCTCCAAACCCTTGTGATCACAATGTTCCATAACCCTTGTCTTCACAACGCCCCATGACACTCGTCATAACAATTGTCCATGTTCTTCTCATCACAATGCTTCATGAACTTTGTCATCACAATGTTCAATATACTTGTCATCACAATGCTCCCCGACACTTTTCGTCATTATGCTCCTTTAACCCGTTCATGATAAGGCTCTATGAATTTTTCATCACAGTGATCAATACAGTTTTCTTCAAATTGCTCCATGACCCCTGTAATCACAATGCTCCATGACCCGTTTCATCAGAAAGCTCCATGAGACTTGTCATCACAAGGCTCCAAGGTCGTCTCATCACAATGCTCCGGGAAATTTTCATCACAATCTCCATTCCCTTGTCATAACAATGCTCCATGACCATATCATCACAATACTCCATGAACATTTTAAGCTCAATTCTCCGTGACCTTCTCATCACAATGCTCCATGACACCTGTCATCACAATGCTCCATGACGCCTGTCATCAAAATGCTCCATAACCCTTGCCATCACAATAATTCATTCCCTTGTCATCTCATTGCTCCATGACCACTGTAATCACAATGCTCCATGACGCTTGTTATCACAGTGCTCTATGACACTTGTCATCCCAATGCTCCATGCCTTCATCAGCAAAATGCTACATGACCTTGTCATCACGATGCTCCATGCGCTTGTCATCACAATACTCCATTCCCATTGTGACCACAATCCTCCATGAAACTTGGGATCACATTGCTTTCTACCCTTGTCATCACAATGCTCCATGCTCCTTGAAATCAAAATGATCCATGACTTCTGTCATCACAATGCTCCACACACTTGTGATCACAATGTTCCATAAAACTGGTCATCATAGCACTCCATCATGCCTGTCATCACAATATTCCATGTCCTTGTCATCACAATGCTCCATGATATTTGTCATCACAATTCTCAATACACTTGTCATCACAATGATCGCTGACAATTGTCAGAAGTCTCCTTGAAGTCAGTCCTGAAATAGCTCCATGCCTTTTTCATCACAATGCTCCATGCCATTGTCGTCACAATGCTCCATGCCCCTTCTCATAACAACGCTCCATGATGCCTGTCATCACAATATCCCATGCCCTTGTCATCACAATGCTCTATGACATGTGTCATCACAATGCTCCAAACTCTTGTCATCCAAATGCTCCCTGACACCTGTCAGAAGACTCCTTGAAATCTGTCATGAAATAGCTCCATGCCTTTTTCATCACAATGCTCCATTCCCTTATCATCACAATGCTCCATGCCCTTGCCATCACAATGCTCCAAGCCCTTGTCATCACAATGGATCATGATATTTGTCATCACACTGTTCCCTGACACCTCTCTACACAATACTCCATGACCTTGTAATCAGAGTGCTCCATGCCCTAGTCTTCACAATATGCCATGCGCACTGTCATCACAATAATCCATGAAACTTGTCAGACCAATGCTCCATGACTCTGTAATCTCAATGCTCTATGCCATTGTCAGCACAATGCTCCAAGCCCTTGTCACCACAATGCTCCATTACCATTGTCATCATAATCCTCCATGACCCTTGGCATCACAATGTCCCATGCCATTGTCATCACTATGGACGGACATATGTCATCACAATGCTTCATGACACATGAAATCAGAATGCTCCAGGGGATTCTCAACAAAATGCTCCATGCCATTGTCATTACAATGCTCCATGACCCTTGTCATCACAACGCTCCACGATGCCTTCATTACATTATTCCATGTCCTGGTCATAACAATGCTCCATGACCAATGCCATCACAATGTTCAATACACTTGTCATCACAAAGCTCCCTGACACTTGTCAGAAGTCTCCTTGAACTCTGTCATGAGACAGCTCAATGCCTTTTCATCACAATGTTCCATGCCACTGTCATCACAATGCTTCTTGACCCTTGTCATCAGAATGCTCCAATCCCTTGTCATTACAATGCTCCATTACCTTTGAAATCACAATCTTCCATGACCCTTGGCATCACATTGCTCCATGCCATTGTCATCACAATGGACCTTGACATATATCATCACAATGCTCCCTGACAACTGTCTTCACAAAACTCCATGACCTTCTCATCACAATTCACCAGGCCCTTGTCATCACAATGCGCCATGCCCTTGTCATCACAATGCTCCATGACCTTTTTTATGAAAATTCTCCGTGACTCCAGTCATCACAATGCTTCATGACATTTGTCATCACAATTGTCCTTGTCCTCGTCATCACAAGACTCTGTGACTTATGTCACCAAAATGCTCCATGAAATTCTCATCACAATGCTCTCTGACCCTTGTCATCACAATGCTCCATGCCGTTGTCACCACCATGCTCCATGACCCTTGTCATCATAATTGTCTATGCACTTGACAGCACAATGTTCCAACACCCGTGTCATCACAAAATGCCATGCGCTTGTCATCATAATGCTCCACAACATTGTCATCACAATGCTCCATAAACGATGTCATCACAATGTTCCATGCACTTTTCATCAAAATGCTCTCTCACCACTGATATCAGAGTGTTCCATCACTAGTCATCACTATACTGCCTCACTGCTGTCATCACAATGTCCCTTGACCCCTGTCATCTCAATGCTACATGACCTTATCATCAAAATGCTCCACGTCCCCTGACATCACAATGTTCCATAACCCCTGTCATCAAAATGCTCTTGGACCCTTTTCATCTCAATGCTCCATGAACCCTGTCATCACAATGCACCATGACCATCATCATAATGCTTCATGCTATTGTCATCACAATGAAACCAAAATGCTCCATGACCCTTGTCATCACAATGATCCATTACCTTTGTCATCATAATTCTCCATGACACTTGGCATCACAATGCTCCATGCCATTGTCATCACAATGGACGGACATATGTCATCACAATGCTTCATAACACATGACATCAGAATGCTCCAGGGGATTCTCAACAAAATGCTCCATGCCATTGTCATTATAATGCTCCATGACCGTTTTCCTCACCACGCTCCATGATGCCTTTCATTACAATATTCCATGTCCTTGTCATCACAATGCTCCATGACCAATGCCATCACAATGCTCAATACACTTGTCATCACATTGCTCCCTGACACTTGTCACAAGTCTCCTTGAACTCTGTCATGAAACAGCTCAATGCCTTTTCATCACAATGGTCCATGCCATTGTCATCACAATGCTTCTTGACCCTAGTCATCACAAAGCTCCATTACCTTTGTCATCACAATCCTCCATGACCCTTGGCATCACATTACTCCATGCCATTGTCATCACAATGGACCATGACATATATCATCACAATGCTCCCTGACAACTGTCTTCACAAAACTCCATGACCTTGTCATCACAACTCACCAGGCCCTTGTCAGCACAATGCTCCATGCCCTTGTCATCACAATGCTCCATGACCTTTTTTATGAAAATTCTCCGTGACTCCAGTCCTCACAATGCTTCATGACATTTGTCATCACAATTGTCCTTGTCCTCGTCATCACAAGACTCTGTGACTTATGTCACCACAATGCTCCATGAAATTCTCATCACAATGCTCTCTGACCCTTGTCATCACAATGCTTCATGCCGTTGTCAACACCATACTCCATGACCCTTGTCATCACAATTGTCTATGCACTTGAGAGCACAATGTTCCATGACCCGTGTCATCACAAAATGCCATGCGCTTGTCATCATAATGCTCCACAACATTGTCATCACAATGCTCCATAAACGATGTCATCACAATGCTCCATGCACTTTTCATCAAAATGCTCTCTCACCACTGATATCAGAGTGTTCCATCACTAGTCATCACTATACTGCCTCACTGCTGTCATCACAATGTTCCTTGACCCCTGTCATCGCAATGCTACATGACCTTATCATCAAAATGCTCCATGTCCCCTGACATCACAATGTTCCATAACCCCTGTCATCAAAATGCTCCATGACCCTCTTCATCTCAATGCTCCATGAACCCTGTCATCACAATGCACCATGCCCATCATCATAATGCTTCATGCTATTTTCATCACAATGAAATCAGAATGCTCCATGACCTCTGTCATCAAAATGCTCCAAACCCTTGTGATCACAATGTTCCATAACCCTTGTCTTCACAACGCCCCATGACACTCGTCATAACAATTATCCATGTTTTTCTCATCTCAATGCTTCATGAACTTTGTCATCACAATGTTCAATATACTTGTCATCACAATGCTCCCCGACACTTTTCATCAGTATGCTCCTTGAACCCGTTCATGATAAGGCTCTATGTATTTTTCATCACAGTGATCAATACCGTTTTCTTCAAATTGCTCCATGACCCCTGTAATCACAATGCTCCATGACCCGTTTCATCAGAATGCTCCATGAGACTTGTCATCACAAGGCTCCAAGGTCTTCTCATCACAATGCTCCAGGAACTTTTCATCACAATCTCCTTTCACTTGTCATAACAATGCTCCATGACCATGTCATCACAATTCTCCATGAATATTTTCAGCCCAATTCTCCGTGATCTTCTCATCACATGCTCCATGACACCTGTCATCACAATGCTCCATGACGCCTATCATCAAAATGTTCCATGACCCTTGCCATCACAATAATCCATTCCCTTGTCATCTCATTGCTCCATGACCAATGTAATCACAAGGCTCCATGACGCTTGTCATCACTGTGCTCCATGACACTTGTCATCCCAATGCTACATGACTTCATCAGCAAAATGCTACATGACCTTGTCATCACGATGCTCCATGCGCTTGTCATCACAATACTCCATTCCCTTTGTGACCACAATCCTCCATGAAACTTGGGATCACATTGCTTTCTACCCTTGTCATCACAATGTTCCATGCTCCTTTAAATCAAAATGATCCATGACTTCTGTCATCACAATGCTCCACACACTTGTGATCACAATGTTCCATAAAACTGGTCATCATAGCACTCCATCATGCCTGTCATCACAATATTCCATGTCCTTGTCATCACAATGCTCCATGACATTTGTCATCACAATTCTCAATACACTTGTCATTACAATGCTCACAGACAATTGTCAGAAGTCTCCTTGAAGTCGGTCGTGAAATAGCTCTATGCCTTTTCCATCACAGTGCTCCTTGCCATTGTCATAACAATGCTCCATGCTCGTTGTCATAACAACGCTCCTTGATGCCTGTCATCACAATTTCCCATGCCATTATCATCACAATGCTCTATGACATGTGTCATCACAATGCTCAAAACACTTGTCATCCAAATGCTCCCTGAAACATGTCAGAAGGCTCCTTGAAATCTGTCATGAAATAGCTCCATGACTTTTTCATCACAATGCTCAATTCCCTTATCATCACAATGCTCCAAGCCCTTGTCATCACAATGGACCATGATATATGTCATCACAATGCTCCATGACGCCTCTCTACACACTATTCCATGACCTTGTAATCACAGTGCTCCATGCCCTAGTCATCACAATGTGCCATGCGCACTGTCATCACAATAATCCATGAAACTTGTCAGACCAATGCTCCATGACTCTGTAATCACAATGCACTATGCCGTTGTCAGTACAATGCTCCAAGCCCTTGTCACCACAATGATCCATTATCTTTGTCATCATAATCCTCCATGACCCTTGGCATCACAATGCTCCATGCCATTGTCATCACAATAGACGCACATATGTCATCACAATGCTTCATGGCACATGACATCAGAATGCTCCAGGGGATTCTCAACAAAATGCTCCATGCCATTGTCATTACAATGCTTCATGACAATTGTCATCACAATTGTCCTTGTCCTCGTCATCACAAGACTCTGTGACTTATGTCACCACAATGCTCCATGAAATTCTCATCACAATGCTCTCTGACCCTTGTCATCACAATGCTCCATGCCGTTGTCACAACCATGCTCCATGACCTTGTCATCACAATTGTCTATGCACTTGACAGCACAATGTTCCATGACCCGTGTCATCACAAAATGCCTTGCGCTTGTCATCATAATGCTCCACAACATTGTCATCACAATGCTCCATAAACGATGTCATCACAATGCTCCATGCACTTTTCATCAAAATGCTCTCTCACCACTGATATCAGAGTGTTCCATCACTAGTCATCACTATACTGCCTCACTGCTGTCATCACAATGTTCCTTGACCCCTGTCATCGCAATGCTACATGACCTTATCATCAAAATGCTCCACGTCCCCTGACATCACAATGTTCCATAACCCCTGTCATCAAAAGGCTCTTGGACCCTTTTCATCTCAATGCTCCAAGAACCCTGTCATCACAATGCACCATGCCCATCATCATAATGCTTCATGCTATTGTCATCACAATGAAACCAAAATGCTCCATGACCCTTGTCATCACAATGATCCAAGCCCTTGTCATCACAATGCTCCATTACCTTTGTCATCATAATCCTCCATGACACTTGGCATCACAATGTTCCATGCCAATATCATCACAAGGGACCGGACATATGTCATCACAATGCTCCAAGACACATGACATCAGAATGCTGCAGGGGATTCTCAACAAAATGCTCAATTCCATTGTCATCAGAATGCTTCATGACCCTTGTCATCACAACGCTCCATGATGCCTGTCATCACAATATTCCATGTCCTTGTCATCACAATGCTCCATGACCATTGTCATCACAATGCTCCATATACTTGTCATCACAATGATCACAGAAACTTGTCAGAAGTCTCCTTGAATTCTGTTATCACATATCTCAATACCTTTTTCAACACAATGCTCCATGCCCTTATCATCACAATGCTCCATGCCATTGTCATCACAATGCTTCATGACGCTTGTCATCAGAATGCTCCGAGCCGTTGTCATCACAATGTTCCATTACCTTTGTCATCACAATCCTCCATTACACTTGGCATCACAATGCTCCATGCCATTGTCATCACAATGGACCATGACATATATCATCACAATGCTCCCTGACAACTGGCTTAACAAAACTCCATGAACTTCTCATCACAATGCTCCAGGACTTTGTCATCACAATGCTCCATGCCCTTGTCATCACAATGCTCCATGACCTTATTTATGAAAATTCTCCGTGACTCCAGTCATCACAATGCTTCATGACATTTGTCATCACAATTGTCCATGTCCTCGTCATCACAAGACTCTGTGACTGATGTCACCACAATGCTCCATGAACTTCTCATCACAATGCTCTCTGACCCTTGTCATCACAATGCTCCATGACCCTTGTCATCATAGTTGTCTTTGCACTTGTCAGCACAATGCTCCATGACCCATGTAATCACAATATGCCATGTGCTTGTCATCATAATGCTTCACAACCTTGTCATCCCAATGCTCCATGCACTTTTCATCAAAATGCTCTCTCACCACTGATATCAGAGTGTTCCATCACTAGTCATCACTCTACTCCCTCACCCGTGTCATCACAATGTTCCATGACCTTATCATCAAAATGCTCCATGACCCCCGACATCACAGTGTTCCATAACCCCTGTCATCAAAATGCTCCCTGACCCTTTTCATCTCAATGCTCCATGAACCCTGTCATCACCATGCACCATGCCCATCATCATAATGCTTCATGCTATTTTTATCACAATGAAATCAGAATGCTCCATGACCTCTGTCATCAAAATGCTCCAAACCCTTGTGATCACAATGTTCCATAACCCTTGTCTTCACAACGCCCCATGACACTCGTCATTACAATTATCCATGTTCTTCTCATCATAATGCTTCATGTACTTTGTCATCACAATGTTCAATATACTTGTCATCACAATGCTCCCCGACATTTTTCATCAGTATGCTCCTTGAACCCGTTCATGATAAGGCTCTATGAATTTTTCATCACAGTGATCAATACCGTTTTCTTCAAATTGCTCCATGACCCTGTAATCACAATGCTCCATGACCAGTTTCATCAGAATGCTCCATGAGACTTGTCATCACAAGACTCCAAGGTCTTCTCATCACAATGCTCCAGGAAATTTTCATAACAATCTCCATTCCCTTGTCATAACAATGCTCCATGACCATGTCATCACAATACTCCATGAACATTTTCAGCTCAATTCTCCGTGACCTCATCACAATGCTCCATGACACCTGTCATCACAATGCTCCATGACGCCTGTCATCAAAATGCTCCATGACCCTTGCCATCACAATAATCCATTCCCTTGTCATCTCATTGCTCCATGACCACTTTAATCACAATGCACCATGACGCTTGTCATCACAGTGCTCTATGACACTTGTCATCCCAATGCTCCATGCCTTCATCAGCAAAATGCTACATGACCTTGTCATCACGATGATCCATGCGCTTGTCATCACAATACTCCATTCCCATTGTGACCACTATCCTCAATGAAACTTGGGATCACATTGCTTTCTACCCTTGTCATCACAATGCTCCATGCTCCTTGAAATCAAAATGATCCATGACTTCTGTCATCACAATGCTCCACACACTTGTGATCACAATGTTCCATAAAACTGGTCATCATAGCACTCCATCATGCCTGTCATCACAATATTCCATGCCCTTGTCATCACAATGCTCCATGATATTTGTCATCACAATTCTCAATACACTTGTCATCACAATGCTCACTGAAAATTGTCAGAAGTCTCCTTGAAGTCAGTCGTGAAATAGTTCCATGCCTTCTTCATCACAATGCTCCATGCCATTGTCATCACAATGCTCCATGCCCCTTGTCATAACAACGCTCCATGATGCCTGTCATCACAATATCCCATGCCCTTGTCATCACAATGCTCTATGACATGTGTCATCACAATGCTCAAAACACTTGTCATCCAAATGCTCCCTGACCCTTGTCAGAAGTCTCCTTGAAATCTGTCATGAAATAGCTCCATGCCTTTTTCATCACAATGCTCCATTCCGTTATCATCACAATGCTCCATGCCCTTGCCATCACAATGCTCCAAGCCCTTCTCATCACAATGGATCATGATATTTGTCATCACAATTCTCCCTGACACCTCTCTACACAATACTCCATGACCTTGGAATCACAGTGCTCCATGCCCTAGTCATCACAATATGCCATGCGCACTGTCATCACCATAATCCATGAAACTTGTCAGACCAATGCTCCATGACACTGTAATCACAATGCTCTATGCAGTTGTCAGCACAATGCTCCAAGCCCTTGTCACCACAATGCTCCATTACCATTGTCATCATAATCCTCAATGACCCTTGGCATCACAATGCCCCATGCCATTGTCATCACTATGGACGGACATATGTCATCACAATGCTTCATGACACATGAAATCTGAATGCTCCAGGGGATTCTCAACAAAATGCTCCATGCCATTGTCATTACAATGCTCCATGATCCTGGTCATCACAACGCTCCACGATGCCTTTCATTACAATATTCCATTTCCTTGTCATCACAATGCTCCATGACAATTGTCATCACAATGCTCAATACACTTGTCATCACAAAGCTCCCTGACACTTGTCAGAAGTCTCCTTGAACTCTGTCATGAGACAGCTCATTGCCTTTTCATCACAATGTTCCATGCCACTGTCATCACAATGCTTCTTGACCCTTGTCATCAGAATGCTCCAATCTCTTGTCATTACAATGCTCCATTACCTTTGAAATCACAATCCTCCATGACCCTTGGCATCACATTGCTCCATGCAATTGTCATCACAATGGACCATGACATATATCATCACAATGCTCCCTGACAACTGTCTTCACAAAACTCCATGACCGTCTCATCACAATTCACCAGGCCCTTGTCATCACAATGCTCCATGCCCTTGTCATCACAATGCTCCATGTCCTTTTTTATGAAAATTCTCCGTGACTCCAGTCATCACAATGCTTCATGACATTTGTCATCACAATTGTCCTTGTCCTCGTCATCACAAGACTCTGTGACTTATGTCACCACAATGCTCCATGAAATTCTCATCACAATGCTCTCTGACCCTTGTCATCACAATGCTACATGCCGTTGTCACCACCATGCTCCATGACCCTTGTCATCACAATTGTCTATGCACTTGACAGCACAATGTTCCAACACCCGTGTCATCACAAAATGCCATGCGCTTGTCATCATAATGCTCCACAACATTTTCATCACAATGCTCCATAAACGATGTCATCACAATGCTCCATGCACTTTTCATCAAAATGCTCTCTCACCACTGATATCAGAGTGTTCCATCATTAGTCATCACTATACTGCCTCACTGCTGTCATCACAATGTTCCTTGACCCCTGTCATCGCAATGCTACATGACCTTATCATCAAAATGCTCCACGTCCCCTGACATCACAATGTTCCATAACCCCTGCCATCAAAATGCTCTTGGACCCTTTTCATCTCAATGCTCCATGAACCCTGTCATCACAATGCACCATGCCCATCATCATAATGCTTCATGCTATTGTCATCACAATGAAACCAAAATTCTCCATGACCCTTGTCATCACAATGATCCAAGCCCTTGTCATCACAATGCTCCATTACCTTTGTCATCATAATCCTCCATGACACTTGGCATAACAATGCTCCATGCCATTGTCATCACAATGGACGGACATATGTCATCACAATGCTTCATAACACATGACATCAGAAAGCTCCATGGGATTCTCAACAAAATGCTCCATGCCATTGTCATTATAATTCTCCATGACCCTTTTCATCACCACGCTCCATGATGCCTTTCATTACAATATTCCATGTCCTTGTCATCACAATGCTCAATACACTTGTCATCACAATGCTCCCTGACACTTGTCAGAAGTCTCCTTGAACTCTGTCATGAAACAGCTTATGCCTTTTCATCACAATGGTCCATGCCATTGTCATCACAATGCGTCTTGACCCTAGTCATCACAATGCTCCATTACCTTTGTCATCACAATCCTCCATGACCCTTGGCATCACATTACTCCATGCCATTGTCATCACAATGGACCATGACATATATCATCACAATGCTCCCTGACAACTGTCTTCACAAAACTCCATGACCTTGTCATCACAATTCACCAGGCCCTTGTCATCACAATGCTCCATGCCCTTGTCATCACAATGCTCCATGACCTTTTTTATGAAAATTATCCGTGACTCCCGTCATCACAATGCTTCATGACATTTGTCATCACAATTGTCCTTGTCCTCGTCATCACAAGACTCTGTGACATATGTCACCACAATGCTCCATGAAATTCTCATCACAATGCTCTCTGACCCTTGTCATCACAATGCTCCATGCCGTTGTCAACACCATCCACCATGACCCTTGTCATCACAATTGTCTATGCACTTGACAGCACAATATTCCATGACCCGTGTCATCACAAAATGCCATGCGCTTGTCATCATAATGCTCCACAACATTGTCATCACAATGATCCATAAACGATGTCATCACAATGCTCCATGCACTTTTCATCAAAATGCTCTCTCACCACTGATATCAGAGTGTTCCATCACTAGTCATCACTATACTGCCTCACTGCTGTCATCACAATGTTCCTTGACCCCTGTCATCGCAATGCTACATGACCTTATCATCAAAATGCTCCATGTCCCCTGACATCACAATGTTCCATAACCCCTGTCATCAAAATGCTCTTGGACCCTTTTCATCTCAATGCCCCTTGAACCCTGTCATCACAATGCACCATGCCCATCATCATAATGCTTCATGCTATTGTCATCACATTGAAACCAAAATGACCCTTTTCATCACAATATTCCATGCCATTGTCATCACAAGGGACCGGACATATGTCATCACAATGCTCCAAGTCACATGACATCAGAATGCTGCAGGGGATTCTCAACAAAATGCTCCATTCCATTGTCATCACAATGCTCCATGACCCTTGTCAACACAACGCACCATGATTCCTGTCATCACAATATTCCATGTCCTTGTCATCACTATGCTCCATGACCATTGTCATCACAATGCTCAATACACTTGTCATCACAATGATCCCTGAAACTTGTCATAAATCTCCTTGAAATCTGTCATGACATATCTCAATACCTTTTTCAACACAATGCTCCATATCCTTATCATCACAATTCTCCATGCCATTGTCATCACAATGCTTCATGACGCTTGTCATCAGAATGCTCCAATCCCTTGTCATCACAATGTTCCATTACCTTTGTCATCACAATCCTCCATTACACTTGGCATCACAATGCTCCATGCCATTGTCATCACAATGGACCATGACATATATCATCACAATGCTCCCTGACAACTGTCTTCACAAAATTCCATGAATTTCTCATCACAATGCTCCAGGACCTTGTCATCACAATGCTCCATGCCCTTGTCATCACAATGCTCCATGACCTTATTTATGAAAATTCTCCGTGACTCCAGTCATCACAATGCTTCATGACATTTGTCACCACAATTGTCCATGTCCTAGTCATCACAAGACTCTGTGACTGATGTCACCACAATGCTCCATGAACTTCTCATCACAATGCTCTCTGACCCTTGTCATCACAATGCTCCATGACCCTTGTCATCATAGTTGTCTTTGCACTTCTCAGCACAATGCTCCATGACCCATGTAATCAAAATATGTCATGTGCTTGTCATCATAATGCTTCACAACCTTGTCATCCCAATGCTCCATGCACTTTTCATCAAAATGCTCTCTCACCACTGATATCAGAGTGTTCCACCACTAGTCATCACTATACTCCCTCACCACGGTCATCAAAATGTTCCATGACCCCTGTCATCGCAATGCTACATGACCTTATCATCAAAATGCTCCATGACCCCCGACATCACAATGTTCCATAACCCCTGTCATCAAAATGCTCCATGACCCTTTTCATCTCAATGCTCCATGAACCCTGTCATCACAATGCACCATGCCCATCTTCATAATGCTTCATGCTATTTTCATCACAATGAAATCAGAATGCTCCATGACCTCTGTCATCAAAATGCTCCAAACCCTTGTGATCACAATGTTCCATAACCCTTGTCTTCACAACGCCCCATGACACTCGTCATAACAATTATCCATGTTCTTCTCATCACAATGCTTCATGAACTTTGTCATCACAATGTTCAATATACTTGTCAACACAATGCTCCCCGACACTTTTCGTCAGTATGCTCCTTGAACCCATTCATGATAAGGCTCTATATATTTTTTTTCACTGTGATCAATACCGTTTTCTTCAAATTGCTCCATGACCCCTGTAATCACAATGCTCCATGACCCATTTCATCAGAATGCTCCATGAGACTTGTCATCACAAGGCTCCAAGGTCTTCTCATCACAATGCTCCAGGAACTTTTCATCACAATCTCCATTCCCTTGTCATAACAATGCTCCATGACCATGTCATCACAATACTCCATGAACATTTTCAGCCCAATGCTCCATGATCTTCTCATCACAATGCTCCATGACACCTGTCATCACAATGCTCCATGACGCCTGTCATCAAAATACTCCATGACACTTGCCATCACAATAATCCATTCCCTTGTCATCTCATTGCTCCATGACCACTGTAATCACAATGCTCCATGACGCTTGTCATCACAGTGCTCTATGACACTTGTCATCCCAATGCTCCATGCCTTCATCAGCAAAATGCTCCATGACCTTGTCATCACGATGCTCCATGCGCTTGTCATCACAATACTCCATTCCCATTGTGACCACAATCCTCCAAGGAACTTGGGATCACATTGCTTTCTACCCTTGTCATCACAATGCTCCATGCTCCTTGAAATCAAAATGATACATGACTTCTCTCATCACAATGCTCCAAACACTTGTGATCACAATGTTCCATAAAATGGTCATCATAGCACTCCATCATGCATGTCATCACAATATCCCATGCCCTAGTCATCACAATGCTCCATGACACTTGTCATCACAATTCTCAATACACTTGTCATCACAATGCTCGCTGACAATTGTCAGAAGTCTCCTTGAAGTCAGTCGTGAAATAGCTCCATGCCTTTTTCATCACAGTCCTCCATGCCATTGTCATCACAATGCTCCATGCCCCTTGTCATAACAAGGCTCCATGATGCCTGTCATCACAATATCCCATGCCCTTGTCATCACAATGCTCTATGACATGTGTCATCACAATGCTCAAAACACTTGTCATCCAAATGCTCCCTGACACTTGTCAGAAGGCTCCTTGAAATCTGTCATGAAATAGCTCCATGCCTTTTTCATCACAATGCTCCATTCCCTTATCATCACAATGCTCCATGCCCTTGCCATCACAATGTTCCAAGCCCTTGTCATCAAAATGGACAATGATATATGTCATCACAATGCTCCCTGACACCTCTCTACACAATATTCCATGACATTGTAATCACAGTGCTCCATGCCCTAGTCATCACAATGTGCCATGCGCACTGTCATCACAATAATCCATGAAACTTGTCAGACCAATGCTCCATGACTCTGTAATCACAATGCTCTATGCCGTTGTCAGCACAATGCTCCAAGCCCTTGTCACCACAATGCTCCATTACCTTTGTCATCATATTCCTCCATGACCCTTGGCATCACAATGCTCCATGCCATTGTCATCACAATGGACGGACATATGTCATCACAATGCTTCATGACACATGACATCAGAATGCTCCAGGGGATTCTCAACAAAATGCTCCATGCCATTGTCATTACAATGCTCCATGACCCTTGTCATCACCACGCTCCATGATGCCTTTCATTACAATATTCCATACCCTTGTCATCACAATGCTCCATGGCCAATGCCATCACAATGCTCAATACACTGTCATCACAATGCTCCCTGACCCTTGTCAGAAGTCTCCTTGAACTCTGTCATGAAACAGCTCAATGCCTTTTCATCACAATGGTCCATGCCATTGTCATCACAATGCTTCTTCACCGTTGTCATTAGAATGCTCCAATCCCTTGTCATCACAATGCTCCATGACGTTTGTCATCACAAACCTCCATGACACTTGGCATCACATTGCTCCATGTCATTGTCATCAAAATGGACCATGACATATATCATCACAATGCTCCCTGACAACTGTCTTCACAAAACTCCATGACCTTGTCATCACAATATTCCATGTCCTTGTCATCACAATGCTCCATGACCATTGTCATCACAATGCTCAATACACTTGTCATCACAATGATCCCTGAAACTTGGCAGAAGTCTCCTTGAACTCTGCCATGACATATCTCAATGCCTTTTTCAACACAATGCTCCATGCCCTTATCATCACAATGCTCCATGCCATTGTCATCACAATGCTTCATCACGTTTGTCATCTGAATGCTCAAATCCCATGTCATCTCAATGTTCCATTACCATTGTCATCACAATCCTCCATTACTCTTGGCATCACAATGCTCCATGCCATTGTCATCTCAATGTACCATGACATATATCATCACAATGCTCCCTCACAACTGTCTTAACAAAACTCCATGAATTTCTCATCACCATGCTCCATGACCCCTGACATCACAATGTTCCATAATCCCTGTCATCAAAATGCTCTTGGACGCTTTTCATCTCAATGCTCCATGAACCCTGTCATCACAATGCACCATGCCTATCATCATAATGCTTCATGCTATTGTCATCACAATGAAATCAAAATGCTCCAAGACCCTTGTCATCACAATGCTCCAAGCCCTTGTCATCTCAATGCTCCATTACCTTTGTCATCATAATCCTCCATGACACTTGGCATCACAATGCTCCATGCCATTGTCATCACAAGGGACCGGACATATGTCATCACAATGCTCCAAGACACATGACATCAGAATGCTGCAGGGGATTCTCAACAAAATGCTCCATTCCATTGTCATCACAACGTTCCATGATGCCTGTCATCACAATATTCCATGTCCTTGTCATGACAATGCTCCATGACAATTGTCATCACAATGCTCAATACACTTGTCATCACAATGATCCCTGAAACTTGTCAGAAGTCACCTTGAACTCTGCCATGACATATCTCAATGCCTTTTTCAACGCAATGCTCCATGCCCTTATCATCACAATGCTCCATGACATTGTCATCACAATGCTTCATGACGCTTGTCATCTGAATGCTCCAATCCCTTGTCATCACAATGTTCCATTACCATTGTCATCACAATCCTCCATTACTCTTGGCATCACAATGCTCCATGCCATTGTCATCTCAATGGACCATGACATATATCATCACAATGCTCCCTGACAACTGTCTTAACAAAACTCCATGAAATTCTCATCACAATGCTCCATGACCCCTGACATCACAATGTTCCATAACCCCTGTCACCAAAATGCTCTTGGACACTTTTTATCTCAATGCACCATGAACCCTGTCATCACAATGCACCATGCCCATCATCATAATGCTTCATGCTATTGTCATCACAATGAAATCAAAATGCTCCAAGACCCTTGTCATCACAATGCTCCAAGCCCTTGTCATCACAATGCTCCATTACCTTTGTCATCATAATCCTCCATGACACTTGGCATCACAATGCTCCATGCCATTGTCATCACAATGGACCGGACATATGTCATCACAGTGCTCCAAGACACATGATATCAGAATGCTGCTGGGGATTCTCAACAAAATGCTCCATTCCATTGTCATCACAATGCTCCATGACCCTTGTCATCACAACGTTCCATGATGCCTGTCATCACAATATTCCATGTCCTTCTCATCACAATGCTCCATGACCATTGTCATCACATTGCTCAATACACTTGTCATCACAATGATCCTGAAACTTGTCAGAAGTCTCCTTGAACTCTGTCATGACATATCTCAATGCCTTTTTCAACACAATGCTCCATGCCCTTATCATCACAATGCTCCATGACATTGTCATCACAATGCTTCATGACGCTTGTCATCTGAATGCTCCAATCCCTTGCCATCACAATGTTCCATTACCTTTGTCATCACAGTCCTCCATTACTCTTGGCATCACAATGCTCCATGCCATTGTCATCACAATGGACCATGACATATATCATCACAAAGCTCCCTGACATCTGTCTTAACAAAACTCCATGAACTTCTCATCACAATGCTCCACGGCCTTGTCATCACAATGGACCATGATATATGTCATCACAATACTCCCTGACATCTCTCTACACAATAACCAATGACCTTGTAATCACAGTGCTCCATGCCCTAGTCATCACAATGTGCCATGTGCACTGTCATCACAATAATCCATGAAACTTGTCAGTCCAATGCTCCATGACTCTTTAATCACAATGTTCTATGCCGTTGTCAGCATAATGCTCCAAGCCCTTGTCACCACAATGCTCCATTACCTTTGTCATCATAATCCTCCATGACCCTTGGCATCACAATGCTCCATGCCATTGTCATCACAATGGACGGACAAATGTCATCACTATATTTCATGAAACATGACATCAGAATGCTCCAGGGGATTCTCTACAAAATCCTCCATTCCATTGTCATTACAATGCTCTATGACCCTTGTCATTACAACGCTCCATGATGACTTTCATTACAATATTCCATGTCCTTGTCATCTCAATGCTCCATGAACAATGCCATCACAATGCTCAATACACTTGTCATCACAATGCTCCCTGACACTTGTCAGAAGTCTCCTTGAACTCTGTCAAGAAACAGCTCAATGCCTTTTCATCACAATGGTCCATGCCATTGTCATCACAATGCTTCTTGACCCTTGTCATCAGAATGCTCCAATCCCTTGTCATCACAATGCTCCATTTCCTTTGTCATCATAATCCTCCATGACCCTTGGCATCACATTGCTCCATGCCATTGTCATCACAATGGACCATGACATATATCATCACAATGTTCCCTGACAAGTGTCTTCACAAAACTCCATGACCTTGTCCTCACAATTCACCCGGCCCTTGTCATCACAATGCTCCATGACCTTTTTTATAAAATTCTCCGTGACTCCAGTCATCAAAATGCTTCATGACATTTGTCCTCACAATTGTCCTTCTTCTCATCTTCACAAGACTCTGTGATTTATGTCACCACAATGCTCCATGAAATTCTCATCACAATGCTCTCTGACCCTTGTCATCACAATGCTCCATGCCGTTGTCACCACCATGCTCCATGACCCTTGTCATCACAATTGTCTATGCACTTGACAGCACAATGTTCCATGAATCGTGACATCAGAATGCTCCATGAGACTTGTCATCACAAGGCTCCAAGGTCTTCTCATCACAATGCTCCAGGAACTTTTCATCACAATCTCCATTCACTTGTCATAACAATGCTCCATGACCATTTTATCACAATATTCCATGAACATTTTCAGCCCAATGCTCCATGACCTTCTCAACACAATGCTCCATGACGCCTGTCATCAAAATGCTCCATGACCCTTGCCATCACAATAATCCATTCCCTTGTCATCTCATTGCTCCATGACCACTGTAATCACAATGCTCCATGACGCTTGTCATCACAGTGCTCTATGACACTTGTCATCCCAATTCTCCATGCCTTCATCAGCAAAATGCTACATGACCTTGTCATCACGATGCTCCATGCGCTTGTCCTCACAATACTCCATTCCCATTGTGACCACAATCCTCCATGAAACTTGGGATCACATTGCTTTCTACCCTTGTCATCACAATGCTCCATGCTCCTTGAAATCAAAATGATCCATGACTTCTGTCATCCCAATGCTCCACACAATGTTCCATAAAACTGGTCATCATAGCACTCCATCATGCCTGACATCACAATATTCCATGTCCTTGTCATCACAATGCTCCATGACATTTGTCATCACAATTCTCAATACACTTGTCATCACAATGCTCGCTGACAATTGTCAGAAGTCTCCTTGAAGTCAGTCGTGAAATAGCTCCATGCCTTTTTCATCACAGTGCTCCATGCCATTGTCATCACAATGCTCCATGCCCCTTGTCATAACAAGGCTCCATGATGCCTGTCATCACAATATCCCATGCCCTTGTCATCACAATGCTCTATGACATGTATCATCACAACGCTCAAAACACTTGTCTTCCAAATTCTCCCTGACACTTGTCAGAAGGCTCCTTGAAATCTGTCAGGAAATAGCTCCATGCCTTTTTCATCACAATGCTCCATTCCCTTATCATCACAATGCTCCATGCCCTTGCCATCACAATGCTCCAAGCCCTTGTCATCACAATGGACCATGATATATGTCATCACAATGCTCCCTGACACCTCTCTACACAATACTCCATGACCTTGTAATCACAGTGCTCCATGCCCTAGTCATCACAATGTGCCATGTGCACTGTCATCACAATAATCCATGAAACTTGTCAGACCAATGCTCCATGACTCTGTAATCACAATGCTCTATGCCGTTGTCAGCACAATGCTCCAAGCCCTTGTCACCACAATGCTCCATTACCTTTGTCATCATAATCCTCCATGACACTTGGCATCACAATGCTCCATGCCACTGTCATCACAATGGACGAACATATGTCATCACAATGCTTCATGAAACATGACATCAGAATGCTCCTGAGGATTCTCAACAAAATGCTCCATTCCATTGTCTATACAATGCTCCATGACCCTTGTCATTACAACGCTCCATGATGCCTTTCATTACAATATTCCATGTCCTTGTCATCTCAATGCTCCATGACCAATGCCATCACAATGCTCAATACACTTGTCATCACAATGCTCCCTGACACTTGTCAGAAGTCTCCTTGAACTCTGTCATGAAACAGCTCAATGCATTTCCTCACAATGGTCCATGCCATTGTCATCACAATGCTTCTTGACCCTTGTCATCAGAATGCTCCAATCCCTTGTCATTACAATGCTCCATTTCCTTTGTCATCACAATCTTCCATGACCCTTGCCATCACATTGCTCCATGCCATTGTCATCACAATGGACCATGACATATATCATCACAATGCTACCTGACAACTCTCTTCACAAAACTCCATGACCTTGTCATCACAATTCACCAGGCTCTTGTCATCACAATGCTCCATGAACTATTTTATGAAAATTCTCCGTGACTCCCATCATCACAATGCTTCATGACATTTGTCATCACAATTGTCCTTGTCCTCGTCATCACAAGACTCTGTGACATATGTCACCACACTGCTCCATGAAATTCTCATCACAATGCTCTCTGACCCTTGTCATCACAATGCTCCATGCCGTTGTCACCACCATGATCCATGACCCTTGTCTTCACAATTGTCTATGCACTTGACAGCACAATGTTCCATGACCCGTGTCATCACAAAACGCCATGTGCTTCTCATCATAATACTCCACAACATTGTCATCACAATGCTCCATAAACGATGTCATCACAACACCCCACGCACTTTTCATCAAAATGCTCTCTCACCACTGATATATAAGAGAGTTCCATCACTAGTCATCACTATACTGCCTCACTGCTGTCATCACAATGTTCCTTGACCCCTGTGATCGCAATGCTACACGATCTTATCATCAAAATGCTCCATGACCCGTGACATCACAATGTTCCTTAACCCCTGTCAACAAAATGCTATTGGACTCTTTTCATCTCAATGCTCCATGAACCCTGTCATCACAATGCACCATGCCCATCATCATAATGCTTCATGCTATTGTCATCACAATGAAATCAAAATGCTCCATGACCCTTGTCATCACAATGCTCCAAGCCTTTGTCATCACAATGCTCCATTACCTTTGTCATCATAATCCTCCATGACACTTGGCATCACAATGTTCCATGCCATTGTCATCACAAGGGACTGGACATATGTCATCACAATGCTCCAAGACACATGACATCAGAATGCTGCAGGGGATTCTCAACAAAATGCTCCATTCCATTGTCATCACAATGCTCCATGACCCTTGTCATCACAACGCTCCATGATGCCTGTCTTCACAATATTCCATGTCCTTGTCATCACAATGCTCCATGACCATTGTCATCACAATGCTCAATACACTTGTCATCCCAATGATCCCTGAAAATTGTCAGAATTCTCCTGGAACTCTGTCATGACATATCGCAATACCTTTTTCAACACAATGCTCCATGCCCTTATCATCACAATTCTCCATGCCATTGTCATCACAATGCTTCATGACGCTTGTCATCAGAATGCTCCAATCCCTTGTCATCACAATGTTCCATTACCTTTGTCATCACAATCCTCCATTACTCTTGGCATCACAATGCTCCATGCCATTGTCATCACAATGGACCATGACATATATCATCACAATGCTCCCTGACAACTGGCTTAACAAAACTCAATGAACTTCTCATCACAATGCTCCAGGACCTTGTCATCACAATGCTCCGTGCCCTTTTCATCACAATGCTCCATGACCTTATTTATGAAAATTCTCCGTGACTCCAGTAATCAAAATGCTTCATGACATTTGTCATCACAATTGTCCAAGTCCTCGTCATCACAAGACTCTGTGACTTATATCACCACAATGCTCCATGAACACTTCATCACAATGCTCTCTGACCCTTGTCATCACAATGCTCCATGACCCTTGTCATCATAGTTGTCTTGCACTTGTTAGCACAATGCTCGATGACCCATGTAATCACAATATGGTATGTGCTTGTATTCATAATGTTTAACAACCTTGTCATCCCTATGCTCCATGCACTTTTCATCAAAATGCTCTCTCACCACAGATATCAGAGTGTTCCATCACTAGTCATCACTATACTCCCTCACCCCTGTCATCACAATGTTCCGTGACCCCTGTCATCGCAATGCTACATGACCTTATCATCAAAATGCTCCATGACACCCGACATCACAATGTTCCATAACCCCTGTCATCAAAATGCTCCATGACCCTTTTCTTCTCAATGCTCCATGAACCCTGTCATCACAATGCACCATGCCCATCATCATAATGCTTCATTCTATTTTCATCACAATGAAATCAGAATGCTCCATGACCTCTGTCTTCAAAATGCTCCAAACCCTTGTGATCACAATGTTCCATAACCCTTGTCTTCACAACGCCCCATGACACTCTTCATAACAATTATCCATGTTCTTCTCATCACAATGCTTCATGAACTTTGTCATCACAATGTTCAATATACTTGTCATCACAATGCTCCCCGACACTTTTCCTCAGTATGCTCCTTGAACCCATTAATGATAAGGCTCTCTGTATTTTTCATCACAGTGATCAATACCGTTTTCTTCAAATTGCTCCATGACCCCTGTAATCACAATGCTCCATGACCCATTTCATCACAATGCTCCATGAGACTTGTCATCACAAGGCTCCAAGGTCTTCTCATCACAATGCTCCAGGAACTTCTCATCACAATCTCCATTCACTTGTCATAACAATGCTCCATGACCATGTCATCACCATACTCCATGAACATTTTCAGCCCAATGCTCCATGACCTTCTCATCACAATGCTCCATGACACCTGTCATCACAATGCTCCATGACGACTGTCATCAAAATGCTCCATTACCCTTGCCATCACAATAATCCATTCCCTTGTCATCTCATTGCTCCGTGACCACTGTCATCGCAATGCTCCATGACGCTTGTCATCACAGAGCTCCATGACACTTGTCATCCCAATGCTACATGCCTTCATCAGCAAAATGCTACATGACCTTGTCATCACGATGCTCCATGCGCTTGTCATCACATACTCCATTCCCTTTGTGACCACAATCCTCCATGAAACTTGGGATCACATTGCTTTCTACCCTTGTCATCACAATGCTCCATGCTCCTTGAAATCAAAATGATCCATGACTTCTGTCATCCCAATGCCCCGCACACTTGTGATCACAATGTTCCATAAAACTGGTCATCATAGCACTCCATCATGCCTGTCATCACAATATTCCATGCCCTTGTCATCACAATGCTCCATGAAATTTGTCATCACAATTCTCAATACACTTGTCATCACAATGCTCACTGACAATTGTCAGAAGTCTCCTTGAAGTCAGTCGTGAAATACCTCCATGCCTTTTCGATCACAGTGCTCCATGCCATTATCATCACAATGCTCCATGCACGTTGTCATAACAACGCTCCATGATGCCTTTCATCACAATACCCCATGTCCTTGTCATCACAATGCTCTATGACATGTGTCATCACAATGCTCAAAACACTTGTCATCCAAATGCTCCCTGACACTTGTTAGAAGGCTCCTTGAAATCTGTCATGAAATAGTTCCATGCCTTTTTCATCACAATGCTCCATTCCCTTATCATCACAATGCTGCATACGCTTGCCATCACAATGCTCCAAGCCCTTTTCATCACAATGGACCATGATATATGTCATCACAATGCTCCCTGACACCTCTCTACACAATACTCCATGACCTTGTAATCACAGTGCTCCATGCCCTAGTCATCACAATGTGCCATGCGCACTGTCATCACAATAATCCATGAAACTTGTCAGACCAATGCTCCATGACTCTGTAATCACAATGCTCTATGCCGTTGTCAGCTCAATGCTCCAAGCCCTTGTCACCACAATGCTCCATTACCTTTGTCATCATAATCCTCCATGACCCTTGGCATCACAATGCTCCATGCCATTGTCATCACAATGGACGGACATATGTCATCACAATGCTTCATGACACATGACATCAGAATGCTCCAGGGGATACTCAACAAAATGCTCCATTCCATTGTCATTACAATGCTCCATGACCCTTGTCATCACAATGCTCCATGATGCCTTTCATTACAATATTCCATGTCCTTGTCATCACAATGCTCCATGACCAATGCCATCACAATGCTCAAAACACTTGTCATCCAAATGCTCCCTGACACTTGTCAGAAGTCTCCTTGAATTCTCTCATGAAACAGCTCAATGCCTTTTCATCACAATGGTCCATGCCATTGTCATCACAATGCTTCTTGACCCTTGTCATCAGAATGCTCCAATCCCTTGTCATCACAATGCTCCATTACTTTGTCATCACAATCCTCCATGACCCTTGGCATCACCTTGCTCCATGCCATTGTCATCACAATGGACCATGACCTATATCATCACAATGCTCCCTGACAACTGTCTTCACAAAACTCCATGACCTTGTCATCACAATTCACCAGGCCCCTGTCATCACAGTGCTCCATGCCCTTTTCATCACAATGCTCCATGACATTTTTTATGAAAATTCTCCGTGACTGCAGTCATCACAATGCTTCATGACAGTTGTCATCACAATTGTCCTTGTCCTCGTCATCACAAGACTCTGTGACTTATGTCTCCACAATGTTCCATGAAATTCTCATCACAATAATCTCTGACCCTTGTCATCACAATTGTCTATGCAATTAACAGCACAATGTTCCATGGCCCGTGTCATCACAAAATGCCATGTGCTTGTCATCATAATGCTCCACAACATTGTCATCACAATGCTCCATAAACGATGTCATCACAATGCTCCATGCACTTTTCATCAAAATGCTCTCTCACCACTGATATCAGAGTGTTCCATCATTAGTCATCACTATACACCCTCACTGCTGTAATCACAATGTTCCATGACCCCTGTCATCGCAATGCTACATGACCTTATCATCAAAATGCTCCTTGACCCCTGACATCACAATGTTCCATAACCCCTGTCATAAAAATGCTCTTGGACATTATTCATCTCAATGCTCCATGAACCCTGTCATCACAATGCACCATGCCCATCATCATAATGCTTCATGCTATTGTCATCACAATGAAATCAAAATGCTCCATGACCCTTGTCATCACAATGCTCCAATCCCTTGTCATCACAATGCTCCATTACCTTTGTCATCATAATCCTCCATGACACTTGGCATCACAATGTTCCATGCCATTGTCATCACAAGGGACCGGACATATGTCATCACAATGCTCCAAGACACTTGACATCAGAATGCTGCAGGGGATTTTCAACAAAATGCTCCATTCCATTGTCATCACAATGCTCCATGACACTTGTCATCACAACGCTCCATGATGCCTGTCATCAAAATATTCCTTGTCCTTGTCATCACAATGCTCCATGACCATTGTCATCACAATGCTCAATACACTTGTCATCACAATGATCCCAGAATCTTGTCAGAAGTCTCCTTGAACTCTGTCATGACATATATCAATACCTTTTTCAACACAATGCTGCATGCCCTTTTCATCACAATGGTCCATGCCATTGTCATCACAATGCTTCTTGACCCTTGTCATCAGAATGCTCCAATCCCTTGTCATCACAATGCTCCATTACCTTTGTCATCACAATCCTCCATGACACTTAGCATCACATTGCTCCATGCCATTGTCATCACAATGGACCATGACATATATCATCACAATGCTCCCTGACAACTGTCTTCACAAAACTCCATGACCTTGTCATCACAATTCACCAGGCCCTTCTCATCACAATTCTCCATGCCCTTGTCATCACAATGCTCCATGACCTTTTTTATGAAAATTCTCCGTGACTCCAGTCATCACAATGCTTCATGATATTTGTCATCACAATTGTCCTTGTCCTCGTCATCACAAGACTCTTTGACTTATGTCACCACAATGCTCCATGAAATTTTCATCACAATGCTCTCTGACCCTTGTCATCACAATGCTCCATGCCGTTGTCAACACCATGCTCCATGTCCCTTGTCATCACAATTGTCTATGCACTTGACAGCACAATGTTCCATGACCCGTGTCATCACAAAATGCCATGCGCTTGTCATCATAATCCTCCACAACATTGTCATCACAATGCTCCATAAACGATGTCATCACAATGCTCCATGCACTTTTCATCAAAATGCTTTCTCACCACTGATATCACAGTGTTCCATCACTAGTCATCACTATACTCCCTCATTGCTGTCATCACAATGTTCCTTGACCCCTGTCATCGCAATGCTACATGACCTTATCATCAAAATGCTCCATGACCCCTGACATCACAATGTTCCATAACCCCTGTCATCACAATGCTCCATGACATTTTTCATCACAATTCTCAATACACTTGTCAGCACAATGCTTGCTGAAAATTGTCAGAAGTCTCCTTGAAGTCAGTCGTGAAATAGCTCCATGCCTTTTTCGTCACAGTGCTCCATGCCATTGTCATCACAATGCTCCATGCCCCTTGTCATAACAACGCTCCATGATGCCTGTCATCACAATATCCCATGCCCTTGTCATCACAATGCTCTATGACCTGTGTCATCACAATGCTCAAAACACTTGTCATTCAAATGCTCCCTGACACTTGTCAGAAGTCTCCTTGAACTCTGTCATGAAACAGCTCAATGCCTTTTCATCACAATGGTCCATGCCATTGTCATCACAATGCTTCTTGACCCTTGTCATCAGAATGCTCCAATCCCTTGTCATCACAATGCTCCATTACCTTTGTCATCACAATCCTCCATGACCCTTGGCATCACATTGCTCCATGCCATTGTCATCACAATGGACCATGACATATATCATCACAATGCTCCCTGACAACTGTCTTCACAAAACTCCATGACCTTTTCATCACAATTCACCAGGCCCTTGTCATCACAATGCTCCATGCCCTTGTCATCACAATGCTCCATGACTTTTTTATGAAAATTCTCCGTGACTCCAGTCATCACAATGCTTCATGACATTTGTCATCACAATTGTCCTTGTCCTCGTCATCACAAGACTCTGTGACTTATGTCACCACAATGCTCCATGAAATTCTCATCACAATGCTCTCTGACCCTTGTCATCACAATGCTCCCTGCCGTTGTCACCACCATGCTCCATTACCCTTGTAATCACAATTGTCTATGCACTTGACAGCACAATGTTCCATGACCCGTGTCATCACAAATTGCCATGCGCTTGTCATCATAATGCTCCACAACATTGTCATCGCAATGCTACATGACCTTATCATCAAAATGCTCCATGACCCCTGACATCACAATGTTCCATAACCCCTGTCATCAAAATGCTCTTGGACCCTTTTCATCTCAATGCTCCATGAACCCTGTCATCGCAATGCACCATATCCATCATCATAATGCTTCATGCTATTGTCATCACAATGAAATCAAAATGCTCCATGACCCTTGTCATCACAATGGTCCAAGCCCTTGTCATCACAATGCTCCATTACCTTTGTCATCATAATCCTCCATGACACTTGGCATCACAATGCTCCATGCCATTGTCATCACAAGGGACCGGACATATGTCATCACAATGCTCCATGACACATGACATCAGAATGCTGCAGGGAATTCTCAACAGATTGCTCCATTCCATTGTCATCACAATGCTCCATGACCCTTGTCATCACAACGCTCCATGATGCCTGTCATCACAATATTCCATGTCCTTGTCATCACAATGCTCGATGACCATTGTCATCACAATGCTCAATACACTTGTCATCACAATGATCCCTGCAACTTGTCAGAAGTCTCCTTGAACTCTATCATGACATATCTCAATGCCTTTTTCAACACAATGCTCCATGCCCTTATCATCACAATGCTCCATGCCATTGTCATCACAATGCTTCATGACGCTTGTCATCAGAATGCTCCAATCCCTTGTCATCACAATGTTCCATTACCTTTGTCATCACAATCCTCCATTACTCTTGGCATCACAATGATCCATGCCATTGTCATCACAATGGACCATGACATATATCACCACCATGCTCCCTGACAACTGTCTTAACAAAAATCCATGAACTTCTCATCACAATGCTCCAGGACCTTATCATCACAATGCTCCATGCCCTTGTCATCACAATGCTCCATGACCTTATTTATGAAAATTCTCCGTGACTCCAGTCATCACAATGCTTCATGACATTTGTCATCACAATTGTCCATGTCCTCGTCATCACAAGAATCTGTGACTTATGTCACCACAATGCTCCATGACCTTCTCATCACAATGCTCCATGACACCTGTCATCACAATGCTCCATGACGCCTCTCATCAAAATGCTCCATGACCCTTGCCATCACAATAATCCATTCGCTTGTCATCTCATTGCTCCATGACCCCTGTAATCAGAATGCTCCATGACGCTTGTCATCACAGTGCTCTATGACACTTGTCATCCCAATGCTTCATGCCTTCAACAGCAAAATGCTACATGGCCTTGTCATCACGATACTCCATGCGCTTGTCATCACAATACTCCATGCCCATTGTAACCACAATCTTCCATGAAACTTGGGATCACATTGCTTTCTACCCTTGTCATCATAATGCTCCGTGCTCCTTGAAATCTAATGATCCATGACTTCTGTTATCACAATGCTCCACACACTTGTGATCACAAGGTTCCATAAAACTGGTCATCATAGCACTCCATCATGCCTGTCATCACAATATTCCATGCCCTTGTCATCACAATGCTCCATGACATTTGTCATCACAATTCTCAATACACTTCTCATCACAATGCTCGCTGACAATTGTCAGAAGTCTCCTTGAAGTCAGTCGTGAAATAGCTCCATGCCTTTTTCATCACAGTCCTCCATGCCATTGTCATCACAATGCTCCATGCCCCTTGTCATAACAACGCTCCATGATGCCTGTCATCACAATATCCCATGCCCTTGTCATCACAATGCTCTATGACATGTGTCATCACAATGCTCAAAACACTTGTCATCCAAATGCTCCCTGACACTTGTCAGAAGGCTCCTTGAAATCTGTCAGGAAATAGCTCCATGCCTTTTTCCTCACAATGCTCCATTCCCTTATCATCACAATGCTGCATGCCCTTGCCATCACAATGCTCCAAGCCCTTGTCATCACAATGGACCATGATATATGTCATCACAATGCTCCCGTACACCTCTCTACACAATACTCCATGACCTTGTAATCACAGTGTTGCATGCCCTAGTCATCACAATGTGCCATGCGCACTGTCATCACAATAGTCCATGAAACTTGTCAGACCAATGCTCCATGATTCTGTAATCACAATGCTCTATGCCGTTGTCAGCACAATGCTCCAAGCCCTTGTCACCACAATGCTCCATTACTTTTGTCATCATAATCCTCCATGACACTTGGCATCACAATGCTCCATGCCATTGTCATCACAATGGACGGACATATGTCATCACAATGCTTCATGACACATGACATCAGAATGCTCCAGGGGATTCTCAACAAAATGCTCCATGCCATTGTCATTACAATGCTCCATGACCCTGGTCATCACAACGCTCCATGATGCCTTTCATTACAATATTCCATGTCCTTGTCATCTCAATGCTCCATGACCAATGCCATCACAATGCTCAATACACTTGTCATCACAATACTCCCTGACACTTGTCAGAAGTCTCCTTGAACTCTGTCATGAAAGAGCTCAATGCCTTTTCATCACAATGGTCCATGCCATTGTCATCACAATGCTTCTTGACCCTTGTCATCAGAATGCTCCAATCCCTTGTCATCACAATGCTCCATTACCTTTGTCATCACAATTCTCCATGACACTTAGCATCACATTGCTCCATGCCATTGTCATCACAATGGACCTTGACATATATCATCACAATGCTCCCTGACAACTGTCTTCACAAAACTCCATGACCTTTTCATCACAATTCACCAGGCCCTTGTCATCACAATGCTCCATGCCCTTGTCATCACAATGCTCCATGAACTTTTTTATGAAAATTCTCCGTGAGTCCAGTCATCACAATGCTTCATGACATTTGTCATCACAATTGTCCTTGTCCTCGTCATCACAAGACTCTGTGACTTATGTCAACAGAATGCTCCATGAAATTCTCATCACAATGCTCTCTGACCCTTGTCATCACAATGCTCCATGCCGTTGTCACCACCATGCTCCATGACCCTTGTCATCACAATTGTCCATGCACTTGACAACACAATGTTCCATGACCCGTGTCATCACAAAATGCCATGCGCTTGTCATCATAATGCTCCACAACATTGTCTTCACAATGCTCCATAAACGATGTCATCACAATGCTCCATGCTCTTTTCATCAAAATGCTCTCTCACCACTGATATCAGAGTGTTCCATCACTAGTCATCACTATACTCCCTCACCCCTGTCATCACAATGTTCCTTGACCCCTGTCATCGCAATGCTACATGACCTTATCATCACAATGCTCCATGACCCCTGACATCACAATGTTCCATAACTCCTGTCATCAAAATGCTCTTAGACCTTTTCATCTCTATGCTCAATGAACCCTGTCATCACAATGCACCATGCCCATCATCATAATGTCTCATGCTATTGTCATCACAATGAAATCAAAATGCTCCATGACCCCTGTCATCACAATGCTCCATTACCTTTGTCATCATAATCCTCCATGACACTTTGCATCACAATGCTCCATGCCATTGTCATCACAAGGGACCGGACATATGTCATCACAATGCTCCATGACACATGACATCAGAATGCTGCAGGGGATTCTCAACAATTTGCTCCATTCCATTGTCATCACAATGCTCCATGACCCTTGTCATCACAACGCTCCATGATTCCTGTCATCACACTATTCCATGTCCTTGTCATCACAATGCTCCATGACCATTGTCATCACATTGCTCAATACACTTGGCATCACAATGATCCCTGAAACTTTTCAGAAGTCTCCTTAAACTCTGTCATGACATATCTCAATGCCTTTTTCAACAGAATGCTCCATATCCTTATCATCACAATGCTCCCTGCCATTGTCATCACAATGCTTCATGTCGCTTGTCATCAGAATGCTCCGAGCCGTTGTCATCACAATGTTCCATTACCTTTGTCATCACAATCCTCCATTACACCTGGCATCACAATGCTCCATGCCATTGTCATCACAATGGACCATGACATATATCATCACAATGCTCCCTGACAACTGTCTTAACAAAACTCCATGAACTTCTCATCACAATGCTCCAGGAACTTGTTGTCACAATGCTCCATGCCCTTGTCTTAACAATGCTCCATGACCTTATTTATGAAAATTCTCCGTGACTCCAGTCATCACAATGCTTCATGACATTTGTCATCACAATTGTCCATGTGCTCGTCATCACAAGACTCTGTGACTTATGTCACCACAATGCTCCATGAACTTCTCATCACAATGCTCTCTGACCCTTGTCATCTCAATGCTCCATGACCCTTGTCATCATAGTTGTCTTTGCACTTGTCAGCACAATGCTCCATGACCCATGTAATCAAAATATGCCATGTGCTTGTCATAATAATGCTTCACAACCTTGTCATCCCAAGGCTCCATGCACTTTTCATCAAAATGCTCTCTCACCACTGATATTAGAGTGTTCCATCACTAGTCATCACTATACTCCCTCACCCCTGTCATCACAATGTTCCATGACCCCTGTCATCGCAATGCTACATGACCTTATCATCAAAATGCTCCATGAACCCCGACATCACAATGTTCCATAACCCCTGTCATCAAAATGCTCCATGACCCTTTTCATCTCAATGCTCCATGAACCCTGTCATCACAATGCACCATGCCCATCATCATAATGCTTCATGCTATTTTCATCACAATGAAATCAGAATGCTCCATGACCTCTGTCATCAAAATGCTCCAAACCCTTGTGATCACAATGTTCCATAACCCTTGTCTTCACAACGCCCCATGACACTCGTCATAACAATTATCCATGTTCTCCTCATCACAATGCTTCATGAACTTTGTCATCACAATGTTCAATATACTTGTCATCACAATGCTCCCCGACACTTTTCGTCAGTATGCTCCTTGAACCCGTTCATGATAAGGCTCTATGTATTTTCCATCACAGTGATCAATACCGTTTTCTTCAAATTGCTCCATGATCCCTGTAATCACAATGCTCCATGACCCGTTTCATCAGAATGCTCCATGAGACTTGTCATCACAAGGCTCCAAGGTCTTCTCATCACAATGCTCCAGGTACTTTTCATCACAATCTCCATTCACTTGTCATAACAATGTTCCATGACCATGTCATCACAATACTCCATGAATATTTTCATCCCAATGCTCCATAACCTTCTCATCACAATGCTCCATGACACCTGTCATCACAATGCTCCATGACGCCTGTCATCAAAATGCTCCATGACACTTGCCATCACAATAATCCATTCCCTTGTCATCTCATTGCTCCATGACCACTGTAATCACAATATTCCATGACGCTTGTCATCACAGTGCTCTATGACACTTGTCATCCCAATGCTCCATGCCTTCATCAGCAAAATGCTACATGACCTTGTCATCACGATGCTCCAGGCGCTTGTCATCACAATAGTCCATTCCCATCGTGACCACAATCCTCCATGAAACTTGGGATCACATTGCTTTCTACCCTTTTCATCACAATGCTCCATGCTCCTTGAAATCAAAATGATCCATGACTTCTGTCATCACAATGCTCCACACACTTGTGATCACAATGTTCCATAAAACTGGTCATCATAGCACTCCATCATGCCTGTCATCACAATATTCCATGCCCTTGTCATCACAATGCTCCATGATATTTGTCATCACAATTCTCAATACACTTGTCATCACAATGCTCGCTGACAATTGTCAGAAGTCTCCTTGAAGTCGGTCGTGAAATAGCTCCCTGCCTTTTTCATCACAGTCCTCCATGCCATTGTCATCACAATGCTCCATGCCCCTTGTCATAACAACGCTCCATGATGCCTGTCACCAAAATATCCCATGCCCTTTTCATCAATGCTCTATGACATGTGTCATCACAATGCTCAAAACACTTGTCATCCAAATGCTCCCTGACACTTGTCAGAAGGCTCCTTGAAATCTGTCATGAAATAGCTCCATGCCTTTTTCATCACAATGTTCCAAGCCCTTGTCATCACAATGCTCCATTACCTTTGTCATCACAATCCTCCATGACATTTGGCATCACAATGCTCCATGCCATTGTCATCACAATGGACCATGATATATGTCATCAAAATGCTCCCTAACACCTGTCTTCACTATAGTCCATGACCTTGTCATAATAATGCTCCATGCCCTTGCCATCACAATGTGCCATGCCCACTGTCATCACAATAATCCATGAAACTTGTCAGACCAATGCTCCATGACCCTGTCATCACAATGCTCCATGCCCTTTTTCATCACAATGTTCCAAGCCCTTGTCATCACAAAGCTCCATTACATTTTTCATCACTATCCTACATGTTCCTTGGCATCACAATGCTCCATGCCATTGTCATCACAATGGACCATGATACATGTCATCACAATGCTCACTGACAACTCTCTACTCAGTACTTCATGACCTTATCTTCACAGTTCTCCATGCCCTAGTCATCACAATGTGCCATTCCCACTGTCCTCACTATATTCCGTGAAACTTCTCAGGCTAATGCTCCATGCCCCTCTCATCCCAATGTTCTATGCCCTTGACATCACAATGCTCCAAGACCTTGTCATCACAATGCTCCATTACATTTGTCATCACAATCCTCCATGTCACTTGGCATCACAATGGATCATGATATATGTCTTCACAATGCTCCCTGACAGCTCTCTACACAATACTCCTTAACCTTGTCATCACATTGCACCATGCGCTTGTCATCACAATGTGCCACGGACACTGTCATCACAATAATCCATGAAAATTGTCCGACCAATGCTCCATGCCCGTGTCATCACAATATTCCATGCCCTTGTCATCACAATGCTCCATGATCTCTTTTATGAAAATTCTCTTTGACTCCTGTCATCACAATGCTTCATGACATTTGTCATCACAATTGTCCATGCCCTCGTCATCACAAGGCTCTGTGACTTTTGTCACCAAAATGCTCCATGAACTTCTTATCTCAATGCTCTCTGATCATTGTCATCACAATGCTCCATGACTTTGTCAGCACAATAATCCATGACACTTTTCATCACAATTGTCTATGCACTTGTCATCACAATGCTCCATGAACAATGTCATCAAAACGTGCCATTTGTCTGTCATCATAATGCTGAACAACCTTGTCATCACAATGTTCCATAAACCTTGTCATCACAATGCTCCCTGCCATTCTCATCACAATGCACCATGCACTTGTCATCAAAATGCTCCAACGTTTGTCATCACACAGCTCCATGACACTTGGCATCACAATGCTCGATGCCATTGTCATCGCAATGCTCCATGGAACGTCTCATCCCATTGTTCTATGTCCTTGTCATCACAAAGCTCCATGACGCTTGTCATAACAATGCTCGATGCCCTTCTCATCACACTGATCGATGCCCTTTTAATTACAATCCTCCATGACCCACGTATCACAGTGTTCCGTGCCTTTGTCATTACAATACTCGAGGTCCACTGTCTTCATAATAATCCATTAAAATTTTCAGACCAGTGTTGCATACCCAGGTCATCACAATGCTCCAAGACCTTGTCATCACAATGCTCCATTAACTTTTCATCACAATCCTCCATGACACTTGGCATCACAATGCTCCATGCCACTGTCATCACAACTGACCATGACATATGGCATCACTATGCTCCCTGATACCTTCTTTCACAATACTCCAAGACCTTGTGATCACAATGCTCCAAAATCTTGTGATCACAATGTTCCATAACACTTGTCATCACAACGTCCCATGACGCTCATCATCACAATTATCCATGGTCTTCTACTCACAATGTTCCATGAATTTTGTCATCACAATGCTACCTGATACTTGTCGTCATTAAGCTCCTTGAAACCAGTCATGACAAGGCTCCATTCCTTTTTCATCACAATGATCCATGCCCTTGTCATCACAAAGCTCTATGACGCATATCATCAGAGTGATCCATGGCATTCTCAACACAATTATCCATGCCCTTGTCATCACAAGGATCCAACCCCTGTAATCACAATGCTCCATGCCCCTTTTCATCAAAGAGCTCCATGAGAAGTCTCATCACAAGGCTCAATGGTCCTCTCACCACGATGCTCCAGGACATTGTCATCACAATGCTTCATTCCCTTTTCATCACAATGCTCCATGAAAAATGTCATCACAATGTTACAGGCTCTTGTCATCACAATTATCCATGCACTTGTCATCACAATGCTCGATGAACCCTGTCATAGCAAGCTCCAAGCACTTTGTCATCACAATGCTTCACGACGTTTTCATTAAAATGTTCATTTGCCCTTGTCATCACAATGCTCCATGCACTTGTAATCAAAATGCTCCGTGAACCTTGTCATCACAATGCTCCAAGCCCTTCTCAACACAATGCTCCATTACCTTTGTCATCACAATCCCTCATGACACTTGGTATCACAATTCTCCATGCCATTGTCATCACAATGGACCATGACATATGTCATCACAATGCTCCCTGACACCTGTCTTCACAGTAGTCCATGACCCTGTCATCACCATGAGCCATGCCGACTGTCATCACAATAATCCATGAAACCTGTCAGACCAATGCTCCATGACCCTGTCATCACAATGCTCCATGCCTTTGTCATCACAATCCTCCAAGCCATTTTCACCACAATGCTCCATTACCTTTGCCATCACAATCCTCCATGACTCTTGGCATCACAATGCTCCATGATATTGTCATCACAATGGGCCATGATATGTCATCACGATGCTCCCTGACACCTCTCTACACAATAATCCATGACCTTGTCATCACAGTGCTCAATTCCCTTGTCATCACAATGTGCCATGACCAGTGTCATCACAATAATCCATGAAAATGGTCCGGGCAATGCTCCATGCTCCTGTCATCATAAACTTCTATGCCGTTGTTATCACAAAGCTCCATGCCCCTCTCATCACAATGCTCCGTGATTCCATTCATCACAATGCTTCATGACCGTTATCATCACAATTGTCCATGCCCTCGTCGTCACAAGGTTTTGTAACTTTTGTCACCGCTATGCTCCATGAACTTTTAATCACAATGCTCTGTGACCCGTGTCATCACCATGCTCCATGCCTTTGTTAGCACAATGCTCCATGACCCATGTCATCACAATGTGCCATGCCCTTTTCATCATAATGCTCCACATCCTTGTCATCACAATTCTCCATAAACCTTGTCATCACAATGCTCCATGCACTTCTCATCAAAATGCTCTCTCACCACTGATATCAGAGTGTTCCATCAAAAATCCTCACAATACTGCTTCACCCCTGTCATCACAATGTTCCATGACACCTGTCATCGCAATGCTACATGACATTTTCCTCAAAATGCTCCATGACCCCTGACGTCAAAATGCTCCATAACCCCTGACATCAAAATGTTCCATGACACTTTTCATCTCAATGTTCCATGAACACTGACATCACATTGTTCCATAACGCCTGTCATCAAAATGTTCCATGACACTTTTCATTAAATTGCTCCACGACCCTGTCATCACAATGTTCCCTGCCCTTCTCTTCACAACACACCACACACTTGTCTTCAAAGTGCTCCAACTTTTGTCATCCCAAAGCTCCATGACCCCTGACATCACAATGCTCCATGCAATTGTCATCGCAATGGACCATGAAATGTGTCATCACAATGCTTAATGACACATGTCTTCACAGTACTCCATGCCCTTGTAATCCCAATGTGTCATGCCCACTGTCATCACAATAATCCATGAAACTTGTCAGACCAATGCTCCATGCCCCACTCATCACAATGCTCGATGCCCTTGTCAACAAAATTCTCCATGACCCCTGTCATCACAATGCAACCTGACTCCAGTCATCACAATGCTTCATGACCTTTGTCATCACAAGGGTCACTGCCTTCGTCATCACAAGGCTCTGTGACCTGTGTCACCACAATGCTCCATGAAATTTTCATCACATGCTCCATGACCCCTATCATCACAATGATCCGTGACTCCAGTCATCACAATGCTTCATGACACTTGCCATCACAATGCTCCATGCCATTGTCAGCACAATCCTCCATGACCCTAGTCATCACAAAGCTCCATGAGCTTTTCAGCACAATGCTCCATGACATATGTCATCACAATGCACCATGTGGTTGTCATCACCATGCTCCACAAACTTGTCATCACAATGTTCCATGAACCTTTTCATCACAATGCTGCATGCACTTTTCATCAAAATGCTCTCTCACCACTGATATCACGATGTTCCATCACTCGTCATCACAATACTCCCTCACCCCTGTCATCACAATGCTCTATGACCACTGTCATCACAATGCTACATGCCCTTATCATCACAATGCTCCATGACCCCTGACATCACAATGTTCCATAACCCCTGTCATCAAAATGCTCCAAGACCTATTTCATCTCAATTCTCCATGTCCCCTGACATCACAATGTTCCATAACCACTGTCATCAAAATATTCCATGACCCTTTTCATCAAATTGCTCCATGGCCCTGTCACAATACTCCCTGTCCTTCTCATAACAATGCACCATGCCCTTGTCATCAAAATGCTCCATGGCCTTTGACATCACAAAGCTCCAGGCCATTGTCATCACAAAGCTCCATGAACACTCTAATCACATTGTTCCATGCCCTTGTCATCACAAAGCTTCATGGTCTTCTCACCACAATTCTCCAGGCCCTTGTCATCAAAATGTTCCATTCCATTGTATTCACAATGCTCCATGACACCTGTCATCACAATACTGCATGAATATTTTCAGCTCAATGTTCCATGACCTTCTCATCATAATGCTTAATGACCCCTGTCATGACAATGATCCATAACTACTGTCATCACAACGCTCCATGACCCCTGACAACACAATGATCCGAGACTCTTTTTATCAGAAAGTTCCATGACCCTTGTTATCACAATTATCCTTTCCCTAGTCAGCCCAATGCGCCATGAGCCCTGTAATCACAAAGCTCCGTGACGCTTGTCATCAGAGTGCACCGTGACCCTTGTAATCACATTTCTTCATTCTGTTGTCAACAAAATGCTACATGAACTTGTCATCACAATGCTCCCTGTGCTTGTCATCACAATGCTCCAAGCCTTTGTCATCACAATACTCCATGACACCTGGCATCACAATGCTTCATGCAATTGTCATCACAATGGACCATTACATATGTCATCACAATGCTAAATGACACCTGTCTTCACAATAGTCCATGACTTTGTCATCACAATGCTCCATGCCCTTGTCATCAAAATGAGCCATGCCCACTGTCATCACAATAATCCATGAAACTTGTCAGAACAATGCTCCATGTCCCAGTCATCACAATGTTCCATGCATTTGTCATCACAATGCTTCCTGACTTTTCTCATCACAAGGCTCAATAGAGTTGTCATCACAATGCTCCCTGACTCTTGTTGTCACAATGATCCTTGAACACAGTCATGAAAAGGCTCCACGCATTTTTCTTCACAATGCTCTATACTGTTTCCATCACAATGCTCCTTTCCATTGCCATCACAATACTCCACAAGCTTGTCATCAGGATGCTCCATGACCCTTGTCATCACAATGCTACATGACACCAGGCTTCACAATTCTACATGACCACAGTCATCACAATGCTTCATGACCCCTGACAACACAATGATTCAGGACTCCTGTCATCAAATGATCCATGCCCTTGTCATCCCAATGCTCCATGACACCTGTAATCACAATGTTCCGTGACGCCTGTCATCACAGTGTTCCATGACACTTGTCATCACGATGCTCCATGCTTTTTTCAGCAAAATGCTACATGACCTTGTCATCACAATGCTCCATTACCATTGTCATCACAATCCTCCATGAAACTCGGTATCACATTGCTTCATGCCCTTGTCATCACAATGCTCCATGCACCTTGAAATCGAAATGATCCATGACCTCTGTCATCACAATGCTCCAAAGCCTTGATCACAGTGTTCCATAACACTTGTCATCACAATGTTCCATGATGCTTGTCATCACAATACTCCATGCCCTTGTCATCAAAATGCTCCATGACTTTGTCATCACAATGCTCAATACACTGCCATCACAATGCTCCCTGACACTTGTCTTCAGAATGCTCCTTGAATCTTGTCATGAAAAGGCTCCATGCCTTTTTCATCACAATACTCCATGCCCTTTTCATCACAATGCTCCATGCCATTCTCATACAATCCCCCATGAACCTTGGGATCACATTGCTTCATACCCTTGTCATCACAATTCTCATTGTGATTGTCATCTCAATGCTCCATTATCATTGTCATTAACATACTCCATTACCATTGTCATCACAATCCTCCATGAAACTTGGGATCACATTGCTTCATGCCCTTGTCCTCACAATGCTCCATGCTCCTTGAACTCAAAATCATCCATGACCTCTGTCATCCAATGATCCAAACCGTTGATCACCATGTTCCTTAACACTTGTCATCACAACGTTCTATGATGCCTGTCATCACAATACTCCATGCACTGGTCATCAAAATGCTCCATGACTTTGTCATCACAATGCTCCCTGACATTTGTCATCAGAGTGCTCCTTGCGTCCTCTCATAAAAAGCCTTCATGCCTTTTTCATTACAATGCTCCATGCTCTTTTCATCACAATGTTCCATGTCCTTGTCATCACAATACTCCAAAAGCTTGACATCAGAAAGCTACATGACCCCTGTCATCACAATGCTCCATGACACCTGTCATCACAATGTTCCATGCCCTTGTCATTACAGTGCTCCATGAGTCTCATCATCACCATCATCCATGGTTTCTCATCACCATGTTCCACAGTATTGGATCACAGTGCTCCATGCCCTGGTCATCACAATGCTCCAAGTACTTTGTCATCACAATTCTCCAGGTCCTTGTCATCACAATGCTCCATGACACTTACTATCACAACGTTACATGCTTTTGTCATAACAATTCTCCATGCACTTGTCATCACAATGCTCCATGACACTTCTCATAGCAAACTCCATGCGACTGACATCACAATGCTTCACGACCTTGTCATCAAATTCCCAATGTCCCTTATTGTCACAATGCTCCATGCCATTGTCATCACAATGCTCCAAGCACTTGTCATCACCATCCTCCACGACACCTGGCATCACAATGTTTCATGCAATTGTCATCACAATGGACCATGACATATGTCAAAACAATGCTAACTAACACCTGTCTTCAGAATACTCCATGAACTTGTCATCACAATGCTCCATGAACCCTCTCATCACATTGCTCCATGCTCTTCTCATCACAATGCTCCATTCCCTTGTCATCACAATGCTCCAAGAACCCTGTTATCACAATACTCCATGAATATTTTCAGCCCAATGCTCCATCACCTTCTCATCATAATGCTCGTGACTCTTGTCGTCACAATGTTCCATAACCAATGTCATCACATCACTCCATGACCCCTGACAACACAATGATCCAGGACGATTTTCATCAAAATGTTCCAGGACCCTTGTCATCACCATGATCTTGCCGTTTTCAGCCCCATGATCCATGACCCATGTATTCACAATGCCCCGTGTTGCTTGTCATCACAGTGCTCTGTGACCCTTGTCATCACAATTCTCCATTCCTTTGTCAGGAAAATGCTACATGAACTTGTCATCACAATTCTCCATGTGCTTTTCATCACAATGCTCTATGTTCCTTGGAATCAATATGATTAATCACCTCTGTCATCACAATGCTCCAAACCCTTGTGATCACAATGTTCAATAACACTTGTCATCACAATGCTGCATGATGCCTGTCATCACCATACTCCATGTCCTTATCATCACAATGCTTCATGACCTTTTTCATCTCAATGCTCAGTACACTTGTCATCACAATTCTCACTGACACTTGTCAGAATGCTCCTTGAAACCTTTCACGAAAAGTCTCCATGCCAGTTTCTTCACAATGCTCCATGCCCTCTTCTTCACAATGCTCCATGTCATTGTCATAACAATACTCCACAAGCTTGACATCAGAATGCTCCATTACCTTTGTCATCGCAATGCTCCATGCTCCTTAAAATCAAAATGATCCATGACCTCTGTCATCACAATGCTCCAAACCATTGTGATCACAATGTTCCATAACACTTGTCCTCACAATGCTCCATGATGCTTCTCATCACAATACACCATTAGTATTGTCATCACAAACCTCCATTACCATTGTCATCACAATCCTCCATGAATCTTGGGATCACATTTCTTCATGAACTTGTCATCACAATGCTCTATGAACTTTGTCACCACAATGCACAATACACTTGTCATCACAATGTTCCATGACACTTTTGGTCAGAATGCTCCTTGAGCCCTGTCATGACAAGGCACCATGCCTGTTTCATCACATTGATCAATGCCCTTGTCATCAAAATGCTCCATGCCATTCTCATAACAATGCTCCATGACCACTCTCATCACATTGTTCCATGCCATTGTCATCACAAAGCTCCATGACTCATATCACCACAATGCTCAATGCCCTCATCACAATGCTCCATGACCTGTCATTACAATGTTCCATGAACCATGTGTCAAAATGTTCCGTGCCATTCTCATCACAATGCTCCATGACCCTTTTCATCAAAATGCTCCAAGAACACTGTAATCACGATGCTCCATGCCCATCATCATAATGCTTCATGTCATTGTCATCACAATGTTCATTACCCCTTATCATCAAAATGGTCCTCCACACCACTGTATTCACAATGTTCCAGGACACTTGTCATCACAGTTTTCCACGCCCATGTCATCACAAGGCTGCATAATCTTTGTCATCACAGTGCTCAAAGAACCCTGTATTTACAATGCTCCAATCCCTTGTCATCACCAAGCTCCATGACACATGTCATCAGAATGATCCATGGCATTCTCAACACAATGCTCCATGTCCTTGTCATCCTAATGCTCCAAGACACCTGTAATCACAATGCTCCATGCCCTTGTCATCACAAAGCTCCTTGACGCATGTCATCAGAATGATCCATCGCCTTCTCATCACAATGCTCCATGCAATTGTCATCACAATGACCATGAAATATGTCATCAAAATGCTAACTGACACATGTATTCACAGTACTGCATGCCCTTGTAATCCCAATGTGCCATGCCCACTGTCATCACAATAATCCATGAAACTTTTCAGAACAATGCTCCATGCCCCTGACATCACAATGCTCCATGCCCTTGTCCTCAAAATGCTCCATGATTACTGTCATCACAATGCTCCGTGACTTCAGGCATCACAATGCTTCATGACCATTGTCATTACAATGGTCCATGCCTTCGTCATCACAAGGCACTGACATTTGTCACCAAAACGCTCCATGAACTTTTCATCACAATGCTCCATGACCCTAGTCTTCACAATGCTCCATGCCTTTGTCAGCACAATGCACCTTGCACTTCTCATCACAATACTCCATTACCATTGTCATCACAATCCTCCATTACCATTGTCATAACAATGCTCCATGCTCCTTGAAATCAAAATCATCCATGACCTCTGTCATCACAATGCTCCAAACACTTGTGATCACAGTGTTCCATCACACTTGTCATCACAATGCTCCATGATGCTTGTTATCACAATACCCCATGCCCTTGTCATCGCAATGCTCCTTACCCTTTATCATCACAATGCTCAATACACTTGTCATCACAATACTCTTTGACCCTTGTAATCAGAATGCTCCATGAACTCTGTTATGAAAAGGCTCTGTGACTTTTTCATCACAATGCTCCATGCACTTTTCATCACACTGCTCCATGCCATTGTCATCACAATACTCCACAAGCTTGTAATCAGAATGCTCCATGAACCTTATAATCACAATGCTCTATGACTCCTGTCATCACAAGACTCCATGACACCTGTCATCACAATGCTCCTTGCCCCTTGTCATTACAGTGCTCCATAACGCTCGTCATCACAATTATCCATGGTATTCTCATCACCATGCTCCACGGTCTTGCCATCACAATGCCCATACCTGGTCATCACAATGCTCCAAGCTCTTGTCATCACAGTCCTCCATGACACCTGACATCACAATGCTCCATGCAATTGTCATGACAATGGACCATGAAATATGTCATCACAATTGTAACTGACAATTGTCTTCACAGTAAACCACGCCCTTGTAATCCCAATGTGCCTTACCCACTGTCATCACAATAATCCATGAAACTTGTCAGACAAATGCTCCCTGTCCTTGTCATCACGATGATCCATGCCCTTGTCATCACAATGCTTCCTGACTTTTGTCATCACAATGTTCAATACAGTTTTCATCACAATGCTCCATGACACTTGTCATCAGAATGCTCCTAGAAACCTGGCATGAAAAGGCTCCATGCCTTTTTCATCACAATGCTCTATGCTCTTTTCATCACAATGCTCCAGGCCATTGTCATCACAACACTCCACAAGCTAGTCATCAGAATTTTCATGACCCTTGTCCTCACAATGCTACATGACACCTGTCTTCACAATGCTACATGACCACTGTCATCACAACGCTTTGTGACCCCTGACAACACAATGATACGGGACTCTAGTCATCAAAATGCTCCATCACCCTTTTCATCACAATGATCCATGCCCTTGTCATCCCAATGCACCATGACATCGGTAATAACAATGTTCCGTGACACCTGTCATCACAGTGCTGCATGACATTTGCCATCACGATGCTCCATGCCTTTTTAACAAAATGCTACATGATCTTGTCATCACAATGCTCCCTGCAATTGTCATCACAATGCTCCATTTTCATTGTCATCAAAATACTCCATTACCAATGTCATCACTATCCTCCATGAAACTTGGGATCACATTGCTTCATGACCCTCTCATCACAATGCTCCATGCTCCTTGAAATCAAAATCATCCATGACCTCTGTCATCACAATGCTCCAAACCGTTGATCAAAATGTTTGATAACACTTGCCATCACAATGCTCCATGATGCCTGTCATCACAATAATCCAGGCAATTGTCATCAAAATGCTCCATGACTTTGTCATCACACTGCTCAATACACTTGCCATCACAATGCTCCCTGACACTTGTCGTCAGAATGCTCCTTGAATCCTGTAATGAATAGGCTCCATGCATTTTTCATCACAATGCTCCATGCCGTTTTTATCACAATGCTCCATGCCATTGTCATACAATCCTCCATGAAATTTGGGATCACATTGCTTCATGCCCTTGTCATAACAATGCTCCATGCTCCTTGAAATCAAAATCATCCAAGACCTCTGTCATCACAATGCTTCAAACCCTTGTGATCACAATGTCCCATAACACTTGTCATCACAACGCTCCGTGATGCCTGTCATCACAGTAATCCATCCCCTTGTCATCACAATGCTCCATGACCCTTGTAATCACAATGCTCAATACACTTGTCATCAGAATATTCCCTGACATTTGTCGTCAGAATGCTCCATGAAACCTGTCAGAAAAGGCTCCATGCATTTTTCATTACAATGCTCCATGCTCTTTTCATCACAATGATCCATGCCATTTTCATCACAATACTCCACAAGCTTTTCATCAGAATTATCCATGTCCCTTGTCATCACAATTCTCCATGACTCCTGTCATCACAATGCTCCATGACCCTTGTCATAACAGCGCTCCATGAGGTTCCTCATCACAATCATCCTGGGTTTCTCATCACCATGCTCCACGGTATTGCCATCCCAGTGCTCCATTCCCTGGTCATCACAATTCTCCAAGTCCCTTGTCATCACAATTCTCCAGGTCCTTCTCATCACAATGCTCCATGACACTTCTCATCACAATGTTACATGTTCTTGTCATCACAACTTTCATGCATTTGTCATTGCAATGTCCCATGACCCTTTTCATAGCAAGCTCCATGCGCTTGGCAACAAAATGTTTCACGATCTTGTCATCAAAATTCTCAATGGCCCTTGTCATCACAATGCTCTATGCCCTTGTCATCAAAATGCTCCTAGCCCTTGTCATCACAATACAACATGACACCTGGCATCACAATGCTCCTTGCAATTGTCATCACAATGGACCATGACATATGTCAAAACAATGCTAAATGACACCTGTCTTCACAATACTCCATGACCTTGTCATCACAATGCTCCATGCCATTGTCATCACAATGTGCCATGCCCACTCTCATCACAATAATAAATGAAACTTCTCAGACCAATGCTCCATGCCCTTAACATCAAAATGCTCCATGCCTTTGTCATCAAAATGTTCCATGAACCCTGTCATCACAATGCTCCGTGACTCCAGTCATCACAATGATTCATGTCCTTTGTCATCACAATGGTCCATGCCCTCGTCATCACAAGGCTCTGTGACAGTTGTCACCACAATGCTCCATGAACTTTTCGTCACAATTCTTCATGACCACTATCATCGCAATGCTCTGTGACTCCAGTCAACACAATGCTTCATGACCTTTGTAATCAAAATGGTCCATGCCCTCATCATCACAAAGCTCTGTGACCTTTGTCATCACAATGCTCCATAAACTTTTCATCACAATGCTCTCTGACCCAAGTCATCACAATGCTCCATGAACCGTGTCATCACAATACTCCATGAATAATTACCGGCCAATGCTCCTTGACCTTCTCATCATGATACTCCAGGACTCCTGTCGTCACAATGCTCCATAACCAATATCACCGCATCACTCCATGACCCCTGACAACACAATGATCCGGGACGCTTCTCATCAAAATGCTTCAGGACCATTGTCAGCACAATGATCTTGCCCTTGTCAGCCCAATGCTCCATGTTCCCTGTAATCACAATGTTCCGTGTCGCTTGTCATCACAGTGTTCCGTGACACTTGTCATCCCAATGCTCCATGCCTTTGTCAGGAAAATGCTACATGACCTTGTCATCACAATGTTCTAGGCACTTGTCATCACAATACTCCATTACCATTGTCATCACAATCCTCCATGAACCTTAGGATCACATTGTTTCATGCCCTTGTCATCACAATGCTCCATGGTCCTTGAAATCAAAATGATCCATGACCTCTGTCATCACAATGCTCCAAACCCTTGTGATCACAATGTTCAATAACACTTGTCATCACAACGCTGCATGAGGCCTGTCATCACCATACTCCATGACCTTGTCATCACAATCCTTCAGGACCTTTGTCATCACAATTCTCAATACACTTGTCATCACATTGCTCACAGACACTTGTCATCCGAATGCTCCTGGAACCCTGTCATGAAATGTCTCCATGCCTTTTTCTTCACAATGCTCCATTCCCTTTTCATCACAATGCTCCATGCCATTGTCATAACATTACTCCACCAGCTAGTCATCAGAATGCTCGATTAAGGTTGTCATCACAATGATCCATGACCCCTGTCATCACAATGCTCCCTGACATCTGTCATCACAATGCTCCATGCCCTTTGTCATTACAGTGCTCCATGACTCTCGTCATCACAATTATTCGTGGTCTCTCATCAAAATGTTCCACGGTCTTGCCATCAGAATGCTCCATATCCCTTGACATCAAAATTCTCTATATCCTTGTCATCACAATGTTTCATGACACTTTTCATCACAATGTTACATGCATTTGTCATCACAATTCTCCATTCATTTGTAATCGCAATGCTCCATGACACCTGTCATAGCAAGCTCCATGCAATTGTCATCACAATGCTTCACGACATTTTCATCAAAATTCTCAATGGACCTTGTCATCACAATGCTCCATGCCCTTGTCATCACAATGCTCCCAGCCCTTGTCATCACAATGCTCCATTTCCTTTGTCATCAAACTCCTTCATGACACTTGGCATCACAATGCTCCATGCCATTGCCATCACAATGGACCTTGACATATGTCATCACAATGCTCCCTGACATCTGTCTTCACAATAAACCATGACATTGTCATCACAATCCTCCATGACCTTGTCATCACAATGTTCCATGCCATTGCCATCACAATGGACCTTGACATATGTCATCACAATGCTCACTGACATCTGTCTTCACAATAAACCATGACATTGTCATCACAATCCTCCATGCCTTTGTCATCACAATGATCCATGACCCTGTCATCACAATGCTCTGTGACTCCAGTCATCACAATGCTTCATGACCTTTGTCATCACAATGGTCCATGCCCTCGGCATCACAAGACTCTGTGATCTTTGTCACCACAATGCTCCATGAACATTTCATCACACAGCTCTGTGGCCCTTGTCATCACAATGCTCCATGCCTTTGTCAACACAATGCTCCATGACCCTTGTCATCACAATGCTCCATGCGCTTGTCAGCACATTGCTCCATGACACATGTAATCACAATGTGCCATGCGATTGTCATCACAATGCTCCACAAACTTGCCATCACAATGCTCCATAAATTTTGTCATCACAACCTCCATGCACTTCTCATCAAAATGCTCTATCACCACTGATATCACAATGTTCAATCAATAGTCATCACAATACTCCCTCACCCCTGACATCACAATGTTCCATAACCCCTGTCATCAAAATGTTCCATGACTCTTTTCATCAAATTGCTCCATGACCCTGTCATCACAATGCTCCTTGCCATTCTCATCACAATGCACCACGCACTTGTCATCAAAATGCTCCATGACTTTTGTCATCAAAACGCTCCATGTCCCTTGGCAGCAAAATGTTCCATGCCATTGTCATCACAATGCTCCATGAAAACTCTCATCACATTACTCCATGCCCTTGTCATAACAAAGCTCCATGACGCTTGTCTTCACAATGATCGATGCCCTTCTGATCACAATGCTCCATGCCCTTGTCATTGCAATCGTCCAAAACCCTTGTATCACAGTGTTCCTTGCCCTAGTCATCACAATGCTCCATGCACACTCTCATCTCAGTAATCCGTGATACTTTTCCAAACAATGCTCCATGCCCTTTTCATCACAATGCTCCATTACCCCTTTCATAACAATGCTCCATGACCCCTGCCATCACAATATTCCACGGCCTTGTCATCACAAGGCTCCATGACACTTCTCATCACAATGTTCCAAGACACTTATAATCACAATGCTCCATGCCCCATTTCATCTCAATGCTCCATGAACCCTGTCATCACAATGCATAATGACCATTATAAAAATATTTTATGCTATTGTCATGACAATGAAATCAAAATGCTCCATGACCTGTGTCATCACAATGCTCCAAACCCTTGTGATCACAATGTTCCATAACCCTTGTCATCACAACGCTCTATGATGCTCGTCCTCACAATTATCCATGGTCTTCTTATCACAATGCTCCATAAACTTTGTCATCACAAAGCTCAATACACTTGTCACAATGCTCCATCACACTTGTCATCAGTATGCTCCTTGAACGCTGTCATGACAAGGTTCCATGCAGTTTTCGTCACAATCATCCATGCCCTTTTCATCACAATGCTCCAATACACCTCTAATCACAATGCTCCATGCCCATGTCATCACAGAGCTCCATGATGCATGTCGTCTGAATGCTCCATGGCATTCTCATCCAAATGCTCCATGCCCTTGTCATCACAATGCTCTAAGACCCCTGTAATCACAATGCTTCATGCCCCTTTTCATCAGATTTCTCCATGAGACTTGTCATCACAAGGCTCCATGGTATTCTCATCACAATGCTCCAGGACCTTGTCATCACATTGCCCCTTTCCCTTGTCATCACAGTGCTCCATGACCACAGTCATCAAAATACTCCGTGAACATTTTCAGCTCAATGATCCATGACCTTCTCATCACAATGCTCCATGACCCCTGTCATCACAATGCTCCATGACCACTGTTTTCACAACGCTCCATGACCCCTGAAAACACAATGATCCGGGACTATTGTCATCAAAAGGCTTCATGACAATTGTCATCCCAATGATCCACTCCCTTGTCATCCCAATGTTCCATGACACCTGTAATCACAATGCTACATAAAGCATGTCATCACAGTGCTCCATGACCCTTGTCATCACAATGCTCCATGCCTTTGTCAACAAAATGCTCCATTCACTTGTCATCACAATCCTCCATGAAACTTCTGATCACATTGCTTCATGCTCTTGTCATCACAATGCTCAATGCTCCTGGAAATCAAAATACTCCATGACCTCTGTCATCACAATGTTCCAAAGCCTTGTGATCACAATGTTCCAGAACACTTGTCATCACAACGCTCCATGATGCCTGTCATCACAATACTCCATGCCTTTTTCATCACAATGCTCCATGCCCTTTTCTTCACAGTGTTCCATGCCATTGTCATCACAGTGTTCCATGACCCCGGTCATCACAATGTTCCATGACACCTGTCATCACAATGCTCCATGCCCCTTGTCATTACAGTGCTCCATGACGCTCGTCATCACAATACTCCATGAATATTTTCAGCCCAATGATCCATGACCTTCGTATCACAATGTTCCATGACCCATAGCATCACAATGCTCCATGACCCATGTCATCACAACGCTCCATGAACCCTGAAAACAAAATGATCTTTGACTCTTGTAATTAAAATGCTCCATGACATTTCTCATCACAATGATCCATGCATTTGTAATCCCAATGTTCCATGACCCCTGTAATCACAATGTTCTGTGATGCTTGTCATCACAGTGCTCCATGACACTTGTCATCACAATGCTCCACGCCGTTGTCAGCAAAATTCTACATGACCTTGTCATTACAATGCTCCATGCACTGGTCATCACAATTCTCCATTACCATTGTCATCACATTCCACCATGAACCTTGGGATCACATTTCTTCATGCCCTTGTCATTACAATGTTCCATGCTCCTTGAAGTCAAAATGATACATGACTTCTGTCATCATAATGATCCTAAACTTTGTAATCACAACCTTCCATAACACGTGTCATCACAACGCTCCATGTTGACTCTCTTCACAATGCTCCATGAGCTTTGTCATAACAATGTTAAATACACTGGTCATCACAAAGCTCCGTGACGCTTGTCATCAGAATACTCCTTGAAACCTTTCATGAAAATGCTCCATGCCTTTTTCATCACAATGATCGTTGCCCTTTTCATCACAATGCTCCAAGCCATTGTCATCACAATACTCCACAAACTTGTCATCAGAATGCTCCATGACCCTTCTCATCACAATGCTCCATGATCCCTGTCCTCACAATGCTCCATGCCCCTTTTCATTACAGTGGTCCATGACGCTCGTCATCACAATTATTCATGGTCTTCTCATCACAATGCTCCACGGTCTAGCCATCACAATGATCCATGCCCTAGTCATCACAATGCTGCATGTCCCTTGTCATCACAATGTTCCATGACACTTCTAATCACAATTTACATGCTCTTGTCATCACATTTCTCCATGCATTTGTCATCGCAATGCTCCTTGACAACTGTCATAGCAAGCTCCATGTGCTTGTCATCACAATGCTTCACGAAACTGTCATTAAAATTCTCAATGGCCTTTGTCATCATAATGCTCCATGACCCTTGTCACGACAATGGTCCATTACCTTTGTGATCATAATCCTCCATGACACATGACATCACAATGCTCCATGACATTGTCATCACCGTGGACCATGACATATGTCATCACAATGCTCCCTGACACCTGTATTCACAGTACTCCATGACCTTCTCATCACAATGCTCCATGCCCTTGTCATCACCATTCTCCATGACCCATGCCATCACAAATCTCCATGACTCCAGTCATCAAATTGCTTCATGATCTTTGTCATCACAATGGTCCATGCCCTCTTCATCACAAGGCTCTGTGACCTTTGTCTCAACAAAGCTCCATGAACATTTCATCAAAATGCTCTCTGACCCTTGTCATCACAATGCTCCATGCCATTGTCAGCCCAATGCTCAATGCGCTTGTTGGCACAATGCTCCTTGACCCATGTCATCACAATGCACCATGCACTAGTCATCACAATGCTCCACAACCATGTCATCACAATGCTCCATAAACCTTGTCATCACAATGCTCCATCGATTTCTCATCAAAATGCTCTCTCACCACTGATATCACAATGTTCCATTACTAGTCATCAGAATACTCCCTCACCCCTGTCTTCACAATGTTCCATGACCCCTGTCATCACAATGCTACATGCACTTATGATCACAAGTCTCTGTGACACCTGACATCACAATGATCCATGACCCCTGTCATCAGAATCTGCATGACCCTTTTCTTCACAATGCTTCATGGCCCCTGACATCACAATGTTCCATAAATCCGTGATCAAAATGTTCCATGACAATTTTCATCAAATTGCTCAATGACCTGTCATCACAATGCTCCCTGCCCTTCTCATCATAAAGCACCATGCCCTTGTCATCAAAATGCTCCATGACCTCTGTAATGACAAAACTCCATGAACCTTGGCATCACAATGCTCCATGCCATTTTCATCACAATGCTCCATAAACACTCTCATCACATTGCTCCATGCACTTGTCATCGAAAAGCTCCATGACGCTTGTCATCAGAATGTTCAATGCTCTTCTCATCACAATGCTCCCTGCCCTTGTCATTAAAATCATCCATGTCCCATGTATCATAGTGTTTTGTGCCCTTGTCATCACAATGCTCCATGCCCACTCGCATCTCAATAATCCATGAAATTTTTCAGACCAATTCTCCATGTCCATGTCATTACAATTCTCCATTACCACTGTCATAACAATGCTCCATGACCCCTACCATCACAATGTTCCACGGCCTTGTCATCACAAGGCTCAATGACCCTTGTCATCACAATGCTCCCAGACCCATGTAATCATAATGCTACATGCCCTTGTCATCATAATCCTTCAAAACCCCTGTAATCACAATGCTCCATGCCCCTTTTCTTCCCAATGCTACGTGGACCCTGTCGTCACAATGCACCACGCCCATCATTATAATGCTTCCTGCTATTGTCATCACAAGGAAATCGAAATGATTCATGACCACTGTCATCACAATGCTCTATACCCTTGTGATCACAATGTTCCATAACCCTTGTCATCACAACGTCCCTTCACAATAATCATCACAATTTTCCATGGTCTTCTTATCACAATGCTCCATGACGTTTGACATTACAATGCTCAATGCACTTGTTATCACAATGCTCCCTGACACTTGTAATCAGTATGCTCCTTGAACCCGGTCATGACAAGGCTCCATGCCTTTTTCATCACAATGATCCATGCACTTTTCATCACAATTCTCCACGATCCCTGTAATCACAGTACTCCATGCCTTTGTCATCACAAAACTTCATGACACATGTCATTAGAATGCTCCGTGGCCTTCTCATCACAATGCTCCTTGTCCTCATCTTCACAGTGCTCCAAGACTCCTGTAATCACAATGCTGCATTCCCCTTTTCACCTCAATGCTCCTTGAGAATTGTCATCACAAGGCTCCATGGTCTCCTCATCACAATGCCCAGGACCTTGTCATCACAATGCTCCATTCCCATGTCATAAAGATGCTCCATGACCCCTCTCATCACAATACTCCATGAACATTTTCTGCCCAATGCTCCCTGAACTTTCAATCACAATGCTCCATGACACCTGTAATTGCAATGCTCCATGACCACTGTCAACACAGTGCTCCATAACCCATAACAACACAATGATCAGGGACTCTTGTCATCAATATATTCCATGACCCCTGTCATCACAATGATCCATGCCCTTGTCATCCCAATGCTCCATGACTTTTATCATCACAGTGCTCCATGACACTTGTCATTACCATTCTCTAAGCCTTTGTCAGCCAAATGCTACATGACCTTGTGATCACAATGCTCCATACGCTTGTCATCACAATACTCCAATACCATTATCATCACAATCCTCCATGAACCTTGGGATCACACTGCTTCATTTCCTTGTCATCATAATGCTCCATGCTCCTTGAAGTCAAAATGATCCATGACCTCTGTCATCACAATGTTCCAAAACATTGTGATCACAATGTCCCATAAGACTTTTCATCACAATGCCCAAAGACGCTCGTCATCACAATTATCCATGGTCTTATCATCAAATTGCTCCATGACCTTTGTCATCACAATGCTCCGTGACACTTGTCATCAGAATGCTCCTTGAACACTGTCATGAAAAGGACCCATGCCTTTTTCATCACAAATCTCCTTGCCTTTTTCATCACAATGCTCCATGCCATTGTCATCACAGTACTCCACAAGCTTGTCATCAGAATGCTCCATAACCCTTGTCATCACAATGCTCCATGACCCCTGCCCTCACAATGCTACATGCCCCTTGTCATTACAGTGCTCCATGACGCATGTCATCACAATTATCCATGGTTTTCTCTTCACAATGCTCCATGGTCTTGCCATCACAACGGTCCATGCCCTGTTCATCAAAATGATCCATGTCAATTGTCATCACAATTCTCCACGTCCTTGTCATCACAATGCTCCTGGAAACTTCTCATCACACTGTTACATGATATTGTCATCACAATTGTCCATGCACTTGTCATCACAATGCTCCATGACCTCTGTCATAGCAAGCTCCATGTGCTTGACATCACAAGGCTCCATTACCCCTGTCATAACAATGTTCCATAACACCTGCCATCACAATTTTCCACGGCCTTGTCATCACAAGGCTCCATGACCCTTGTCATAACAATGCTCCAAGCACCCTGTAATCACAATGCTCCATGCCCTTGTCATCACAAAGTTCCATGACGCATGTCATGAGAATGCTCCATGGCCTTCTCATCACAATGTCCCATGCCCTTGTCAACACAATGCTCCAAATCCCATGTAATCACAATGCTCCATGCCCCTTTTCAGCTCAATGCTCCATGAAGCCTGTCATCAAAATGCACCATGCCCATCATCATAATGCTTCATACTATTGTCACCACAATGAAATCAAAATCCTCCATGACTTCTGTCATCACAATGCTCCAAACCCTTGTGATCACAATGTTCCATAACACTTCACATCACAATGCCCAATGACGCTCGTCATCACAATTATCCATGGTCTTATCATCACAATGCTCCATGACTTTTGTCATCCAATGCTCAATACAGCTGTCATCCAAGTGCTCCATGACACTTGTCGTCACTATGCTCCTTGAACCCTGTCATGACACGGCTCCATGCCTTTTTCATCACAATGAACCATGCCCTTTCCATCACAATGCTCCAAGAAGCCTGTAATCGCAATGCTCCATGCCCTTGTCATCACAAAGCTCCATGACACATTTCATCAGAATGTTCCACGGACTTCTCATCACAATGCTCCATGCCTTTGTCATTACGATGCCCCAAGACCCCTGTAATCACAATGCTCCATGCCCCGTTTCATCAGAATGCTCCATGACACTTGTCATCACAAGGCTCCGTGGACTTCTCAACACAATGCTCCAGGAACTGGTCATTAAAATGCTCTATTCACTTGTCATCACAATGTTCCATTACCCCTCTCATCACAATACTCCATGAATATATTCAGCCCAATGCTCCATGACCTTCCCATTACAATGCTCCATGACACCTGTCATCAAAATGCTCCAGGACCATGGTCATCACAACGCTCGATGAACCCTGACAACACAATGATCCGGGACTCTTGTCATCAAAATGCTCCATGACACTTGGCATCACAATGAGCCATGCCCTTGTCATCCCAGTACTCCATGACCCCTATAATCACAATGCTTCGTGACGCTTGTCATCACAGTTTTCCATGCTTTTTTTCATCACAATGTTCCACACACTTATGATCACAATTTTCCGTAACTCTTGTCATCACAATGCTCCATTATCTTTGTCATCACAATCCTCCATGACACTTGGCATCACAATGCTCCATGCCATTGTCATCACAATAGAGCATGACATATGTCATCACAATTATCCCTGACAACTCCCTTCACAATAATCCGTGACATTTCATCACAATGCTCCATGCCTTTTTCATCACAATGCTCCTTCACCCATGTCATCACAATGCACCATGTGCTTGTCCTCACAGTGCTCCACAAGCTTGTCATCACAATGCTCCATAAACATTGTCATCACAATGTTCCATGCACTTCTCATCAAAATACTCTCTCACCACTGATATCACAATGTTCCATCACTAGTCATCACAACACTCCCTCACCGCTGTCATCACAATGTTCCATGATCCCTGCCATCACAATGCTACATGCCCTTATCATCACAATGCTACATGACCCCTGACATCACAATGTTCCATAAACCCTGTAATCAAAATGCTTCGTAACCCATTTCATTACAATGCTCCTTGACCCTTGACCTCACAATGTTCCATTAAAACTGTCATCAAATGATCCATGACAATTTTCATCAAATTGCTCCATGACCCTCTCATCACAATGCTCCCTGCCCTTCTCATCACAATGCACCACGCCATTGTCATCAAAATGCTCCATGACCTTTGTCATCACAAATTTCCATAACCCTTGCAATAACAATGCTCGATGCCCTTCTCATCACAATGCTCCATGATATTCTCATTACAATCCTCCATGACCCATGAATCACAGTGTTCCGTGCCCTTGTCATCACAAAGCTCCCTGCCCACTCTCATCACAATAATCTGTCAAATATTTCAGACTAATGATCCATGCCCCCTGACAATACAATGATCTCGGCCTCTTGTCATCAAAGTGCTCCATGACACTTGTCATCACAGTGATCCTTTTCCTTGTCATCCCAATGCTCCATGACCCCTTTAATCCCAATGTTCCGTGATGCTTTTCATGACAGTGCTCCATGAAATTGTCATCACTATGCTCCATGCCTTTGTGATCAAAATGGTACATAACATTGTCATCAAAATGCTGCATGCTCATGTCATCAGAATCCTCCATGAACCTTGGGATCACATTGCTTCATGCCCTTGTCATCACAATGCTCCATGCTCCTTGAAATCAAAATCATCCATGACCTCTGTCATCACAATGCTCCAAACACTTGTGATCACAATGTTCCATAACACTTGTCATCACAACAGTCCATGATGCCTGTCTTCAAAATAATCCATGCCCTTGTCTTCATAATGCTCCATGAACTTTGTCATCACAATGCTCAATACACTTGTCATCACAATGCTCCCTGACACTTGTCATCATAATGCTCCATGAACGCTCTCATGAAAAGGCCCCATGACGTTTTCATCACAGTGCTCCATGCTCTTTTCAGCACCATGCTCCTTGCCATTGTCATCACAATACTTCACAAGCTTGTCATCAGAAAGCTCCATGACACTTGTCATCACAGTGCTCCATGACACGTGTCATCACAATGCTCCATGATACCTGTCATCACAATGCTCCACACCGCTTGTTATTATACTACTCAATGAAGCTCCTCATCACAGTCATCCATGGTCTTCTAAACACAATGCTCCACGGTCTTGCCATCACAATGCTCCATGTCCTGTTCATCACAATGCTCCATATCCCTTGTCATCACAATGCTCCATGACACTTCTCATCACACTGTTACATGCTCTTGTCATCACAATTCTCCATGCACATGTTATCGCAATGCTCCATGACACCTGTCATAGCAAACTCCATCCGCTTTTCATCAGAATGCTTCACGACATTCTCATCAAAATTCTCAATGGCCCTCGTCATCACATGTTCCATGCTCTTGTCATCACAATGCACCATTACCATTGTCATCAAAATCCTCCATGACAATTGGCATCAAAATGATCCATGCCATTGTCATCCCAATGCACCATGATATATGTCATCAAAATGCTCCCTGACCAATATGTTCACAATAATCCATGAGCTTGTCATCACAATGCTCCATGCCCGTGTCATAACAATGCGCCATGCCCATGTCATCACAATAATCCATGAAACATATCAGACCAATGTTCCATGCAGCTGTCATCGCAATGTTACATAACATTGTCATCACTATGCTCCACGACCTCGGTCATAACAATGCTCCGTGACTCCAGTCATCACAATGTTTCATGACCTTTGTCATCACAGTGGTCCAGGACCTCGTCATCACAAGACTCTGTGACTCTTGTCACCACAATTCTCCATGAAATTTCCATCACAAAGCTCTGTGAACCTGCTCATCACAATGCTCCATGCCTTTGTCAACACAATGCCCCATGACACTTGTAATCAAAATGCTCCATGCGCTTGTCAGCACAATGTTCCATGATCCATTTCACAACAATGCTCCTTGCGCTTGTCATCACAATGTTCCACAACTTTGTCATCACCATGCTCCATAAAACTCGTCATCACAATGCTCCATGCACACCTCATCAAAATGCTCTCTCACCACTGATATCACAATGTTTCATTACTAGTCATCACAATACACCCCCACCCCTGTCATCAAAATGTTCCATGACCCCTGACATCACAATGTCCCATAACCCCTCTCATCAAAATGCTCCATGACTCTTTTCATCACAATGCTCCATGACACCTGACATCACAATTTTCCATAAACCCTTTCATCAAAATGTTCCATGACCTTTTTCATCAAATTGCTCCATGAAACTCTCATTGCAATGCTCCCGGCCCTTCTCATCACAAAGCACCACGCCCTTGTCAACAAAATGCTCCATGACCTTTGTTATCACAATGCTCCTGCCATTGTCATCCCAATGCTCCATGAAAACTCTCATCACATTGCTCCATGCCCTTGTCATCAAAAAGATCCATGACACTTGTCATCACAATGCTCAATGCCCTTCTCATCACAATGCTCAATGCCCTTCTCATCACAATGCTCCATGACCTTGTGATTACAATCCTCCATGACCCATGTATCACTGTGTACCGTGTACTTGTCTTCACAATGCTCCATGCCCACTCTCATCCCAATAATCCATGAAATTTTTCACACCAGTGCTCCATGCCCTTGTCATCACAATGTTCCATTATACCTGTCATAACAATGCTCCATGACCCCTCCCATCAAAATAGTCCATGGCCTTGTCATCACAAGGCTCCATGACTCTTGTCATCACAATGCTCCAAGACACAGGTTATCACAATGCTCCATGCACTTGTCATCAAAAAGCTCCAAGATGCATGTAATCAGAATGCTCCATGGCCTTCTCATCACTATGCTCCATGACCTAGTCATCACAATGCTCCAAGACCACTGTAATCACAGTGCTCCTTGCCCCTTTTCATCTCTATTCTCCATAAACCCTCTAATCACAATGCACCATGCCCATCATCATAATGCTTCATGCTATTGTCATCACAATGAAATCAAAAGGCTCCATGACCTCTGTCATCACAATGCTCCAAACCCTTGTGATCACAATGTTCCATAAAAATTGTCATCACAATGCCCCATGACGCTCATCATCACAATTATCAATGGTCATCTCATCACAATGCTCCATGAACTTTGTCATCATAATGCTCAATGCACTTGTTATCACAATGCTCCCTGACACTTGTCGTCAGTGTGCTCCTTGAACCCTCTCATGACAAGCCTCCATGCCTTTTCCATCACAATGCTCCAAGACCCCTGTAATCACAATGTTCCATGCTCTTGTTATCACAATGCTCCATGAGGCATGTCATCAGAATACTCCATGATATTCTCATCACAATGCTCCATGCCCTTGTCATAACAATGCTCCAAGACCCCTGGAATCATAATGCTCCATGCCACTTTTCATCAGAATGCTCCATGACACTTGTCATCACAAGGCTCCATGGTGTTCTCAACAAAATGTTCCAGGAAATTGTCATCACAGTGCTCCATTCCCTTGTTATCTCAATGCTCCATTAATATTTTCAGCCGAATGCTGCATGAATTTCTCATCACAATGCTCCTTCCTTGAAACCTGTCATCACAATGCCCCATGACCACAGTCATCAAAAAGCTCCATGACCCGTGACAACACAATGATCCGGACCTCTTGTCATCAAAATGCTCCATGACCCTTGTCATCACAGTGATCCTTGTCCTTGTCATCCCAATGTTCCATGACCCATGTAATCACAATGCTCCGTGATGCTTGTCATGACATTGCTCCATTAATTTTTCATCACTATGTTCCATGCCTTTGTGATCAAAATGGTACATGACATTGTCATCAAAATGCTCCATGCTCATGTCATCAGAATCCTCCATGAACCTTGGGATCACATTGCTTCATGCTCTTGGCATCACAATGATCCCTGCTCCCTGAAATCAAAATCATCCATGACCTCTGTCATCACCATGCTCCAAACACTTGTCATCACAATGTTCCATAACACTTGTCATCACAACGATCCATGATGCCTGTCTTCACAATGCTCCATGCCCTTGTAATCAAAATGCTCCATGACCATGGTCATCACAATGCTCAATAAACTTCTCATCAAAATGATACATGACACATCGTCAAAATGCTCCCGGAACCCTGTCATGAAAAGGATCCATGCCTTTTTCATCACAATGCCCCAAGCCCTTTTCATCACCATGCTCCATGCAATTGTCATCACAATAGTTCACAAGCTTGTCATCAGAATGCTCCATGACCCCTGACATCAGAATGCTCCATGACCCCTGTCATCACAATGCTCCATGCCCCTTGTCATTACAGTGCTCCGGGACGCTCATCATCACAATTACCTATGGTCTTCTCATCACAGTTCTCCATGGTCTTGCCAGTAAAATGCTCCATGCCCTGGTCATCACAATGCTCCATGCCCTTGTCATCACAATACTCCATTACATTTGTCATCAGAATCCTCCATGACACTTGGCATCAAAAGGCTCCATGCCATTATCATCACAATGGACCATGACATATGTCATCACAATGCTCCCTGACACCTGTCTTCACAATATTCCATGAACATGTCATCACAATTCTCCAGGCCCTTGTCATGAAAATACTCCACAAGCTTTTCATCAGAATGCTCCATGAAACTTGTCATAACACTACTTCAGGACCCCTGTCATCACAATGCTCCAATAAACCTGTCTTCACAATGCTCCATTCCCCTTGTCATTACTGTGCTCCATGACTCTCATCATCACAATTATCCATGGTCTTCTCATCACAATGTTCCAAGGTCTTGCCATCACAGTGCTCCATTCCCTGGTAATCACAATGCTACATGTCCCTTATCATCACAATTCTCCACGTCCTTTTCATCACAATGCACCATGACACCACTCACCACAATGTTACATGTTCTTGTCATCACAATTCTCCATGCATTTGTCATCACAGTGCACATGACGCCAGTCATAGCAAGCTCCAAGTGCTTTTCATCACATTACGTCAAGATATTGTCATCAAATTTCTCAATGGCCCTTGTCATGACAATGCTCCCTGGCCTTGTCATCACAATGCTCCAAACCCTTGTCATCACAATCCGCCATGACACCTAGCACCACAATGCTCCATGCAATTGTCATCACAATGGACCATGACATATGTCATCACAATGCTAACTGACACATGTCTTTACAATACACCGTGACCTTTTCATCACAAGGCTCCACAAACCATGTAATCACAATGCTCCATGCCCTTGTCATCACAAAGCTCCATGATGCATGTCATCAGTATGCTCCATGGCTTCTCATTACAGTGTTCCATGCCCTTGTCATCACAATGCTCCAAGACCCATGTAATCACAATGCTACATGCCACTCCTCATCTCAATGCTCCTTGAACCCTCTCATCACAATGCACCATGTCCATCATCATAATGCTTCATACTATTGTTATCACAATGAAATCAAAATGATCCCTGACCACTGACATCACAATGCTCCAAAACCTTCTGATCAAAATGTTCCATAACACTTGTCATCACAACGCCCCATGATGTTAGTCATCACAATTATCCATGGTTTTCTCATCACAATGCTCCATGACCCTTGTCAGCACAATGTTCTTTGCCATTGTCAGCAAAATGCTACATGACCTTGTCATCACAATGCTCCATGCGCTTGTCATCACAATCCTCCATGAACCTTGGGATCACATTGCTTCATGCCTTTTTCATCACAATGCTCCATGCTCCTTGAAATGAAAATGATACATTACCTCTGTCATCACAATGCTCCAAACTCTTGTGATCAAAATATTCCAAAACACTTTTCATCACAAGCTTCTTGATGCCTGTCATCCCAATAATCCATGCCCTTATCATCACAATGCTCCATTACCTTTGTCATCACAATGCTCAATACCCTTGTCATCACAATGCTCCCTGACACATGTCATCAGAATGCTCCTTGAACCCTGTTATGAAAAGGCTCCATGCTTTTTCATCTCAATGCTCCACACACTTGTGATCACAATTTTTAATAACACTTGTCATCAGAACGCTCCATGATGAATTTCATCACAATAGTCCATGCCCTAGTCATCAAAATACTCCATCACCCTTGTCACCACAATGCTCCAAGCCCTTGTCATCACAATACTCCATTCCCGAGTCATCACAATGCTCATGACCCTTGTTATCACAATGCTCCAAGCATTTGTCATCACAATGCTCCATTACCATTGTCATCACAATCCTCCATGACACTTGGCATCACAATTCTCCATGCCATTGGCATCACAATGGACCATGACATATGTCATCACAATACTGCCTGACACCTATCTTCACAATAATCCATGACCTTGTCATCACAATGCTCCATGCCCTTGTCAACACAATACTCCATGCCCCTGTCATCACAATGCTTCATGCCTTTTTCATCACAATGCTCCATCACCCATGTCATCACAATGTGCCATGCGCTTGTCAGTACAATTCTCCACAAGCTTGTCCTCACAATGCTCCATAAACATTGTCATTACATTTCTCCATGCACTTCTCATCAAAATACTCTCTCACCACTGATATCACAATGTTCCATCACTAGTCATCACAATACTTCCTCACACCTGTCATCACAATGTTCCATGACCCCTGCCATAACAATGCTACATGCCCTTATCCTCACAATGCTCCATGACCCCTGACATCACAATGTTCCATAAATCCTGTAATCAAAATGCTCTGTGACCCATTTCATCACAATGCTCCATTACCTTTGACCTCACAATGTTCCATTAAAACTGTCATCAAATGGTCTGGGACCCTTTTCATCAAATTGCTCCATGACCCTCTCATCGCAATGCTCCCTGCCCTTCTCATCACAATGCACCACACCCTTGTCCTCAAAATGCTCCATGACCTTTGTCCTCGCTAATTTCCATGACCCTTGGCATAACAATGCTCGATGCCCTTCTCATCACAATGCTCCATGACCTTCTCATTACAATCCTCCATGACCCATGAATCACAGTGTTCCATGCCATTGTCATCTCAATGCTCCCTGCAATCTCTCATCACAATAATCCGTCCAACTTTTCATACTAATGATACATGCCCCCTGACAACACAATGATCCCAGCCTCTTGTCATCAAAATGCTCCATGACACTTGTCAGCACAGTGATTCTTGTCCTTGTCTTCCCAATGTTCCATGACCCCTGTAATCACAATGTTCTGTGACGCTTGTCATGACAGTGCTCCATGAAATTGTCATCACAATGCTCCATGCATTTTTGATCAAAATGGTACATGACATTGTCATCAAAATGCTCCATGCTCATGTCATCAGAATCCTCCATTAACCTTGGGATCACATTGCTTCATGCCTTTGTCAGCACAATGCTCCATGCTCCTTGAAATCAAAATCATCCATGACCTCTGTCATCACAATGCTCCAAACCCTTGTGATCACAATGATCCACAACACTTGTCATCACAACACACCATGATGCCTGTCATCCCAATAATCCATGCTATTGTCATCACAATGCTCCATGATATTTGTCATCACAATTCTCAACACACTTGTCATCACAATGCTCGCTGACATTTGTCATCAGAATGCTCCTTGAAGGCTGTCATGAAAAAGCCCCATGACATATTCATCACAATTCTCCATGCTCTTTTCATCTATATGCTCCATGCCATTGTCATCAAAATACAACACAAGGTTGTCATCGGAATGCTCCATGACACTTTTCATCACACTGCTCCATGACACGTGTCATCACAATGCTCCATGACACGTGTCATCACAATGCTCCATACCCCTTGTCATTATAGTGCTCCATGACTCTCGTCATCACAATTATCCATGGTCTTCTCATCACAATGCTCCACGGTCTTGCCATCACAATGCTCCATGCCCTGGTCATCACAATGCTCCATGTCCGTTATCATTACAATTCTCTATGTCCTTGTCATCACAATACTCCATGACACTTCTCATCAAAATGTTACATGCTCTTTTCATCACAATTCTCCATGCACTTGTCATCTCAATGCTCCATGACACCTGTCATAGCAAGTACCATGCACTTTTCATCACAATGCTTCACGACTTTCTCCTCAAAATTCTCAATGGCCGTTGTCATCATAATGCTCCATGTCCTTGTCATCACAATGCTCCATTACCATTGTCATCACAATCCTCCTTGACAATTAGCATCACAATGCTCCATGCCATGGTCCTCACAATGGACCATGATATATGTCATCACAATGCTCCCTGACACCTCTCTTCACAATAGTCCATGATCTTGTCATCACAATGCTCTATGCCCTTGTCATGACAATGTGCCATGCCCACTGTCATTGCAGTAAATTACGAAACATGTCAGACCAATACTCCATGCAGCAGTCATCACAATGTTTCATACCCTTTTCATCACAATGCCCCATGACCGGTTTCATCACAATGCTCCTTGACTCCAGTCATCAAAATGCTTCATGAACTTTTTCATCACAGTGGTCAATGACCTCGTCATCACAAGACTCTGTGACTCTTGTCACCACAATGCTCCATGAAAATTTCAACACAATGCTCTGCGAACCTGGTCATCATAATGCTCCATGCCTTTGTCAGCACAATGCTTCATGACCCTTGTCATCACAATGCTCCATGCGCTTGTCAGCACAATGTACCATGACACATGTCATTACAATGTGCCATGTGCTTGTCATTGCAATGCTCCACAACCTTGTCATCAGAATGATCCATAAACCTTGTCATCAAAATGCTCCATGAACTTCTCATTAAAATTCTCTCTCACCACTGATATCACAATGTTTCGTTACTAGTCATCACAATACACCCCCACCCACGTCATCACAATGTTCCATGACCACTGTCATCACAATGCTACCTGTCCTTATTATCACAATGCTCCATGACATGTGACATCACAATGTTCCATAATCCCTGTCAACAAAATGCTCCATGACCCTTTTCAACACAATGCTCCATGACACCTGACATCACAATTTTCCAAAAACACTTTCAACAAAATTTTCCATGACCCTTTTCATCAAATTGCTCCATGACACTGTCATCGCAATGCTCCCTGCCCTTCTCATCACAATGCACCACGCCCTTGTCAACAAAATGCTCCATGACATTTGTCATCACAATGCTCCATGCCATTGTCATCTTAATGCTCCATGAACACTCTCAACACATTGCTCCATTCCCTTGCCTTCCAAAAGCTCCATGACGCTGGTCATCACAATGCTCGATACTCTTCTCATCACAATGCTCCATGCCCTTGTCATTACAATCCTCTTTGACCCATGTATCACAGTGTTCTGTGCCCTTGTCATCACAATGCTCCATGCCCACTCTCATCAAAATAATTCATGAATCATTTCAGACGAGTGCTCCATGCCCTTGTCATCACAATGCTCCAGTACCCCTGTCATAACAATGCTCCATGCCCCCTCCCATCACTATGATCCATGGCCTTTTCATCACAAGGCTCCAAGAACATTGTCATCACAATGCTCCAAGACCCTGTAATCACAATGCTCCATGCACTTGTCATCACAAAGCTCCATGACACATGTCATGAGAATGCTCCATGGTCTTCTCATCACAATGTCCCATGCCCTGGTCATCACAATGCTCCAAGACCCCTGTAATCACAATGTTCTATGCTCCTTTTCATCTCAAATCTCCATGAAACCTGTCATCACAATGCACGATGCCCATCATCATAATGGTTCATGCTATTGTCATCACAATGAAATCAAAATGCTCCATGTCCTCTGTCATCACAATGCTCCAAACCCTTGTGATCACAACGTTCCATAACACTTGTCATCACAATGCCCCATGACGCTCGTCATCACAATTATCCATGGTCTTCTCATCACAATGCTCCGTGAACTTTGTCATCACAATGCTCAACGCACTTGTTATCAAAATGTTCCCTGACATTTGTCGTCAGTATGCTCCATTAACCCTGTCATGACAAGGCTCCATGCCTTTTTTTATCACAATGATCCCTGCCTTTCTCATCACAATGTTCAAAGACCCCTGTAATCAAATACTCCATGCTCTTGTCATCACAATGTTCCATGACGCATGTCATCAGAATGTTCCATGGAATTCTCATCACAATGCTCCATGCCTTTGTCATCAAAATGCTCTAAGAACCCTGTAATCACAATGATCCATGCACTTTTCATCAGAATGCTCCATGACACTTGTCATCACAAGGTTCCATGGTCTTCTCAACACAATGCTCCAGGAGCTTTTCATCATAAGTCTCCATTCCCTTGTCATCACAATGCTCCATGACCCCTGTCAACACAATACTCCATGAATATTTTCAGCCCAATGCTCCATGACTTTCTCATCACAATGCTGCATGAACCCTGTCATCACAATGCACCATGACCACTGTCATCAGAACACTCCATGACACATGACACAACAATGATCCAGGACTCTTGTCATCAATATGCTCCATGAAACTTGTCATCACCAAGATTCATGCCCTTGTCTTCCTAATGCTCCATGACCCCTGTAATCTCAATGCTCCATGATGCTTGTCATCCCAGTGATTCATCACCCTTGTCATAACAATGCTCCATGCTTTTGTCAGGAAAATGCTACATGAAATTGTCATCCCAATGCTCCATGTGCATGTCATCACAATCCTACATGAACCTTGGGATCACATTGCTTCATACTCCTGTCATCACAATGCTCCACGCTCCTTGAAATCAACATGATCCATGACCTCTGTCATCACAATGCTCCAAACCCTTGTGATCATAATGTTCCATAACACTTTTCATCACAGCTCTCCATGATGCCTGTCATCACATTACTCCATGCCCTTGTCATCACAATCCTCCATGAACTTTGTCATCACTATGCTCAACACACTTGTCATCACAATGATCCATGACACTTATCGTCAAAATGCTCCTTGAGCCATGTCATGTAAAGGATCCATGCCTTTTTCATTACAATGCTCCATGCCCTTTTCATCACAATGCTCCATGCCATTGTCATCAAAATAGTTTACAAGCTTGTCATCAGAATGTTCCATGAATCTTGTCATCAGAATGCTCCATGACACCTGTCATAAAAATGCTCATGACTCCTGTCATCATAATGCTCCATGTCCCTTGTCATTACAGTGCTCCGTGATGCTCGTCATCACAATTATCCATGGTGTTCTCATCACAATGCTCCACGGTCATGCCATCATAACGCTCCATGTCCTGGTCATCACAATGCTCCATGTCCCTTTTCATCAGGATTCTCCACATCCTTGTTATCACAATTCTCCATGCACTTGTCATCAAAATGCTCCAAGACCCCTGTCATAGCAAGCTACATGCACTTGTCGTCACAATGCTTCCCGACCTTCTCATAAAAATTCTCAATTGCCCTTGCAATCACAATGCTCCTTGCCCTTGTCATCACAATGCTCCATGACCCTTGTCATCACAATGCTCCAAGCCCTTGTCATCACAATACTGCATTACATTTGTCATCACAATCCTCCATGACACTTGGCATCACAATGGACCATGACATATGTCATCACAATGCTCTTTGACACCTGTCTTCACAATACTCCATGAACTTGTCATCACAATGATCCAGGCACTTGTCCTGAGAATACTCCACAAGCTTTTCATCAGAATGCTCCATGACCCTTGTCATCACACTACTTCATGACCCCTGTCATCACAATTCTTCATGACACCTGTCCTCACAATGCTCCATTCCCCTTGTCATTATAGTGCTCCATGACGCTCATCGTTACAATCATTCATGGTCTTCTCATCACAATGTTCCAAAGTATTGCCATCACAATGATCCATTCCCTGGTCATCACAATGCTACATGTCCCTTGTCATCACAATGCACAATACACTTGTCATCACAATGCTCCCAGACACTTGTCCTCAGAATGCTCCGCGAATTCTGTCATGAAAGCCTCCATGAATATTTCATCACAATGCTCCATGCCCTTTTCATCACTATGCTCCATGCCATTGTCATCACAATACCCCACAAGCTTGTCATCAGAATGCTCCATGACCCTTGTCATCACAATGCTCCATGACCCCTGTCATCACAATGCTCCATGACACTGGTCAACACAATGTTTCATGTCCCTTGTCATTACAGTGCTCCATGACGCTCGTCAGCAAAATTATCCATGGTCTTCTCTTAACAATGCTCCTCGGTCTTGCCATCACAATGCTCCTTGCCCTGGTCATCACAATTCTCCATGTCCCATGTCAGCACATATCTCCACGTCATTGTCATCACAATGCACCATGACACTTCTCATCACAATGTTACATGATATTGTCATCACAATTCTCCATGCACTTGTCAACGCAATGCTCCGTCACCCCTGTCATAGAAAGCTCCATGTGCTTGTCATCACAATGCTTCATGATCTTGTCATCAAAATTCTCAATGGCCCTTGTCTTGACAATGCTCTATGCCCTTGTCATCAAAATGCTCCAAGCCCTTGTCATCAAAATGCTCTGTTATCTTTGCCATCACAAACGTCCATGACACTTGGCATCACAATGCTCCATGTCATTGTCATCACAATGGACCGTGACATATGTCATCACAATGGTCCCAGACACCTCTCTTCACAATACACCGTGACCTTGTCATCACAAGGCTCCATGTCCTTGTCATCATAATGGGCCATGCCCACTGTCATCACAATAATCCATAAAACTTGTCAGAACAATGCTCCACGCCCTTGTCATCACAATGGTCCATGCAGTCATTGTCACAAAGCTCTGTGACATTTTTCACCAGTATGTTCCATGAACTTTTCATCACAGTGCTCTGTGACACTTGTCATCACAATGCTCCATGCATTTGTCAGCACCATGCTCCATGACCCATGTCATCACAATGCTCAATGCACTTATCATCAAATTTTTCTCTCACCACTGATATCACAATGTTCCATCACTAGTCATCACAATACACCCTCACCCCTGTTATCGCAATGTTCCATGACAGCTGTCATCACAATGCTACATTCCCATATTATCACAATGCTCCATGACCCCTGACATCACAATGTTACATAACCACTGTCATCAAAACGCTCTATGACCCTTTTCATCACAATGCTTCATAACCCCTGACATCACAATGTTCCATAACAAATGTCACCAAAACGTTCCATCTTCCTATTCATCAAATTGCTCCATGACCCTGTCATCACAATGCTCCCTGCCCTTCTCATCACAACGAACCACACCCTTTTCATCAAAATGCTCCATGACATATGTCATCACAAAGCTCCATGACCCTTGTCATCACAATACTCCATGCCATTGTCATCACATTGCTCCATGAAAACACTCAGCACATTACTCCATGCCATTGTCATCACAAAGCACAATGACGCTTGTCATCACAATGCTTGAAGCTCTTCTCATAACAATGTTCCATGCCCTTATCATTACAATCCTCCATGACCCATTTATCACAGTGTCCCTTGCCCTTGTCATCACAATGCTCCATGCCCACTCTCATCACAATAATGCATGAACATTTTCAGACCAATGCTCCATGCCCTTGTCATCACAATGCTCCATTACCCCTGTCATAACAATGCTCCATGACCCTTGCCATCACAATGTTCCACGGCCATGTCATCACAATGCTCCAAGACCCCTGTAATCATAAGTATCCATGCCCTTGTCATCACAAAGATCCATGGGGCATGTCATCGGAATGTTCCATGGCCTTCTCGTCACAATGCTCCAAGAACCATGTAATCACAATGCTCCATGGCCCTTTTCATCTCAACGCTCCATGAACCCTGTCATCAAAATGCAACCTGCCCATCATCATAATCGTTCATGCTATTGTCATCACAATGAAATCAAAATGCTCCATGACCTCTGTCATCACAATGCTCCAAACCCTTGTGATCACAATTTTCCATAACACTTGTGATCACAACGCCCCATGACGCTCGTCATCACAATTATCCATGGTCTTCTCATCACAATGCTCCAAGACCATTTTCATCACAGTTCTCAATACACTTGTCATCACAATGCTCCCTGACACTTGTCGTCAGTATGCTCCTTGAAACTTGCCCCGAAAAGGCCCCATGCCTTTTTCATCACAATAATACATACACTTTCCATCACAATGCTCCAAGACACCTGTAATCAAAATTTCCCATGCCCTTGTCATCACAAACCCCATGACCCATGTCATCAGACTGCTCCATGGTCTTCTCATCACAATGCTCCATGCGTTGTCATCCCAATGCTCCATGACCCATGTAATCACAATGCTCCGTGACGCTTGCCATCACAGTGCTCCATGACCTATTTCATCAAAATGCTCCATGCCTTTGTCAGCAACATGCTACATGACCTTGTCATCACAATGCTCCATGTGCTTGTCATCACAATTCTCCATTACCATTGTCATCAAAATCCTCCATGAACATTGGGATCACATTGCTTCATGCACTTGTCATCACAATGCTCCTTGCTCCTTGAAATCAAAATGATCCATGACCTCTCTCCTCACAATGCTCAGTACCCTTGTGTTCACAATATTCCATAACACTTGTCATCACAATGCTACATGATGCCTGTCATCACAATACTCCACTCCCTTGTCATCACAATGTTCCATGACCTTTGTCATCACAATGGTCAATACTCTTTTCATCACAATGCTCCCTGACACTTGTCATCAGAATGCTCCTTGAACCCTGTAATGACAAGGCTCCATGCCATTTTCATCACAATGCTCCATGCCCTTTTCCTCATAATGCTGCATTCCATTGTCATCACAATTCTCCACAAGCTTGTCATCAGAATGCTCCATGACCCTTGTCATCACAATGTTCCATGACACCTGTCATTACAGTGCTCCATGATGCTCGTCATCACAATTATTCATGGTCTTCTCATCACAATGCTCCATGACCCATGTCATCACAATTCTCCATGACCCCTGTCATCACAACGCTCCATGATGCCTGTTATCACAATAATCCATGCCCTTGTCATCACAATGCTCCAAGACCCCTGTAATCACAATGGTCCATGCCACTTTTCATCAGAATGCTCCATGAAACTTGTCATCAAAAGGCTCCCTGGTCTTCTCTTCTAAATGTTCCAGGACATTGTCATCACTATGCTCCATTTCCTTCTCATCACAATGCTCCATGACCACTGTCATTACAATACTCCATGAACATGTTCAGCCCTATGATCCATGACCTTCTCATCAAAATGCTCCATGACGCCTGTCATCACAATGCTCCATGACCACTGTCATCACAACGCTCCATGACCCCTGACAACAAAATGATCATGGACTCTTCTCATCAAAATTTCCCATGACACTTTTCATCAAAATGATCCATGTGCTTGTCATCCCAATGCTCCATGACCTCTGTAATCACAATGCTCCTTGATGCTTGTCATCACAGTGCACCATGACCCTTGTCATCACAATGCTCCATGCCTTTGTCAGCAAAATGCTCCATGACTATGTCAACAAAATGCTCCATGAGCTTATCATCACAATCCTCCATGAAACTTGGGATCACATTGCTTCATGCCCTTTTCATCACAATGCTCCATCCTACTTGAAATCAAAATGCTCCATGCCCTCTTTCATCACAATGCTCCAAACCCTTGAGATCACAATGTTCCATAACAGTTGTCATCACAATGCCCCATGAAGGTTGTCATCACAATTAAACATGGTCTTCTCATCACAATGCTCCATGACCTTTTTCATCACAATGTTCAATACACTTGTCATCACAATGCTCCCTGACACTTTTCGTCAGTATGCTCCTTGAACACTTGCATGACAAAGCTCCATGCCTTTTTCATCACAATGATACATGCCCTTTTCATCACAATGCTCCAAGCCCCCTGTAATCAAAATGCTCCATGCCCTTGTCATCACCAAGCTCCATGACACATGTCATCAGAATGCTCCATGGCCTTATCATCACAATGTTCCATGCCCTTGTAATCAAAATGCTCCAAGAACCCTGTAATCACAATGATCCATGCCCCTTTTCATGAGAATGTTCCATGAGACTTGTCATCACAAGGCTCCATGGTCTTCTCATCAAAATGCTCCAGGACCTTGTCATCACAATGCTCCATTCCCTTGTCATCACAATGCTCCATGAACATGTTCAGCCCAATGATCCATGAAATTCTCATCACAATGCTCCATTACCCTTGTCATCACAATGCTCCATGCCTTTGTCAGCAAAATGCTACAGGACTTTGTCAACACAATGCTCCATGAGCTTATCATCACAATCCTCCATGAAACTTGGGATCACATTGCTTCATGCCCTTTTCATCACAATGCTCCATGCTACTTGAAATCAAAATGCTCCATGCCCTCTTTCATCACAATGCTCCAAACCCTTGTGATCACAATGTTCCATAACAGTTGTCATCACAATGCCCCATGACGGTTGTCATCCCAATTAAACATGGTCTTCTCATCACAATGCTCCATGACCTTTTTCATCACAATGTTCAATACACTTGTCATCACAATGCTCCCTGACACTTGTCGTCAGTATGCTCCTTGAACCCTTGCATGACAAAGCTCTATGCCTTTTTCATCACAATGATACATGCCCTTTTCATCACAATGCTCCAAGCCCCCTGTAATCAAAATGCTCCATGCCCTTGTCATCACCAAGCTCCATGACACATGTCATCAGAATGCTCCATGACCTTATCATCACAATGTTCCATGCCCTTGTAATCAAAATGCTCCAAGAACCCTGTAATCACAATGATCCATGCCCCTTTTCATGAGAATGTTCCATGAGACTTGTCATCACAAGGCTCCATGGTCTTCTCATCAAAATGCTCCAGGACCTTGTCATCACAATGCTCCATTCCCTTGTCATCACAATGCTCCATGAACATGTTCAGCCCAATGATCCATGAAATTCTCATCACAATGCTCCATTACCCTTGTCATCACAATGCTCCATGCCTTTGTCAGCAAAATGCTACAGGACTTTGTCAACACAATGCTCCATGAGCTTATCATCACAATCCTCCATGAAACTTGGGATCACATTGCTTCATGCCCTTTTCATCACAATGCTCCATGCTACTTGAAATCAAAATGCTCCATGCCCTCTTTCATCACAATGCTCCAAACCCTTGTGATCACAATGTTCCATAACAGTTGTCATCACAATGCCCCATGACGGTTGTCATCCCAATTAAACATGGTCTTCTCATCACAATGCTCCATGACCTTTTTCATCACAATGTTCAATACACTTGTCATCACAATGCTCCCTGACACTTGTCGTCAGTATGCTCCTTGAACCCTTGCATGACAAAGCTCTATGCCTTTTTCATCACAATGATACATGCCCTTTTCATCACAATGCTCCAAGCCCCCTGTAATCAAAATGCTCCATGCCCTTGTCATCACCAAGCTCCATGACACATGTCATCAGAATGCTCCATGACCTTATCATCACAATGTTCCATGCCCTTGTAATCAAAATGCTCCAAGAACCCTGTAATCACAATGATCCATGCCCCTTTTCATGAGAATGTTCCATGAGACTTGTCATCACAAGGCTCCATGGTCTTCTCATCAAAATGCTCCAGGACCTTGTCATCACAATGCTCCATTCCCTTGTCATCACAATGCTCCATGACCCCTGTCATCACAATACTCCATGAACATGTTCAGCCCAATGATCCATGAAATTCTCATCACAATGCTCCATTACCCTTGTCATCACAATGATCCATGAACCCTGACAACACAATGATCCCAGACTCTTGGCATCAAAAACCTCCATGTCCCTTGTCAACCCAATGATCCATGCCCTTTTCATCCCAATGTTCCGTGACCTCTGTAATCACAATGCTCCGTGAGCTTGTCATCACAGTGCTCCATGACGCTTGTCATCAAAATGCTCCATGCGTTTGTCAGAAAAATGCTACATGACCGTGTCATCACAATGCTCCATGTGCTTGTCATCACAATACTCCATTACCATTGTCATCAAAATCCTCCATGACCCTTGGGATCAAAATGCTACATGCCCTTTTCATCAAAATGTTCCATGATCCTTGAAATCAAAATGATCCATGAAATCTGTCATCACCATGCTCCAAACCCTTGTGATCACAATGTTCCAAAACACTTGACATCACAATACTCCAGGATGCCTGCCATCACAATGCTCAATGACCTTTGTCATCACAATGCTCAATACACTTGTCATCTCCATGCTCCCTGACACTTGTCGTCACAAAGCTCCTTGAACCCTGTCATGAAAAGGCTCCATGCCTTTTACATCACAATGCTCCATGCCCTTTTCATCACAATGCTCCATGCCACTGTCATCACAATACTCCACAAGCTTGTCATCCGAATGCTCCAAGACCCTTGTCATCACAATTCTCCATGACACTTGTCATCACAATATTCCATGACAACTGTCATCACAATGCTCCATTCCCATTGTCATTACAGTGCTCCATGATGTTCGTCATCACAATTATCCATGGTCTTCTTATCACAATACTCCACGGTCTTCCGATCACAATGCTCCATGCAATGGTCATTACAATGTGCCATGTCCCTTGTCCTCACAATTCTCCCCGTCCTTGTCATCACAATGCTTCATGACACTTTTCATAACAATGTTACATGCTCATAACATCACAATTCTCCATGCATATTTCATCACAATTCTCCATCACCCCTGTCATAGAAAGCACCATGCGCTTGTCATCACAATGCTTCATGAACTTGTCATCAAAATTGTCCAAGGCCTTTGTCATCACAATGCTCCATGCCCTTGTCATCACAATGCTCCAAGCCCTTGTCATCACAATACCCCATTATATTTTTCATCATAATCCTCCGTGAAACTTGGCATCACAATGCTCCATGCCACTGCCATCACAAAGGTCCATGACATATCTCCTCATAATGCTCCATGCCCTTTTCATCACAATGCACCATGCCCCTTGTCATCCCAATAATCCATGAAACTTGTCACACCAATGTTCCATGCCCCTGTCATCAAAATGCTCCATGCCCTTGTCATCACAATGCTCCTTTACTCCACTCATCACCATGCTTCATGACATTTGTCATCACAATGCTCCATGCCCTTGTCATCACAAGGCTCTGTGACCTTTGTCACCACAATGCTCCATGAACTTTTCATCACAATGCTCTGTGACCATTGTCATCACAATGCTCGGTGCCTTTGTCAGCACAATGCTCCAAGTTCCTTGTCATCACAATACTCCATGCGATGATCACCACATTGATCCATGACCTTGTCATCACAATGCGCCATGCACTTGTCATCACAGGACTCCACTACCTTTTCAACACGATGCTCAATAAACCTTGTCTTCTCAATGCTCCATGCACTTCTCATCAAAATGCTCTCTCACCACTGATATCACAATGTTCCATCACTAGTCATCACAATACTCCCTCACCCCTGTCATCACTATGTTCCATGACCCCAGTCATCGCAATGCTACATGCCTTATCATCACAATGCTCCATGACCCCTGACATCACAATGTTCCATAACAACTCTCATCAAAATGTTCCATGACACTTTTCATCAAATTGCTCCATGACCCTGCCATCACAGTGCTCCATGTCATTGTCCTCACAATGCTCCATGAAACCTCTCATCACATTGCTCCATGCCCTTGTCATTCCGAAATTCCATGACACTTGTCATCACAATGTTTGATGCACTTCTCATCACATTGCTCCATGCCCTTGTCATTACAATCCTCCATTAACCATGCATCAGTGTTCCTTGCCCTTGTGATCACAATGCTCCATGCCCACCCTCATCACAATAATCCATGAAATTGTTCAGACCAATGCTCCATGCCCTTGTCATCACAATGCTCCTTTACCCCTGTCATAACAATGCTCCATGACCCCTGATATCACAATGTTCTAAGGCCTTATCATCACAAAACTCCATGACGCATGTCATCAGAATGGTCCATGGATTTCTCATCACAATGCTCCATGCCCTTTTCATAACAATGCTCAAGACCACTGTAAGAACCATGTCCCATGCCACTTTTCATCTCAATGCTGCATGAACCATGTCATCACAATGCACCATGCCCATCATCATAATGCTTCATGCTATGTCATCACAATGAAATCAGAATGCTCCATGACTTCTGTCATCACAATGCTCCAAACCTTTGTGATCAAAATGTTCCATAACACTTTTCATCACAATGTCCCATGATGCTCGTCATCACAACTATCCCTGGCCTTCTCATCCCAATGCTCCATGTCCTTTGTTATCACAATGCTCAATACACTTGTCATCACAATGCTCCCTGACAATTGTCATCAGTATGCTCCTTGAACCCTGTCACGACAAGGCTCCATGCCTTTTTCATCACAATGATACGAGCCCTTTTCATCACAATGCTCCAAGACCACTGAAATCACAATGCTCCATTCACTTGTCATCACAAAGCTCCAAGACGCATGTCATCAGAATGCTCCATGGTCTTCTCATCAAAATGTTCAATGCCCTTGTCATCACAATGCTCCAAGACCCCTGTAATCACAATGTTCCATGCGGCTTTTCATCAGAATTCTCCATGAGACTTGTCATCTCAAGGCTCCATGGTCTTCTCATCAAAATGGTACAGGACCTTGTCATCACAATGCTCCATTTCGTTGTCAACACTATACTCCATGATAGCTGTCATCACAATAGTCCATGAACATGTTCAGCACTATGTTCCGTGACCTTCTCATCACAATGCTCCATTACCCCTCTCATCACAATGCTCCATGACCAGAGTCATAACAATGCTCCATGACCCCTGACAGCACAATGATCCGGGACACTTCTCATCAAAATGCTCCATGACACTTGTCATCACAATGATCCATGCCCTTGTCATCCCAATGCTCCATGACCCCTGTAATCATAATTCTCCTTGATGCTAGCCATCACAGTGCTCCATGACCCTTGTCATCAAAATACTCCATGCCTTTGTCAGCAAAATGCTACATGACCTCGTCATCACAATGCTCCATGTGCTTGTCATCACAATCCTCCATTACCCTTGTCATCACAATCCTCCATGAACCTTGGGATTCCATTGCTTCATGCCAATGTCATCACAATGCTCCATGCTCCTTGAAATCAAAATGCTCCATGCACTCTATCATCACAATGCTCCAAACCATTGTGATCACAATATTCCATAACACTTGTCATCACAATGCTCCATGAAGCCTGTCATCACAATACTCGATGCCCTTGTCATCACAATGCTCCATGAACTTTGTCATCACAATGCTCAATACACTTGTCATCACAATGCTCCCTGACACTTGTCATCAAAATGCTCCTTGAACATTGTCATGGAAAGGCTCCATGCCTTTTTTTATCACAATGCTCCATGTACTTTTCATCACAATGCTCCATGCCATTGTCAGCACAATACTCCACAAGCTTGTCATCAGAATGCTCCATGACCCTTGGCATCACAATGCTCCATGACCTCTGTCATCACAATGCTCCATGACACCTCTCATCAAAATGCTCCATGCCCCTTGTCATTACAGTGTTCCATGACGCTCCTCATCACAATTATCCATGATCTTCTCATCACAATGCTCCACTGTCTTGCCATCACAATGTTCCATGCCCTGGTCATCACAATGCTCCATGTCCCTTGTCATCTTAGTTCTCCAGGTCCTGGTCATCACAATGCTCCATGACACTTCTCATCACAACGTTACATGCTCTTGTCATCATATTTCTTCATTCACTTGTCATCGCAGTGCTCCATGACCACTGTCAAAGGAACCTCCATGCGCTTGTCATGACAATGCTTCACGACCTTGTCATCCAAATTCTCAATGGCCCTTTTCATCACAATTCAACATGCCCTAGTCATCTCAATGCTCTATGACCCTTGTCATCACAATGCTCCAAGCACTTGTCATCACAATGATCCATTACTTTTTTCATCACAATACTCCATGACATTTGGCATCACAATGCTCCAAGTCATTGTCATCAAAATGGACCATGATATATGTTATCACAATGCTCCCTGACACCTATCTTTACAAACTCCAAGACCTTGTCATCACAATGCTTCATGCCCTTGTTATCACAATGCGCCATGCCCATTGTCATCCCAATAATCCATGAAACTTGTCAGAACTATGCTCCATGCCCCTGTGATCACAATGCTCCTTGCCCTTGTCATCACTATGCTCCATGACCCCTGTCATCACAATGCTCCGTGACTCCAGTCATCACAATGCTTCGTGATATTTGTCACCACGAAATCCATGAACATTTCATCACAATGCTCCTTGACCCTTGTCATCACAATGCTCCATGCACTTGTTAGCACAATGCTCCATGACCCATGTCATCACAATGTGCCATGCTCTTGTCATCACAATGCTCCACAACCTTGTCATCACAATGCTCCATAAACCTTGTCATCACAATGCTCCATGCTCTTCTCATCAAAATGCTCTCTCATCAATGATATCACAATGTTCCATCACTAGTCTTCACAATTCTCCCTCACTCCTGTCATCACTATGTTCCATGACCCCTCTCATCACGATATTACCTACCCTTATCATCACAATGCTCCATGACCCCTGACATCACAATGTTCCATAACCCCTGTCTTCAAAATGTTCCTTGACCCTTTTCTTCAAATTGCTCCATGACCCTGTCATCACAATGCCCCCTGCCTTGCTCATCACAATGCACCATGCCCTTCTCATCAAAATGCTCCATAACATTTGTCATCACTTAGCTACATGACCCTTGGTATCACAATGCTCCATGCTTTTGTCATCACAATGCTCCATGAACCCTATCATCACGTTGCTACATGCCATTGTCTTCACAAAGTTCCATGACGCTTGTCATCACAATGCTCGATGCCCTTCTCATCACTATGCTCCATGACCTTGTCATTACAATCCTCCATGACCCATGTATGGCAGTGTTCCGTACCCTTGTCCTCACATGGCTCCATGACCGTTGTCATCACAATGCTCCAAGACCCACAGTGACATTAATCAATGAGAAATTTCCCATGGTGTTAGTTCTCATTATGACACTTCTTGTAAGAGTGCTCATGTTGGCAGTGCTAGTGGTGACAGTGTTCTTGGTGACAGTGCTCATGGTGGCAGTGCCCATGGTGGGACTACCGATGGTGACACTCTCCATGGTGACAGTGCACATGATCATGGTGCATCTGGTCGTAATGAAATATAGTGACAGTCCTCATGGTGAGATTGCTCATGGTGATAGTGCCCATGGTGGGTTCCCATGGTTACAGTGCTCATGGTGACAGTGCCCATGGTGACAGTGAACACTGTGAGACTGCCTTTTGTGGCTGGGCACTTGGTGATACTTCTTATCATGATAGTGTTCAAGGTACCAGTTTCATGGTAATAGTGCTCATGGTAGCATTGCCCACAATGAGAGTGCCAAGGGTGTGAATACAGACTTTGACAGTGCCCATGGTGACTTTTCACTCTGTGACAGTGCCCATGGGGACAGTAGCACGGTGAGATTTCTCAAGGTGATAGTGCCCATTGTATCAGTTTTCATAGTGACAAGATCCATGGCGTCAGTGCCCATCATGGCATTGCTCACAGTAATAGTTCTCACGGTGAGAGTGTCCATGGTGATATTACCCACGGTTACAGTAATCAGTGATAAAATGCTCATGGTGACAGTGCCCATGGCGATAGTGCCCATGGTGAGAGTCTGCACATTGATAGTGCCCATGGTGGCAGTTCCTATTGTGAAAGTGCTCCTGATGACATTGTCCATGTTGGTAGTTACCATGGTGACAGTTCTCATGGTGATAGTAACCATGGTAACAGTGCACATGGTGGACGTGCCCATGGTGACAGTGCCCATGATGACAGTACTCATGGTGATAGTTCTCATGTTGAAAGTGCCCATGGTGACATTTCACATGGTGGCAGTGAAAAATGGTAACAATGCCCATGTTGACTGTTCTCATTGTGACAGCGCTCATGGTGAAATCCCATGCAGACAGTACTAATGGTGACAGTTCTCATGGGTGCAGTGCCCATGGTGACAGTGCTCACAATGATAATGCACATGGTGGCAATGCCCATGGTGACACGGCCCATGATGACAGTTCCCATGGGGACAGTGCCCATGGCACCATTGCCTATGGTGACAGTGCTCATGGTAACAGTGCCCATGGTGTCAGTGACCACGGTGAGAGTGCTCACAGTGAAAGTGCCCATGGTGACAGAGCTCATGGTGCCAGTCCGCATTGTGCCAGTACCCGTGGCGACAGTGCTCATGGAGACAGTGAGCACCGTGAGAGTGCTCACGGTGATAGAGCTCATGGTAATAATGCAAATGGTGATAGTGCAAATGTTGACAATACCCATGGTGACAGTACTAATGTTGAAAATACCCATGGTGGCAGTTCTCATAGCGACAGTTCTCATGGTGACAGTGCTCTTAATAGCAGTGCCTAAGGTGGTGACAGTGCTAATGGTGACAGTGCTCTTGGTGGCAGTTCCCATGGGGACAGTACTGATGGTGACACTGCATAGTTACACTGCCCATGGTAACCGTGCTCACGTTAATAGTGCACATCGTGACAGTGCCCATGGTGGTAGTTCATCTGGTGACAGTGCTAAATAGTGACAGTGCACATGCTGACAGTGTTCATGGTGATAATGCCCATGGTGACAGTGCACAGGGTGATAATGGGCACTATTACAGTGTTCATGGTGACAGAGCCCAAGGTGGCAGTGTCCATTGTGAGGGCTCACAATGACAGTGCCCATGCTGACAGTGACGACAGTAACAGTGTCCATGGTGACACTTCTCACGGTGACAGTGCCCATGGGGACAGTTAGCATGGTGAGATTTCTCACGGTGATAGTGCCTGTTGTTACAGTGCTCACAGTGACAATGCCCATTGTGCCAGTGCCCACAGAGACATTCCGCATGGTCATATTTTGCACGGTGATAGTGCCTATGGTGATATTACCCATGGTGACACTGCACATGGTTGCAGTGCAAAATGATGACAGTGCCCATGGTGACATTGCTCATGGTGACTTTGCTTACTGTGATAATCCTTACGCTGAAAGTGCCCATGATGACACTGCACATAGTGTCATTGTTCATGGTAACAGTGTTCACGGTGATAGTTCCAATGGTGAGAGTGGCCATGGTGACAGTGCCCATAGTCACAATTCTCATGGTGTAGTGCTCATAGTGACACTGCCCATGGTGAAGTTATGCAGGGTGACAGTAATCATGGTTACAGTACTCATGTTGATAGTGCCCATGGTGACAGTGCCAATGTTCCCAATTCTCACAGTGATAATGGCTATGGTGAGAGTACCTAGGGTGACAATGCCCATGGTGACAGTGCCCAAGGGGCCATGCCCATGGTGACAGTGCTCATCGTGACAGTGCTCACGTTGGCAGTGCCACTAATAAACGTGCTCATTGTGGCAGTGCTCATGGTGACAATGCTCATGGTGACAGTGCCCATGTTTTCAGTGTTTATTGTGATAGATGTCACGGTGTTAGTACCCACAAGGACAATGCCCATGCTGACAAAGCCCATGGTGATACTTCCCATTGTAAAAGTGCCCATGGTGACAGCGCCCATTGAGTCAAACCCCATGGTGACACTGCTCATGGTGACAGTGCCATTGGTGAGAGTGCCAAGAGTGACAGTGCTCATGGTGAAACTGCCCATGGACACATTGTCTATGGTGATAGTGCTCATGGTGACAACCACACGGTGACAGTGCCAATGGTGATAGTCCCAGTGGTGACAGTTCTTATGTTGAATGTGACCATGGTGAGATTTCTCATGGTGACAGTGCCTATGGTGAAAATTCTCATAGTGACAGTGCTCATGGTAACAGTGCTCATGGTGATATTACCCATGGTGACAGTACTCATGGTAAAAGTGCCCATGGTGACACTGCACATTGTGGCCATGCAAAATGGTGACAGTGCCCATGGTGATATTGATCATGATGACATTGCGTACGGTGAGAGTCCTTACGGTGATAGTGTGTATGGTGAAACTGCACACAGTTACAGTGCTCATGGTGACAGTGTTCATAGTGAGAGTGCCGATGGTGAATGTGTCCATGGTGACAGTGTCCATAGTCACAATTCTCATGGTGTAGTGCCCACGGTGACAGTGCCCATGGGGAAAAAACAGAGTGTGACAGTATTCATGGGGACATTGCTCATGGTGATAGTGCCCATAGTGAAAGTGACCATGTTTACAGCTCTCAGGGTGATAGTGCCCATGGTGACAATACCCAGGGTGACAGAGCACATGGTAAAAGTGTTCACGCTGACAATGCCCATGGTGACATTACCTAAGGTGAAAATGCCCATGCTGAGAGTGCTCATGGTAACAGTGCCCATGGTGACAAAACCCAGGGTGTCCGGCCTATGTTGACAGTGATCATGGTGACATTGCTCACATGGACAGTGCCATAAGTGACAGTGCTCATTGTGGCAGTGCTCATGGTGACTGTGCTCATGGTGACTGTGCCCATGGTTACAGTGTTTATGGTGATCGATGTCACGGTGGCTGTGCCGATGGGGACAGTGCCCACAATGACAAAGCCCATTTTGATACTTCCCATTGTGACAGTGCCCACGGTGACAGAGCAAATGGTGACAGTGCCCGAGATAAGAGTGCCCATGGTGAGAGTGATAACAGTGACTGTGCCCATGGTGACAGCAACCAGTGTGACAACGCCCATTGTGACAGTGCTCATGGTGGCCATGCCAATGCTGACAGTGCCGATGGTGATAGTGCCAATAGTGAGACTGCTCATGGTGAAACTGCCAATAGAGATACTGCCCATGGTGATAGTGCTCATCGTGACAACCCCTCGGAGGCAGGGCCAATGGTGAGAGTTCTCGTGGTGACAGTTCTCACTGTGAAAGTGACCCTGTTGAAATTGCTCATGGTGATAGTATGCATGGTGACAGTGCTCAAGGTGATACTCTCCATTTTGACAGTGCCCATGGTGACTGTTCTCATGGTGACAGTGCCTATGGTGATAATGCTCTTAGTGACAGTGCTCACGGTGACAGTGCCCACGGTAGACAGTGACCACGGTGACTGTTCTCACTGTGATAGTGCCCATGGTGACAGTGTTCACGGTGACACTCTGCATTGAGGTTGTGTCCGTGGTGACAGTGCTCAGGGTGATAGTGCTCACAGTGATATTACTCACGTTGACAGTGCCCAAGGTCACAATACCGACGGTGACAGTAATCATGGTGAAAGTGCCCATGGTGGCAGCTCTCATAGTGACAGTTCTTGTGACAGTGCTCTTGTTGGCAGTGACTATGGTGAGACTACCGATGGTGACACTGCCCATGGTGACAGTGCACATGGTCATGCTGCATCTGGTGGCAGTGCAAAATAGTGACAGTGCCCATGGTGATATTGCTCATGGTGATAGTGCCCATGGTGAGAGTGCCCATGTTTACAGTGCTCATGGTTACAGTGCCCATGCTGACAGTGCCCCTGGTGACAGTGCAGACCGTGAGAGTGCTCATGGTGGCCGTGCCCATGGTGACAGTTCTTATCATGATAATGCTCACGGTAGCAGTGTTCATGGTAATAGTGCTCACGGTGGCAGAGCCCACAATGAGAGTGCCAAACGGGAGAATACTGACTGTGACAGTCCACATGGTGACATTTCTCTCTGTGACAGTGCCCTTGGGGACAGTTAACATGGTGAGCTTTCTCATGATAAGATCTGTCACCATGGGCACGTCCACCAAGCGCACTCTCACGGTGTGCACTGTCACCAGGGGCACTGTCACTATGGGCACTGTCACCATGAGCATTGTAACCGTGGGCCCTTTACCATGGGCATTATAACTATGAGCAATATCACCATGGGCACTGTCACTATTTTACACTGCCACCAGATGCACCATGACTATGTGCACTGTCACCATGGGCAGTGTCACCATCGGTAGTCTCACCATGGACACTACCACCATGAGCACTGTCACCCACAGCACTGTCACCACGAGCACTGCCACCATGAGCACTTTCACCATGATTACTGTCACTTTGGGCACTGTCAACTTGAGTACTATCACCTTGAACACTATCACCCTGAGCACTGTCACCACGGGCACAGTCTCAATGCGGACTGTCACCATGAAGGGTCACAATGGACACTATCACGGTGAGAACAATCAACGTTGTTACTGGCACCAAGGGCACTGTCACTGTGAGCACTGTCAATAAGAGCATTATCACCATAGGCACTGTCACCGTGAGAACAGTCACCATGTGCAGTGTTAACATGGAGACTATCACCTTGAACACTGTCACTATGAGCAGTGTCACCATGAGCAATTACAACAGGGTCACTTTCACCGTGAGAACTGTCATCACCGGTACTGTCACTATTGGCACTGCCTCCGAAGGGTTGTCACGATGAGCACTATCACCATGGGCAGTGTCTCCATGGGCAGTTTCACCATGAGCACCCTCACTATTGGCACTATCAGAATTGGAACTGCCAACATCGGCACGATCACTGTGAGCACTCTCACAATGGGTGTTGTCACACTGGTCGCTGTCACCATGGGCACAGTCACCACTGGCAGTTTGACCATGGACACCGTTATCTTGGTCAATGTCACCATGGGCTCTGTCACCGGGGCACTCTCACAATGGGAAATATCATTATGGGCTATGTCAGCCTGGGCACTGTCACCGTGGGCCATGCAACCCTGACATCTATCACCATAAGCACTGTAAACATGAGCACTAACACCATGGGCACTGTCACCATGAGCACTACACCGTGAGAATTGTGACTATGGGCACTGTCACCATGGGCACATTCACCATCGGCACTCTAGCCGTGAACACCGTCACCATGAGCACTGTCACTGTCTGCAGTTTCACCATACACACGATCACTGTAAGGACTATCACCATAAGCAATGTCACCATGAGCAATATCACCATGGACCGTGTCACCATTTTGCACTGCAACCATGTGCAGTGTCACCATGGGCACTTTTACCATGAGTACTGTCACCATGGGTAATATCACCATGGGCACAGTCATTGTGAGCACTGTTACTATGAAAATTTTCACCTTAGGCACTGTCACCGTGAGAACAGTCACCATGGGCACTGTCAACATGGAGACCATCACCTTGAGCAAAGTCACCATGAGCACTGTCACCATGAGAAATGTCACCATGGTTTCATTCAACATAAGAACTGTCACCACGGGGACTATTACCATTGGCACTGTCTCCATGGGGTTGTCACCATGAACACTATCACCATGGGCAATGTCACAGAGGTGTTGTCACCATGAGCACTATCACCATGGGAAATGCCTCCATGGACAGTTTCACCATGAACACTGTCACCGTGAGCACTGTCACCATGGGCCTTGTCACACTGTGTGCTGTCACCATGGGCACTGTCACCGTGGGCACTGTCACAAAGGGAAGTATCACCATGGGCTTTGTCAGCATGGGCGCTGTCCCCGTGGCATTGACACCTTGACATATATCACCATAAACACTGTAAACATGGTCACTGTCACCATGAGCACAGTCACCATGAGCACTGCCACAATGAGCAATGTTATTTATGGCACTGTCAACATGAGCACTGTTACCATGGGCATGACACCATGGGCTCTGTCACCATGGGCATTGTCACCCTATGTACTCTCACCATAGGCATTAGCACTGTGAGAATTGTGAACATGGGCTCTGTTCCCATAGGCATTATCACAATGAGCACAGTCACCATGAGTACTGTCACCCTGGGTATTCACACCATGGGCACTGTCACTGTGAGCACTACACCATGAGAATTGTGACTATGGGCACTGTCACCATGGACACTCTCACCATGGGAACTACCACCGTGAACACTGTAACCATGAACAATGTCACTCTGTGCAGTGTCAACATGCACACTGTCACCGTAAGGACTATCATGGTAAGCAAATTCACCATGAGGAATGTCACCATGGGCAATGTCACCATTTTGCACTCCAACCATGTGCATTGTCACCATGGGTAATATCACAATAGACACTTTCACCGTGAGAAATGTGATCATGCAGAATGTCTCTATGGGCACTGGCACCATGGGCATTTTCACTGTGAGAACTCTCACAATGGGCACTGTAACCATGACAAATTTCACCATGCTAAATATCCCTATGGGCATTCTCACTGTGAGAAGGGTCACCATGGGCACTGTTACTGTCGGCACTGTCACCATGGGCACTGTCATTGTGGACACTGTCACCATGTCTACTGCCACCTTGGGCTCTGTCAACATGAACACTCTAACAATGCCTATTATCACCATGTACACTGTCACCATGGGCACTATCACCATGAGCACTGTCAGCATGTGCATTGTTACTATTTAACACTGTCACCAGGTGAACTACCACCATGGGCACTGTCACAATGTGCACTATCACCGTGAGCACAGTTACCATGGGCACTGTAACAATGCAAAGTGTCATCATCGGTACTGTCCCCATGGGAACTGCCACCAAGAGCACTGTCACCATTAGCACTGTCATCATGTGCACTCCAACTTTGGGCACTGCTAATATGAGCACTGTCACCATGAGTACTGTCGCTATGAGAACTGCCATCATGTGTATTTTCACCATGAGTACTGTCATCATGTGTATTGTCACCATTTGCACTATCACCATGAGCACTATTACCTTGAACACTATCACGGTGAGCACTCTCACTGTGGTCACTGTCACCATGGGTACTGGCACAATGCGGACTGGCACCATGAGCCCTGTCACCATGGGCACTATCACTGTGAGCACTCTAACCGTGGTCACTGTCACCATGGGCACTGTTACCATGAGCACTGTCACCATAGGCAATTGCACCATGGAAACTGGCAACATGGGCACTCTCATCATGGGCATTGTCACCATGGGCACTGTTACAATGGGCACTAGCATCAATGGCGCTATCACTGTGAGCACTGTCACCATGGGTACTGCAACCATGAGAAGTGTCTCCATGAGTACTTTCTGCATGGGTTGACACCATGTGCACTATCACCATGAGAACTGTCAACATGGGCAGGGTCTCCATTTTTCACTGACACCATGTGCAATGTCACCATGGGAACTATCACCGTGAGAACTGTCACCGTGAGTACTGTCACCATGGGAACTACCAAAATGGGCAATGTCATCATGAGCACTTTCACAATGGGAACTGCCACCATGGGTACTGTAAATGTGCGGACTCTCACCATGGTCACTATCACCATGGGCACTGTCACTGTGAGCACTGTTACCGTCGGCACTATCAGTATGAGCACTATTACTGTGAGCACTACCAGCGTGAGCACTCTCACTCTGTTAACTGTCACCATGGACACTCTCACTGTGAGCACTGTCACCTTGAGCAATGGCACAATGTAGACTGTCACCATGAGCATTGTCATCATGGGAACTATCACTGTTAGAACTGTCACTGTGGTCACTTTCAACATGTGAACTGTCACCATGGGCAGTGTCACCATTGGTAGTCTCACCATGGTCACTGCCACAATGAGCACTGTCACCAAGAGCCCTATCACCACGAGCACTGCCACCATGAGCACTGTCAAAAGAACTGTCACTATGAGAACTGGCACCATGGGCACATTCACCATGATTACTGTCACCGTGTGTATCATCACCTTGGGCACTGTCAACGTGAGTGCTATCACCGTGAGCACTATCACCCTGAGCACTGTCACCACAGGCACAGCCTCATTGAAGACGGTCACAATGAACACTGTCACCATGGGCACTATTACGGAGAGAACAGTCACCGTGTTCACTGTAACCATGGGCACTCTCACCGTGCGCACTGTAACTAAGGGTATTATCACCATAGGCACTGTCTCCGTGAGAACAGTCACCATGGGCACTGTCAACATGGAGAAGACTATCACCTTGAGCACTGTCATCTTGAGCACTGTCACCATGGGCACTATTAACATGGGTAATGTTTTCATGGGCAATTACCAGGTGAGCACTTTCAACATGGGCACTGTCATCATGGGCACTGTCACGAAGAGCACTGCCACAATGAGCAGTGTCACCATGTGTACTCTCACCATGTGCACTATCACCGACTGTAAGTTTACCATTGGCCCTATCACAAAGTGCAGTGTCACCATCGGTTCTGTTCCCATGGAATCTCTCACCAAGTGCACTGTCACCATGAGCACTGTCAAAATGAGCACTGTCACTTTGGTCCCTGCTATTATGAGCACTGTCACCCTGAGAACTGTCACTATGAAAACTGCCGCCATGGGTATTTTCACCATGAGAACTGTCACCATGGGTATTGTCACCAGTTGCACTGTCAACATGAGGAATATTACCGCGAGCACACTCACTGTGAACACTGTCAACATGGGCACTTGTACAATGTGGACATTCACCATGAGCCTTGTCACCATGGGCACTGTCACCGTGAGCACTGTCACCGTGAGCACTGTCACCGTGGGCATTGTCACCATGGGCCCTGTCATCATTGGCACTGCCACTATGGGAACTGTCACTGTGAGCACTGTCACCATGGATACTGCAATGATGAGCACTGTCAACGTGAGCACTGTCACCATGAGCACTGTCACTGTGTGCAATGTCCCCATACACACTATCACAATACGGACTATCACCGTAAGCAATATCACCATGAGCAATGTAACCATGGGCCCTGTCACCATGTGCACTATCAGCATGGGCAGTGCCACCATGGGCCCGTTATCATTGAGGACTGTCAACATGGGTAATATCACCATGGGAACTGTCACCATGAGAACTATCACCGTGAGCAATGTCATAATGGGCCCTGTCGCCATGGGTCTTGTCACTATGAGCACTGTCAGAATTGGTATTATCACAGGGAGCACTCTCACCATGGTAACTGTCCCCATGGGCACTGTCACCATGATAACTGTCATCATGGGCACTGTGACTGTGGACACTGCCACCGTGAGCATTATTACCATGAACACTGCAACCGTTAGAACTATCCTCATAAGTACTGTCTCCATGGGCAATGTCACGATTGGCATGGCCAACATGGGCACTCTCAAGGTGTGCACTGTTACTCAGGGCACTGCCACCATGGGCACTGTCACAGTGAGCACTGTCACCGTGAGCAATGCCCCAATGAGCACTGTCACTTCTGGCACTGCTTACATGAGCAGTGTCACCATGGGAAAGACACCCTGGTAATGTCACCATGGGCACTGTCACCATGAACTCTCACAGCTTGGGCATTACACCCTAGGTACTGGGACCATGGGAACATTCACTGTGAGCATTGTGACCATGAGCTCTGTCTCCTGGGTATTGTCACCATGGGCACTATCAACGTGAGAATTATGATCATTGACACTGTCAACATAGGCACTATCACCATGAGCACTGTCACCATGAGTAATGTCACCCTGGGTATTGTCACCATGGGCTCTGTCACCGTGAACACTACACTATTGGAATTGTGACTATGGACACTGTCACCAGGTTCAATACCACCATGGGCACTGTCACCATGAGCACTATCACTGTGAGCAAGTTTACCATGGGCAATGTCACAATGTGCAGAGTCACCTTCTGTAATGTCCCCAGGGGATATGCCACCAGGTGTACTGTCACCACTTGCAATGGCACCACGGGCACTGCCACCATGGGCTCTGCCACCATGAGCATTATTACGATTAACACTGCTACTGTGAGCAGTATCATCATAAATACTGTCACCATTGACACTGTCACAATTGGCACGACCACCATGTGCATACTCATGGTGTGTACTGTCACCAGTGGCACTGCCACCATATGCAGTGTCACCATGAGCACTGTAACCATGGGCACTCTCACCATGGGCACTGACATCATGGGCAGTGTCACCGTGGGCAATGTCAGCAGAGGCCTGGTCACATGGGTGCTTTCACCATGGGCATTCTCACCTTTAGCACTTTCACTATGGGTACTGTCAGCAGGGGTACAACCACCATGGGTAATGTTATCAGGGACACTTTCCAGGTGAGCATTTTCAACAAGGGCACTGTCATCATGGGCACTGTCAACATGGGCACTGTCACCATGGCCATTGTCTTCGTGGGCACTGTCAACAGTTTCACTGTCACCGTAAGCTCTCTCACCTTTGCACTGTGATGGTGGGCACTGTCACCATGCATCTATAACCTTGGGCATTGGAAGCATGAGCAGTGTCACTGAGGGCACTGCCTCCATGAGCACTATCACCATGAGCACAGCCACTATGAACTCTATCACCATAAGCACTGTCATCATTCTGCACTGTCCCCAAGTGCACTGCCACAATGAGCAGTGTCACCATGGGCACTTCCACCATGAGCACTGTCACCATGAGCACTGTCACAGTGAGCCGTGTCTCCATGGTCAGTGTCAACCTGTGCACTCTCACCAAGTGCACTATCCCCGATAGCAAGCTTACCATTGGCTCTGTCACAAAGAGCAGTGTCACCATCGGTACTGTTCCCATGGGAACTGTCACCAAGTGCACTGTCACTATGAGCAATGTCATCACGAGCACTGCCACCTTGTACCCTGCTATTATGAGCACTGTCACCCTGGGAACTATCGCTATATAAACTGCCACAATGGGTATTTTCAACATGAGTACTGTCACCATGGGTATTGTCACCGCTTGTACTGTCACCATGTGCACTATCACAGCAAGGACTATCACCTTAAGTAATATCACCAAGCATAATATCACCAGGGACTCTGTCACCATTTTGCACTGCCACCATGTGCACTCTCACCATAGGCAGTGTCACCATAGGCACTTTATTATTGAGTACTCTCTCCATGGTTAATATCACCAAGGGCATTGTCACTGTGACAACTATCACCATGAGCAATATCATGATTGGCCCAGACGTCATGGGACTTGTCACTATGAACACTGTCACAATGGGCACTATCACCGTGAGCAGTCTCACTGTGGTATCTGTCACCATGGGCACTGTCACCATGGGCACGGTCATTTTCGGCACTGTGCCATGGGCACTGTCACTGTGGGCAATGCCACCGTGAGCACTATTATGATGAACACTGCTACTGTGAGCAGTATCATCATAAATACTGTCCCCATGGACACTGTCACAATTGGCATGGCCACCATGGTCATAGTCATGGTGTGCACTCTCACCAAGGGCACTGACATCATGGGCAGTGTCACCGTGGGCACTGTCACCAGGGGCCTTGTCACATGAGTCCTGTCACCATGGGTATTCCCACCATTAGCACATTCACTATGGGTACTGTCACCAGGGGCACTACCGCCATGGATAATATTACAACGGGCACTTTACAGGTGAGCACTTTCACCATGAGCACTGTCATCATGGACACTGTCAAAATGGGCACTGTCACCATGAGCACTATCACCAAGGCCATTGTCTTCGTGGGCACTGTCAACAGTTTCACTCTCACCGTAAGCTCTCTCACCATTGCACTGTGATGGTGGGTACTGTCACCATGCGTCTATAAATGTGGGCATTGCCAGCATGAGCAGTGTCACTGAGGACACTGCCTCCATGAGCACTATAACCATGAGCACAGCCACTGTGAACTCTATCACCATAAGCACTGTCATCATCGGCATTGTCCCCATGAGCACTGCCACAATGAGCTGCGTCATGATGGGCACTTCCACCATGAGCACTGTCACCATGAGCACTGTCACAGTGAGCCGTGTCTCCATGGTCAATGTCAACATGTGCACTCTCACCAAGTGCACTATCCCTAGAGCAAGCTTACCATTGGCTCTATCACAAAGTGCAGTATCAAAATCGGTACTGTTCCCATGGGAACTGTCACCAACTGCACTGTCAATATGAGCATTCTCATCACGAGCACTGCCACCTTGTACCTTGCTATTATGAGCACTGTCACCCTGAGAACTGTTGCTATAAAAACTGCCACAATGGGTATTTTCACCATAAGTATTGTCACCATGTGTATTGTCATCATTTGTACTGTCACCATGTGCACTAACACCGCAAGGACTACCACCTTAAGCAATATCACCATGCACAATATCACCAGGGACTCTGTCACCATTTTGCACTGCCACCATGTGCACTCTCACCATAGGCAGTGTCACCATAGGCACTTTATTATTGAGTCCTCTCACCATGGGTTATATCACCATGGGCATTGTCACCGTGACAATTATCACCATGAGCAATATCATGATTGGCCCTGACGCCATGTGACTTGTCACTATGAGCACTGTCACAATGGGCACTATCACCGTGAGCAGTCTCACTGTGGTATCTGTCACCATGGGCACTGTCACCATGGACACTGTCACTTTCGGCACTGTGCCATGGGCACTGCCACCGTGAGCATTATTACAATGAACACTGCTACTGTGAGCAGTATCATCATAAATACTGTCACCATGGGCACTGTCACAATTGGCATGGCCACCATGTGCATACTCATGGTGTGCAGTGTCATCAGGGCCACTGCAACCATGGGAGTGTCACCATGAGCACTGCAACCATGGGCACTGTCACCATGGGCACTATCACCATGGGTAATGTTATCATGGGCACTTTCCAAGTGAGCACTTTCACCATGGGCACTGTCATGTGCAACGTCAACACAGGCCCTTTCACAGTGAGAACTGTCACCATGGGCACTGTCACTTTCAGCACTGTCCATGGGCACTGTCACTGTGGGCACTGCCACCATGAGCACTATTTTGATGATCATTGCTACTTTGAGCAATATCATCATAAATACTGTCACCACAGGCACTGTCCCAATTGGCATGGCCACCATGTGCATACTCATGGTGTGCACTGTAACCAGGGGCACTGCCACCATGTGCAGTTTCACCATGAGCACTGTAACCATGGGCACTGTCACCATGGGCACTATCAGCATAGGTAATGTTTTCATGGGCAATTTCCAGGTGAGCACTTTCAACATGGGCACTGTCATCATGGGCACTGTCACGAAGAGCAATGCCTCAATGAGCAGTGTCACCATGTGCACTCTCACCATGTGCACTATCACCAAGTGCAAGTTTACCATTGGCCCTGTCACAAAGTGCAGTGTCAGCATCGGTTCTATTCCCATGGAAACTCTCACCAAGTGCACTGTCACCATGAGCACTGTCACAATGAGCACTGTCACTTTGGTCCCTGCTATTATGAGCACTGTCACCCTGAGAAATGTCAGTATGAAAACTGCCGCCATGGGTATTTTCACCATGAGTACTGTCACCATGGGTATTGTCAGCAGTGGCACTGTCAACATGAGCACTATTACTGCGAGCACTATCACTGTGAACGCTGTCACCATGGGCACATGTACAATGTGGACTTTCACCATGAGCCGTGTCACCATGGGCACTGTCACGGTGAGCACTGTCACCGTGAGCACTGTCACCGTGGGCATTGTCACCATGGGACCTGTCATCATTGGCACTGCTGCCATGGGAACAGTCACTGTGAACACTGTCACCATGTGTACTGCAATGATGAGCACTGTCACCGTGAGCACTGTCACCATGAGCACTGTCACTGTGTGCAGTGTCCCCATACACACTATCACAATAAGGACTATCACCATAAGCAATATCACCGTGAACAATGTCTCCATGGGCACTGTCACCATGTGCCCTATCACCATGGGCAGGGCCACCATGGGCCCGTTATCATTGAGGACTGTCATCATGGGTAATATCACCATGGGAACTGTCACCGCGAGAACTATCACCGTGAGCAATGTCATAATCATCCCTGTCGCCATGGGCCTTGTCACTATGAGCACTGTCAGAATTGGTATTATCACAGTGAGCAGTCTCACAATGGTAACTGTCACCATGGGCACTGTCACCGTGATAACTGTCACCATGGGCACTGTGACTGTGGGCACTGCCACCGTGAGCATTATTACCATGAACACTGCAACCGTTAGAACTGTCCTCATAAGTACTGTCACCATGGGCACTGTCACGATTGGCATGGCCAACATGGGCACTCTCAAGGTGTGCACTGTTACCCAGGGCACTGCCACCATGGGCACTGTCACAGTGAGCACTGTCACCGTGAGGAATGCCACAATGAGTACTGTCAATTCTGGCACTGCTTACATGAGCAGTGTCACCATGGTCATGACACCCTGGTTATATTCACCATGGGCACTATCACCATGAGTACTCTCAGCATGGGCATTACACCATAGGTACTGGGACCATGGGAGCATTCACCGTGAGCATTGTTACCATGAGCTCTGTCACCCTGAGTATTGTCACCATGGGCACCAACACCATGAGAATAATGATCATGGACACTCTCACCATAGGCACTATAACCATGAGCACTGTCACCATGAGTAATGTCACCCTGGGTATTGTCACCATGGGCTCTGTCACCGTGAGCACTACACCATGGGAATTGTGACTATGGGCACTGTCACCAGGTGCAATACCACCATGGGCCCTGTCACCTTATGCACTATCACTGTGAGCAAGTATACCATGGGCAATGTCACAATGTGCAGAGTCACCTTCGGTAATGTCCCCAGGGGATCTGCCACCAGGTGTACTGTCACCACTAGCACTGGCACCACGGACACTGCCACCTTGGGAACTGCTATTGGGAGCACTGTCACCATGAGAACTGTCGCTATGAGAACTGTCACCATGGGTATTTTCACCATGAGTACTCTCTCCATAGTTGTTGTCACCATTTGCACTGTCAGGATGAGCACTATTGTGGTGAGCACTATCACCGTTAGCAATTTCACCATGGGCACTGGCACAATTCGGACTCTCACCAAGAGCCCAGTCACCAAGGGCACTATCAACTTGAGCACTGTCACCATAGGCAACATCAGCGTGGGCACTTTCACCGTGGGCACTGTCATCACGGGCCGTGTCACCGTGGGGAAGTGTCACAAGGGTCAATGTCACCATGGGCACTGCCCCCATAGGCACTGTCACTGTAAGCACTATTACCATGGGTAATGCAACCATGAGCACTATCACCATGAGCACTGTCAGCTTGGGTTGTCACCTTGTGCAATTTCACCTAGAGCACTGTCATGGTGGGACGTGTTACCATGCTCTCTATCACAGCAAGTACTATCACGTTAAGCAATATCGCCATGAGCAATGTCACCATTTTTACTGTCACCATGTTGCCCTGCCATCATGTGCACTATCACCATAGGCACTGTCACCATGGGCACTTTATCACTGAGTATTCTCACCATGTGTAATATCACCATGGGCATTGTCACCATGACAACTATCACTGTGAGCAATAACATGATTGGCCCTGGCTCCATGGACCTTGTCACTATGAGCACTGTCTCAATGGGCACAATCACCGTGAGCAGTCTCACTGTGGTATCTGTCACCATGGACACTGTCTCCCTTAGAACTGAAACCATGTGCACGGTCACTTTTGACACTGTGCCAAGGGCACGATCACTTTGGGCATTGCCACCATGAGCTTTATTACGATGAACACTGCTACTGTGAGCAGTATCATCATAAATACTGTCACCATGGACACTGTCACAATTGGCATGGCCACCATGTGCATACTCATGGTGTACACTGTCACCAGGGGCACTGCCACAATGTGCAGTGTCACCATGAGCTCTGTAACCATGGGCACTCTCACCATGGGCACTGACATCATGGGCAGTGTCACCATGGACACTGCCACCAGAGGCCTTGTCACATGGGTGCTGTCACCATAGGCATTCTCACCATTAGCACTATCACTATGCGTACTGTCACCAGGGGCACTAACACCATGGGTAATGTTATCAGGGACACTTTCCAGGTGAGCACTTTCAACATAGGCACTGTCATCATGGGTACTGTCAACATGGGCCATTGTCTTCGCGGGCACTGTCAACAGTTTCACTGTCACCATAAGCTCTCTCACCATTGCACTCTGATGGTGGGCACTCTCACCATGCGTCTATAAACGTGGGCATTGCCAGCATGAGCAGTGTCACTGAGGACACTGCCTCCATGAGCACTATCACCATGAGCACAGCCACTGTGAACTCTATCACCATAAGCACTGTCATCATCGGCATTGTCCCCATGAGCACTGCCACAATGAGCAGTGTCACCATGGGCACTTCCAACATGAGCACTGTCACCATGAGCACTGTCACAGTGAGCCGTGTCTCCATGGTCAATGTCAACCTGTGCACTCTCACCAAGTACACTATCCCTAGAGCAAGCTTACCATTGGCTCTGACACAAAGTGCAGTATCACCATCTGTACTGTTCCCATGGGAACTGTCACCAACGGCACTGTCACTATGAGCATTCTCATCACGAGCACTGCCACCTTGTACCCTGCTATTATGAGCACTGTCACCCTGAGAACTGTCGCTATTAAAACTGCCACAATAAGTATTTTCACCATGAGTACTGTCACCATGGGTATTGTCACCATTTGTACTGTCACCATGTGCACTATCACCGCAAGGACTATCACCTTAAGCAATATCACCATGCACAATATCACCAGGGACACTGTCACAATTTTGCACTGCCACCATGTGCACTATCACCATAGGCAGTGTCACCTTAGGCACTTTATTATTGAGTCCTCTCACCATGGGTAATATCACCATGGGCATTGTCACCGTGACAACTATCACCGTGAGCAATATCATGATTGGCCCTGATGCCATGGGACTTGTCACTATGAGCACTGTCACATTGGGCACTATCACCATGAGCAGTCTCACTGTGGTATCTGTCACAATGGCACTGTCACCATGGGCAATGTCACTTTCGGCACTGTGCCATGGGCAATGCCACCATGAGCCTTATTACGATGAACACTGTTACTGTGAGCAGTATCATCATAAATACTGTCACCATGGGCACTGTCACAATTGGCATGGCCACCATGTGCATACTCATGGTGTGCAGTGTCATCAGGGCCACTGCCACCATGGGAGTGCAACCATGAGCACTGTAACCATTGGCACTGTCACCATGGGCACTATCACCATGGTTAATGTTATCATGGGCACTTTCCAAGTGAGCACTTTCCCCATGGGCACTGTCATCATGGGCAATGTCAACACAGGCCCAGTCACAGTGAGAATTGTCACCATGGGCACTGTCACTTTCAGCACTGTCCATGGGCACTGTCACTGTGGTCACTGCCACCGTGAGCATTATTATGATGAACATTGCTATTGTGAGCAATATCATCATAAATACTGTCACCTTGGGCACTGTCCCAATTGGCACGGCCACCATGTGCATACTCATGGTGTGCACTGTCACCAGGAGCACTGCCACCATGGGCAGTGTCACCATGAGCACTGTAACCATGGGCACTGTCACGATGGGCACTATCACCATGGGTAATGTTTTCATGGGCAATTTCCAGGTGAGCACGTTCCACATGGGCACTGACATCATGGGCACTGTCACGAAGAGCACTGCCACAATGAGCACTGTCACCATGTGCACTCTCACCATGTGCACGATCACCGAGTGCAAGTTTACCATTGGCCCAGTCACAAAGTGCAGTGTCACCTTCGGTTCTGCTCCCATGGAAACTCTCACCAAGTGTACTGTCACCATGAGCACTGTCACAATGAGCACTGTCACTTTGGTCCCTGCTATTATGAGCACTGTCACCCTGAGAACTGTCACTATGAAAACTGCCGCCATGGGTATTTTCACCATGAGTACTGTCACCATGGGTATTGTCAGCAGTGACACTGTCAACATGAGCACTATTACCGCGAGCACTATCACTGTGAACACTGTCAACATGGGCACATGTACAATGTGGACTTTCACCATGAGCCCTGTCACCATGGGCACTGTCACGTGAGCACTGTCACCGTGAGCACTGTCACCGTGGGCATTGTCACCATGGGACCTGTCATCATTGGCACTGCTACCATGGGAACTGTCACTGTGAGCACTGTCACTATGGGTACTGCAATGATGAGCACTGTCAAACTGAGCACTGTCAACATGAGCACTGTCACTGTGTGCAGTGTCCCCATACACACTATCACAATAAGGACTATCACCGTAAGCATTATCACCGTGAAAAATGTCTTCATGGGCACTGTCACCATTTGCTCTATCACCATGGGCAGCGCCACCATGGGCCCGTTATCATTGAGGACTATCAACATGGGTAATATCACCATGGGAACTGTCACCGTGAGAACTATCACCTTGAGCAATGTCATAATGGGCCCTGTCGCCATGGGCCTGGTCACTATGAATACTGTCAAAATTGGTATTGTCACAGTGAGCAGTCTCACCTTGCTAACTGTCACCATGGGCAATGTCACCATGATAACTCTCACCATGGGCACTGTGACTGTGGGCACTGCCACCGTGAGCATTATTAACATGATCACTGCAACCGTTAGAACTATCCTCATAAGTACTGTCTCCATGGGCACTGTTACGATTGGCATGGCCATCATGGGCACTCTCTAGGTGTGTACTCTTACCCAGGGTACTGCCACCATGCGCACTGTCACAGTGAGCACTTTCATCGTGAGCAATGCCACAATGAGCACTATCACTTCTGGCACTGCTTACATGAGCAGTTTCACCATGGTCGTGACACCCTGGTTATTGTCACCATGGGCACTGTCACCATGAGCACTCTCAGCATGGGTATTACACCCTAAGTACTGGGACCATGGGAACATTCACCGTGAGCATTGTGACCATGAGCTCTGTCACCCTGGGTATTGTCACCATGGTCACTATCACCGTGAGGATTATTATCATGGACACTCTCACCATAGGCACTATCACCATGAGCACTGTCACCATGAGTAATGTCACCCTGGGTATTGTCACCATGGGCTCTGTCACCGTGAGCACTACACCATGGGAATTGTGACTATGGGCACTGTCACCAGGTGCAAAACCACCATGGGCCCAGTCACCATGTGCACTATCACTGTGAGCAAGTTTACCATGGGCAATATCACAATGTGCAGAGTCACCTTCGGTAATGTCCCCAGTGGATCTGCCACCAGCTGTACTGTCACCACTAGCAATGGCACCACGGACACTGCCACCTTAGGCACTGCTATAAGGATCACTGTCACCATGAGAACTGTCACTATGAGAACTGTCACCATGGGTATTTTCACCATGAGTACTCTCACCATAGGTATTGTCACCATTTGCAATCTCAGCATGAGCACTATTATGGTGAGCACTATCACCATTAGCAATTTCACCATGGGCACTGGCACAATTCGGACTCTCACCAAGAGCCCTGTCACAAAGGGCACTATCAACCTGAGCACTGTCACCATAGGCAACGTCAGCGTGAGGACTTTCACCGTAGGCACTGTCATCACGGGCAGTGTCACCATGGGGAAGTGTCACAAGGGTCAATATCACCATGCGCACTGCCACCATAGGCACTGTCACTGTGAGCACTATTACCATGGGTAATACAACCATGAGCACTGTCACCATGAGCAGTGTCAGCTTGGGTTGTCACCATGTGCAATTTCACCTAGAGCACTGTCATGGTGGGACGTGTTACCATGCCCTCTATCACAGCAAGTACTATCAGGTTAAGCAATATCGCAATGAGCAATGTCACCATTGGTACTGTCACCATGTTGCACTACCATCATGTGCACTATCACCATAGGCACTTTCACCATGGGCACTTTATCACTGAGTATTCTCACCATGGGTAATATCACCATGGGCATTGTTACCATGAAAACTATCACTGTGAGCAATATCATGATTGGCCCAGGCGCCATGGACCTTGTCACTATGAGCACAGTCTCAATGGGCACTATCACCGTAAGCCGTCTCATTGTGATATCTGTCACCATGGACACTGTCTCCCTTAGAACTGTCACCATGTGCACTGTCACTTTTGGCACTGTGCCAAGGGCACTGTCACTGTGGGCATTGCCACCATGAGCATTATTACGATGAACACTGCTACTGTGAGCAGTATCATCATAAATACTGTCACCATGGAAACTGTCACAAATGGCCTGGCCACCATGTGCATACTCATGGTGTACACTCTCACCAGGAGCACTGCCACCATGGGCACTCTCACCATGGGCACTGACATAATGGGCAGTGTCACCATGGACACTGCCACCTGGGGCCATGTCACATGGGTTCTATCACCATGGGCAATCTCACCATTAGCACTTTCACTATTGGTACTGTCACCAGGGGCACTAACACCATGGGTAATGTTATCAGGGACACTTTCCAGGTGAGCACTTTCAACATGGGCACTGTCATCATGGGTACTGTCAACATGGGCCATTGTCTTCGCGGGCACTGTCAACAGTTTCACTGTCACCATAAGCTCTCTCACCATTGCACTCTGATGGTGGGCACTCTCACCATGCGTCTATAAACGTGGGCATTGCCAGCATGAGCAGTGTCACTGAGGACACTGCCTCCATGAGCACTATCACCATGAGCACAGCCACTGTGAACTCTATCACCATAAGCACTGTCATCATCGGCATTGTCCCCATGAGCACTGCCACAATGAGCAGCGTCACGATGGGCACTTCCACCATGAGCACTGTCACCATGTGCACTGTCACAGTGAGCCGTGTCTCCATGGTCAATGTCAACCTGTGCACTCTCACCAAGTACACTATCCCTAGAGCAAGCTTACCATTGGCTCTGACACAAAATGCAGTATCACCATCTGTACTGTTCCCATGGGAACTGTCACCAACTGCACTGTCACTATGAGCATTCTCATCACGAGCACTGCCACCTTGTACCCTGCTATTATGAGCACTGTCACCCTGAGAACTGTCGCTATTAAAACTGCCACAATAAGTATTTTCACCATGAGTACTGTCACCATGGGTATTGTCACCATTTGTACTGTCACCATGTGCACTATCACCGCAAGGACTATCACCTTAAGCAATATCACCATGCACAATATCACCAGGGACACTGTCACAATTTTGCACTGCCACCATGTGCACTATCACCATAGGCAGTGTCACCTTAGGCACTTTATTATTGAGTCCTCTCACCATGGGTAATATCACCAAGGGCATTGTCACCGTGACAACTATCACCGTGAGCAATATCATGATTGGCCCTGACGCCATGGGACTTGTCACTATGAGCACTGTCACAATGGGCACTATCACCGTGAGCAGTCTCACTGTGGTATCTGTCACCATGGGCACTGTCACCATGGGCACTATCACTTTCGGCACTGTGCCAAGGGCACTGCCACCGTGAGCATTATTACGATGAACACTGTTACTGTGAGGAGTATCATCATAAATATTGTCATAATGGACACTGTCACAATTGGCATGGCCACCATGTGCATACTCATGGTGTGCAGTGTCATCAGGGCCACTGCCACCATGGGAGTGCCACCATGAGCACTGTAACCATGGGCACTGTCACCATGGGCACTATCACCATGGTTAATGTTATCGTGGGCACTTTCCAAGTGAGCACTTTCACCATGTGCACTGTCATCATGGGCACTGTCACTGTGAGCACTGTCACCGTGGGCATTGTCACCATGGGAGCTGTCATCATTGGCACTGCTACCGTGGGAACTGTCACTGTGAGCACTGTCACCATGGGTACGGCAATGATGAGCACTGTCACCGTGAGCACTGTCACCATAAGCACTGTTACTGTGTGCAGTGTGCCCATACACACTATCACAATAAGGACTATCACCGTAAGCAATATCACCGTGAACAATGTCTCCATGGGCACTGTCACCATGTGCACTATCACCATGGGCAGGGCCACCATGGGCCCGTTATCTTTGAGGACTGTCAACATGGGTAATATCACCATGGGAACTGTCCCCGTGAGAAATATCAACGTGAGCAATGTCATAATGGGCCCTGTCGCCATGGGTCTTGTCACTATGAGCACTGTCAGAATTGGTATTGTCACAAAGAGGAGTCTCACCGTGCTAACTGTTACCATGGGCACTGTAACCGTGATAACTGTCACCTTGGGCACTGTGACTGTGGGCACTGCCACCGTGAGCATTATTACCATGATCACTGCAAGTGTTAGAACTATCCTCATAAGTACTGTCACCATGGGCACTGTCACGATTGGCATGGCCATCATGGGCACTCTCAAGGTGTGCACTGTTACCCAGGGCACTGCCACCATGGGCACGGTCACAGTGAGCACTGTCACCGTGAGCAATGCCACAATGAGCAAAGTTACTTCTGGCACTGCTTGCATGAGCAGTGTCACCATGGGCATGACACCCTGGTTATTGTCACCATGGGCACTGTCACCATGAGTACTCTCAGCATGGGCATTACACCCTAGGTAGGTACTGGGACCATGGGAACATTCACCGTGAGCATTGTGACCATGAGCTCTGTCACCCTGGGTATTGTCACCATGGGCACTATCACCATGAGAATTATGATAATGGACACTGTCACCAAAGGCACTATCACCATGAGCACTGTCACCATGAGTAATGTCACCCTGGGTATGTTCACCATGGCTCTGTCACTGTGATGACTACACCATGGGAATTGTTACTATGGGCACTGTCACCAGGTGCAATACCATCATGGGCACTGTCACCATGTGCCCTAACTGTGAGCAATTTTACCATGGGCAATGTCACAATGTGCAGAATCACCTTCGGTAATGTCCACAGGGGATCCCCCACCAGGTGTACTCCCACCACTAGTAATGGCACCACGGGCACTGCCACCTTGGGCACTGCTATTAGTAGCACTGTCAACATGAGAACTGTCGCTATGAGAACTCTCACCATAGGTATTTTCACCATGAGTACTCTCACCATAGGTATTGTCACCATTTGCACTGTCAGGATGAGCACTATTATGGTGAGCACTATCACCGTTCGCAATTTCACCATGGGCACTGGCACAATTCGGTCTATCACCAAGAGCGCTGTCACAAAGGGCACTATCAACCTGAGCACTGTCACTATAAGCAACGTTAGCGTGGGGACTTTCACCGTAGGAACTGTCATCACGGGTAGTGTCACCGTGGGGTAGTGTCAAAAGGGTCAATGTCACCATGGGCACTGCCACCATAGACACTGTCACTCTGAGCACTATTACCATGGGTAATGCAACCATGAGCACTGTCTCCATGAGCACTGTCAGCTTAGGTTGTCACCGTGTGCACTTTCACCAAGAGCACTGTCATGGTGGGCCGTGTTACCATGCCCTCTATCACAGCAAGTACTATCACGTTAAGCAATATCGCCATTTGCAATGTCACCATTGGTACTGTCACCATGTTGCACTGCCGTCATGTACACTATCACCATAGGCACTGTCACCATGGGCACTTTATCACTGAGTATTCTCACCATGGGTAATATCACTATGGGCATTGTCACCATGCAACTATCACTGTGAGCAATATCATGATTGGCCCTGGCTCCATGGACTTTTTCACTATGAGCACTGTCACAATGGGCACTATCACCGTGAGCAGTCTCACTCTGGAATCTGTCACCATGGACACTGTCTCCCTTAGAACTGTCACCATGTGAACTGTCACTTTTGGCACTGTGCCATGGGCACAGTCACTGTGGGCATTGCCACCATGAGCATTATTAGGATGAACACTGCTACTGTGAGCAGTATCATCATAAATACTGTCACCATGCACACTGTCACAATTGGCATGGTCACCATGTGCATACTCATGGTGTACACTGTCACCAGGGGCACTGCCACCATGGGCAATGTCACCATGAGCCCTGTAACCATGGTCACTCTCACCATGGACACTGACATCATGGGCAGTGTCACTATGGGCACTGCCACGTGGGGCCTTGTCACATGGATGCTGTCACCATGGGCATTCTCACCATTAGCACTTTCACTATGGGTACTGTCACCAGTGGCACTAACACCATGCGTAATGTTATCAGGGACAATTTCCAGGTGAACACTTTCAACATGGGCACTGTCATCATGGGTACTGTCAACATGAGCCATTGTCTTCGAGGGCACTGTCAACAGTTTCACTGTCACCGTAAGCTCTCTCACCATTGCACTGTGATGGTGGGCTCTGTCACCATGCGTCTATAAACGTGGGCATTGCCAGCATGAGCAGTGTCACTGAGGACACTGCCTCCATGAGCACTATCACCATGAGCACAGCCACTGTGAACTCTATCACCATAAGCACTCTCATCATAGGCATTGTCCCCATGAGGACTGCCACAATGAGCAGTTTCAACATGGGCACTTCCACCATGAGCACTGTCACAGTGAGCCGTGTCTCCATGGTCAATGTCAACCTGTGCACTCTCACCAAGTGCACTACCCCTAGAGCAAGATTACCATTGGCTCTGTAACAAAGTGCAGTATCACCATTGTTACTGTTCCTATGGGAACTGCCACCAAGTGCACTGTCACTATAAGCATTCTCATCACGAGCACTGCCACCTTGTACCCTGCTATTATGAGCACTGTCACCCTGAGAACTGTCGCTATAAAAACTGCCACAATGGGTATTTTCACCATGAGTACTGTCACCATGGGTATTGTCACCATTTGTACTGTCACCATGTGCACTATCACCGCAAGGACTATCACCTTAAGCAATATCACCATGCACAATATCACCAGGGACTCTGTCCCCATTTTGCACTGCCACCATGGGCACTATCACCATAGGCAGTGTCACCATAGGCACTTTATTATTGAGTCCTCTCACCATGGGTAATATCACCGTGGGCATTGTCACCGTGACAACTATCACTGTGAGCAATATCATGATTGGCCCTGACGGCATGGGACTTGTCACTATGAGCACTTTCACAATGGGCACTATCACCATGAGCCGTCTCACTGTGGTATCTGTCACCATGAGCACTGTCACCATGAGCACTGTCACAGTGAGCCGTGTCTCCATGGTCAATGTCAACCTGTGCACTCTCACCAAGTGCACTACCCCTAGAGCAAGATTACCATTGGCTCTGTAACAAAGTGCAGTATCACCATTGTTACTGTTCCTATGGGAACTGCCACCAAGTGCACTGTCACTATAAGCATTCTCATCACGAGCACTGCCACCTTGTACCCTGCTATTATGAGCACTGTCACCCTGAGAACTGTCGCTATAAAAACTGCCACAATGGGTATTTTCACCATGAGTACTGTCACCATGGGTATTGTCACCATTTGTACTGTCACCATGTGCACTATCACCTCAAGGACTATCACCTTAAGCAATATCACCATGCACATTATCACCAGGGACACTGTAACCATTTTGCACTGCCACCATGGGCACTATCACCATAGGCAGTGTCACCATCGGCACTTTATTATTGAGTACTCTCACCATGGGGAATATCACCATGGGCATTGTCACCGTGACAACTATCACTGTGAGCAATATCATGATTGGCCCTGACGCCATGGGACTTGTCACTATGAGCATTATCACAATGGGCACTATCACCGTGAGCAGTCTCACTGTGGTATCTGTCACCATGGGCACTGTCACTGTGGGCACTGCCACGGTGAGCATTATCACTATGAACACTGCTACTGTGAGCAGTATCATCATACATACTGTCACCATGGGCATTGTCACAGTTGGCATGGCCACCATGTGCATACTCATGGTGTGCAGTGTCATTAGGGCCACTGCCACCATGGGAGTGTCACCATGAGCACTGTAACCATGGGCACTGTCACCATGGGCACTATCACCATGGGTAATGTTATCATGGGCACTTTCCAAGTGAGCACTTTCACCATGGGCCCTGTCATCATGGGCAATGTCAACACAGGCCCTGTCACAGTGAGAACTGTCAACATGGGCACTGTCACTTTCAGCACTGTCCATGGGCACTGTCACTGTGGGCACTGCCCCCGTGAGCATTATTATGATGAACATTGCTATTGTGAGCAATATCATCATAAATACTGTCACCATGGGCACTGTCCCAATTGGCACGGCCACCATGTGCGTACTCATGGTGTGCACTGTTACCAGGGGCACTGCCACCATGGGCAGTGTCACCATGAGCACTGTACAAATGGACACTGTCACCATGGGCACTATCACCATGGGTAATGTTTTCATGGGCAATTTCCAGGTGAGCACTTTCAACATGTGCACTGTCATCATGGGCACTGTCATGAAGAACACTGCCACAATGAGCAGTGTCACCATGTGCACTCTCACCATGTGCACTATCACTGAGTGCAAGTTTACCATTGGCCCTGTCACACAGTGCAGTGTCACCATCGGTTCTGTTCCCATGGAAACTCTCACCAAGTGCACTGTCACCATGAGCACTGTCACAATGAACAATGTCACTTTGGTCCCTGCTATTATGAGCACTATCACCCTGAGAACTGTCACTATGAAAACTGCTGCCATGGATATTTTCACAATGAGTACTGTCACCATGAGTATTGTCACCAGTGGCACTGTCACCGTGAGCACTATTACCGCGAGCTCTATCACTGTGAATGCTTTCACCATCGGCATATGTACAATGTGTACTTTCCCCATGAGCCCTGTCACCATGGGCACTGTCACGGTGAGCACTGTCACCGTGAGCACTGTCACCATGGGCATTGTCACCATGGGCCCTGTCATCATTGGCACTGCTACAATGGGAACTGTCACTGTGAGCACTTTCACCGTGGGTACGGCAATGATGAGCACTGTCACCGTGAGCACTGTCACCATGATCAATGTCACTGTGTGCCGTGTCCCCAGACACACTATCACAATAAGGACTATCACCGTAGCAATATCACCGTGAACAATATCTCCATGGGCACTGTCACCATGGGCAGTGTCACCATTGGCCCGTTATCATTGAGGACTGTCAACATGGGTAATATCACCAAGGGAACTGTCTCCATGAGAACTATCACCGTGAGCAATGTTGTAAAGGGCCCGGTCGCCATGGGCCTTGTCACTATGAGCACTGTCAGAATTGGTATTATCACATTGAGCAGTCTCACATGGTAACTGTCACCATGGGCTCTGTCACTGTGATTACTGTCACCATGGGCACTGTGACTGAGGGCACTGCCACCGTGAGCATTATAAACATGAACACTGCAACCGTTAGAACTATCCTCATAAGTACTGTCACCATGGGCACTGTCACGATTGGCATGGCCAACATGGGCACTCTCAAGGTGTGCACTGTTACCCAGGGCACTGCCACCATGGGCACTGTCACAGTGAGCACTTTCACAGTGAGCAATGCCACAATGAGCACTATCACTTCTGGCACTGCTTACATGAGCAGTGTCACCATGGGCATGACACCCTGGATATTGTCAACATGGGCACTGTCACCATGAGCACTCTCAGCATGGGCATTACACACTAGGTACTGGGACCATGGGAACATTCACCGTGAGCATTGTGACCATGAGCTCTGTCACCCTGGGTATTGTCACCATTGGCACTATCACCGTGAGAATTATGATCAGGGACACTGTCACCATAGGCACTATCACCTTGAGCACTGTCACGATGAGTAATGTCACCCTGGGTATTGTCACCATGGGCTCTGTGACCGTTAGCACTACACCATGGGAATTGTGACTATGGGCACTGTCACCAGGTGCAATACCACCATGGGCCCAGTCACTATGTTTACTATCACTGTGAGCAAGTTTACCATGGGCAATATCACAATGTGCAGAGTCACCTTCGGTAATGTCCCCAGGCGATCCGCCACCAGGTGTACTGTCACCACTAGCACTGGCACCACGGGCACTGCCACCTTGGGCACTGCTATTAGGATCACTGTCACCATGAGGACTGTCGCTATGAGAACTGTCACCATGGTTATTTTCACCATGAGTACTCTCACCATACGTATTGTCACCATTTGCACTCTCAGCATGAGCACTATTATGGTGAGCACTATCACCATTAGCAATTTCAACATGGGCACAGGCACAATTCGGACTCTCACAAAGAGCCCTGTCTCCAAGGGCACTATCAACCTGAGCACTGTCACAATTGGCAACGTCAGCATGGGGACTTTCACCGTAGGGACTGTCATCATGGGCAGTGTCACCGTGGGGAAGTGTCACAAGGGTCAATGTCACCATGGGCACTGCCACCATAGGCACTGCCACTGTGAGCACTATTACCATGGGTAATGCAACCATGAGCACTGTCACCATGAGCACTGTCAGCTTAGGTTGTCACCGTGTGCACTTTCACCAAGAGCACTGTCATGGTGGGCCGTGTTACCATGCCCTCTATCACAGCAAGTACTATCACGTTAAGCAATATCGCCATGAGCAATGTCACCTTTGGTAATGTCACCATGTTGCACTGCAATCATGTGCACTATCACCATAGGCACTGTCACCATGGGCACTTTATCACTGAGTATTCTCACCATGGGTAATATCACCTTGGGCATTGTTACCATGACAACTACCACTGTGAGCATTATTATGATTGGCCCTGGCGCCATGGACCTTGTCACTATGAGCACTGTCTCAATGGGCACTATCATCGTGAGCAGTCTCATAGTGATATATTTCACCATGGACACTGTCTCCCTTAGAACTGTCACCATGTGCACTGTCACTTTTGGCACTGTGCCAAGGGCACTGTCACTGTGGGCATTGCCACCATGAGCATTATTAGGATGAACACAGCTACTGTGAGCTGTATCATCATATATACTCTCACCATGGACACTGTCACAATTGGCATGGTCACCATGTGCATACTCATGGTGTACACTGTCACCAGGGGCACTTCCACCATGGGCACTGTCACCATGGGCAATGACATCATGGGCAGTGTCACCGTGGGCACTGCCACCAGGGGCCTTGTCACCTGGGTGCTGTCACCATGGGCATTCTCACCATTAGCACTTTCACTATGGGTACTGTCACCAGTGGCACTAACACCATGCGTAATGTTATCAGGGACACTTTCCAGATGAGCACTTTCGACATGGGCACTGTCATCATGGGTACTGTCAACTTGGGCCATTGTCTTCGTGGGCACTGTCAACAGTATCACTATCACCGTAAGCTCTCTCACCATTGCACTGTGATGGTGGGCACTGTCACAATGCGTCTATAAACGTGGGCATTGCCAGCATGAGCAGTGTCACTGAAGACACTGCCTCCATGAGCACTATCACCATGAGCACAGCCACTGTGAACTCTATCACCATAAGCACTGTCATCATCGGCATTGTCCCCATGAGCACTGTCACAATGAGCAGCGTCATGATGGGCACTTCCACCATGACCACTGTCACCATGAGCACTCTCACAGTGAGCCGTGTCTCCATGGTCAATGTCAACCTGTGCACTCTCACCAAGTGCACTATCCCGAGAGCAAGCTTACCATTGGCTCTGTCACAAAGTGCAGTATCACCATAGTTACTCTTCCTATGGGAACTGTCACCAAGTGCACTGTCACTATGATCATTGTCATTATGAGTACTGCCACCTTGTATCTTGCTATTATGAGCACTGTCACCCTGAGAACTGTCGCTATAAAAACTGCCACAATGGGTATTTTCACCATGAGTACTGTCACCATGGGTATTGTCACCATTTGTACTGTCACCATGTGCACTATCACCGCAAGGACTATCACCTTAAGCAATATCACCATGCACATTATCACCAGGGACACTGTCACCATTTTGCACTGCCACCATGGGCACTATCACCATAGGCAGTGTCACCATCGGCACTTTATTATTGAGTCCTCTCACCATGGGTAATATCACCATGGGCATTGTAACCGTGATAACTATCAGTGTCAGCAATATCATGATTGGCCCTGACGCCATGGGACTTGTCACTATGAGCACTTTCACAATGGGCACTATCACCATGAGCCATCTCACTGTGGTATCTGTCACCATGGGCACTGTCACCATGGACACTGTCACTTTCGGCACTGTGCCATGGGCACTGCCACCGTGAGCATTATTACGATGAACACTGCTACTGTTAGCAGTATCATCATAAATACTGTCACCATGGGCACTGTCACAGTTGGCATGGCCACCATGTGCATACTCATGGTGTGCAGTGTCATCAGGGCCACTGCCACCATGGGAGTGTCACCATGAGCTCTGTAGCCATGGGCACTGTCACCATGGGCACTATCACCATGGGTAATGTTATCATGGGCACTTTCCAAGTGAGCACTTTCACCATGGGCACTGTCATCATGGGCAATGTCAACACAGGCCCTGTCACAGTGAGAACTGTCACCATTGGCACTGTCACTTTCAGCACTGTCCATGGGCACTGTCACTGTGGGCACTGCCACCGTGAGCATTATTATGATGAACATTGCTACTGTTAGCAATATCATCATAAATACTGTCACCATGGGCAATGGCCCAATTGGCACGGCCACCATGTGCATACTCATGGTGTGCACTGTCACCAGGGGCACTGCCACCATGTGCAGTGTCACCATGAGCACTGTAGCCATGGGCACTGTCACCATGGGCACTATCACCATGGGTAATGTTTTCATGGGCAATTTCCAAGTTAGCACTTTCAACATGGGCCCTGTCATCATGGGCACTGTCACGAAGAGCACTGCCACAATGAGCAGTGTCACCATGTGCACTCTCACCCTGTGAACGATCACCGAGTGCAAGTTTACCATTGGCCCTGTCACAAAGTGCAGTGTCACCTTCGGTTCTGTTCCCATGGAAACTCTCCCCAAGTGCACTGTCACCATGAGCACTGTCACAATGAGCACTGTCACTTTGGTCCCTGCTATTATGAGCACTGTCACCCTGAGAACTGTCACTATGGAAACTGCCGCCATGGGTATTTTCACCATGAGTACGGTCACCATGGATATTGTCACCATGAGTACCCTCACCATAGTTATTGTCACCATATGCACCCTCAGCATGAGCACTATTATGGTGAGCACTATCACCGTTAGCACTTTAACCATGGGCACTGGCACAATTCGTACTCGGACCAAGAGCCCTGTCACCATGGGCACTATCACCTTGAGCACTGTCACCATAGGCAACATCAGCGTGGGCACTTTCACCATGGGCACTGTCATCATGTGCAGTGTCACCGTTGGAAGTGTCACAATAGGCAATGCCATCATGGGCACTGCCACCATAGGCACTGTCACCATGAGCACTCTCAGTATGGTTTGTCACCTTGTGCACTTTCACCAAGGGCACTGTCATGGTGGGCAGTGTTACCATGTGCTCTATCACCGCAAGTACTATCACATTAAGCAATGTCACCATGAGCAATGTCACTATTGTACTGTCACCATGTTGCACTGCCATCATGTGCACTATCACCATAGGCACTGTCACCATGGGCACTTTATCATTGAGTACTCTCACCATGGGTAATATCACCATGGGCATTTTCACCATGACAACTATCACTGTGAGCAATATCATGATTGGCCCTGGCGCCATGGACCTTGTCACTATGAGCACTGTCACAATGGGCACTATCACCGTGAGCAGTCTCACTGTGGTATCTGTCACCATGGACACTGTCTCCCTTAGAACTTTCACCATGGGCACTGTCACTTTTCGCACTGTCCACGGGCACTGTCACTGTGGGCACTGCCACCGTGAGAATTATTAAGATGAACATTGCTACTGTGAGCACTATCATCATCAATACTGTCACATGGACACTGTCCCAATTGGCACGGTCTCCATGTGCATACTCTTGGGGTGCACTGTCACCTGGGGCAGTGACATCATGGGCAGTGTCACCATGAGCACTGTAACCATGGGCACTCTCACCATCAGCACTGACATCATGGGCAGTGTCACAATGGGCACTGTCACCATTGGCCTTGTCACATGGGTGCTGTCAAAAACGGGCATTCTCACCATTAGCTCTTTCACTATGAGTACTGTACCAGGGCCACTACCACCATGGGTATTGACATCATGGGCACGTTCCAGGTGAGCACTTTCACCATGGGCACTGTCATCATGGGCACTGTCCCCATGAGCACTGCCACCATGTCCATTGTCCTCGTGGGCAGTGTCAGCATTTGCACTGTCACCTTGAGCTCTCTCACCATTGCACTGTGATCGTGGACACTGTCACCATGCGTCTATCACCTGGGCATTGCCAGCTTGGGCAGTGTCACTAAGGGCACTGCCTCCATGAGCACTATCACTATGAGCACTGCCACTGTGAACTCTATCACCTTAAGCACTGTCATCATCGGCACTGTCCCCATGTGCACAGACACAATGAGCTGTGTCACCATGGGCACTTCCACCATAAGCACTGTCACCATGAACTTTCTCACAGTGAGCCATGTCTCCATGGGCAATGTCACCATGGGCACTTTCACCATGTGACCTATCACTGTGAGCAAGTTTACCGTTGGCTCTGTCACAAAGTGCAGTGTCACCTTCGGTACTGTTCCTATGGAAACTGTCAACAAGTGCACTGTCACCATGAGCACTGTCACAATGAGCACTGTCACTTTGGTCCCTGCTATTATGAGCACTGTCACCCTGAGAACTGTCACTATGAAAACTGCCGCCATGGGTATTTTCACCATGAGTACTGTCACCATGGGTATTGTCACCAGTTGCACTGTCATCATGAGCACTATTACCGCGAGCACTATCACTGTGAAATCTCTCACCATGGGCACTTGAACAATGTGGACTTTCACCATGAGCCCTGTCACCATGGGCACTGTCACTGTGAGCACTGTCACCGTGAGCACTGTCACCATGTGCATTGTCACCATGGGCCCTGACATCATTGGCACTGCCACCATGGAACTGTCACTGTGAGCACTGTCACCATGGTTACTGCAATGATGAACACTGTCACCATGAGCAATGTCACCATGAGCACTGTCACTGTGTGCAGTGTCCCCATACACACTATCACAATAAGGACTATCACCGTAAGCAATATCACCGTGAGCAATGTCACCATGGGCACTGTCACCATGGGCAGGTTATCATTGAGGACTGTCAACATGGGTAATAAAACCATGGGAACTGTCACCGTGAGAACTATCACCGTGAGCAATGTCATAATGGTCCCTGTCACCATGGGCCTTTTCACTATGAGCACTGTCAGAATTGGTATTATCACAGTGAGCAGCCTCACCATAGTTACTGTCCCCATGGGCACTGTCAACGTGATAACTTTCACCATGGGCACTGTGACTGTGGGCAATGCCACCGTGAGCATTATTACCATGAACACTGCAACCATTAGAACTATCATATAAGTACTGTCACCATGGGCACTGTCACGATTGGCATGGCCAACATGGGCACTCTCAAGGTGTGCACTGTTACCCAGGGCACTGCCACCATGGGCACTGTCACAGTGAGCACTGTCACCATGAGGAATGCCACAATGAGCACTGTCTCTTCTGGCACTGCTTACATGAGTAGTGTCACCATGGGCATGACACCCTGGTTATTGTCACCATGGGCACTGTCACCATGAGCACTCTCAGCATGGGCATTACACCCTAGGTAGGTACTGGGACCATGGGAACATTCACCGTGAGCATTGTGACCATGAGCTCTGTCACCCTGGGTATTGTCACCATGGGCACTATCACCGTGAGAATCATGATCATGGACACTGTCACCCTAGGCACTATCACCATGAGCACTGTCAACATGAGGAATGTCACCCTGGGTATTGTCACCATGGGCTCTGTCACTGTGAGGACTACACCATGGGAATTGTGACTATGGGCACTGTCACCAGGTGCAATACCATCATGGGCCCAGTCACCATGTGCACTATCACTGTGAGCAAGGTTACCATGGGCAATGTCACAATGTGCAGAGTCACCTTCGGTAATGTCCCCAGTGGATCCGCCACCAGGTGTACTCCCACCACTAGCAATGGCACCACGGGCACTGCCACCTTGGGCACTGCTATTAGGAGCACTGTCACCATGAGAACTGTCGCTATGAGAACTCTCACCATGGGTATTTTCACAATGAGTACTCTCACCATAGGTATTGTCACCATTTGCACTCTCAGCATGAGCACTATTATGGTGAGCACTATCACCGTTAGCAATTTCACCATGGGCACTGGCACAATTCAGAGTATCACCAAGAGCCCTGTCACAAAGGGCACTATCAACCTGAGCATGGTCACCATAGGCAACGTCAGCGTGGGGACTTTCACCGTAGGCACTGTCATCACGGGCAGTGTCACCGTAGGGAAGTGTCACAAGGGTCAATGTCACCATGGACACTGCCACCATAGGCACTGTCACTCTGAGCACTATTACCATGGATAATGCAACCATGAGCACTGTCACCATGAGCACTGTCACCTTGGGTTGTCACCGTGTGCACTTTCACCAAGAGCACTGTCATGGTGGGCAGTGTTACCATGCCCTCTATCACAGCAAGTACTATCACGTTAAGCAATATCGCCATGAGAAATGTCACCATTGGTACTGTCACCATGTTGCACTGCTGTCATGTACACTATCACCATAGGCACTGTCACCATGGGCACTTTCTCACTGAGTATTCTCACCATGGGTAATATCACCATGGGCATTTTCACCATGCAACTATCACTGTGAGCAATATCATGATTGGCCCTGGCTCCATGGAACTTTTCACTATGAGCACTGTCACAATGGGCACTATCACCGTGAGCAGTCTCACTGCGGTATCTGTCACCATGGACACTGTCTCCCTTAGAACTGTCACCATGTGCACGGTCACTTTTGGCACTGTGCCAAGGGCACTGTCACTGTGGGCATTGCCACCATGAGCATTATTACGATGAACACTGTTACTGTGAGCAGTATCATCATAAATACTGTCACCATGGACACTGTCACAATTGGCATGGCCACCATGTGCATACTCATGTTATACACTGTCACGAGGGGCACTGCCACCATGGGCAATGTCACCATGAGCACTGTAACCATGGTCACTCTCACCATGGGCACTGACATCATGGGCAGTGTCACCGTGGGCACTGTCACCAGGGGCCTTGTCACATGGGTGCTGTCACCATGGGCATTCTCACCATTAGCACTTTCACTATGGGTACTGTCACCAGAGGCACTAACACCATGGGTAATGTTATCAGCGACAATTTCCAGGTGGGCACTTTCAACATGGGCACTGTCATCATGGGTACTGTCAACATGGGCCATTGTCTTCGTGGGCACTGTCAACAGTTCCACTGTCACTGTAAGCTCTCTCAACATTGCACTGTGATGGTGTGCACTGTCACCATGCGTCTATAAAGGTGGGCATTGCCAGCATGAGCAGTGTCACTGAGGACACTGCCTCCATGAGCACTATCACCATGAGCACAGCCACTGTGAACTCTATCACCATAAGCACTGTCATCATCGGCATTGTCCCCATGAGCACTGCCACAATGAGCAGTGTCACCATGGGCACTTCCAACATGAGCACTGTCACCATGAGCACTGTCACAGTGAGCCGTGTCTCCATGGTCAATGTCAACCTGTGCACTCTCACCAAGTACACTATCCCTAGAGCAAGCTTACCATTGGCTCTGACACAAAGTGCAGTATCACCATCTGTACTGTTCCCATGGGAACTGTCACCAACTGCACTGTCACTATGAGCATTCTCATCACGAGCACTGCCACCTTGTACCCAGCTATTATGAGCACTGTCACCCTGAGAACTGTCGCTATTAAAACTGCCACAATAAGTATTTTCACCATGAGTACTGTCACCATGGGTATTGTCACCATTTGTATTGTCACCATGTGCACTATCACCGCAAGGACTATCACCTTAAGCAATATCACCATGCACATTATCACCAGGGACACTGTCACCATTTTGCACTGCCACCATGGGCACTATCACCATAGGCAGTGTCACCATCGGCACTTTATTATTGAGTCCTCTCACCATGGGTAATATCACCATGGGCATTGTAACCGTGACAACTATCAGTGTGAGCAATATCATGATTGGCCCTGACGCCATGGGACTTGTCACTATGAGCACTTTCACAATGGGCACTATCACCATGAGCCATCTCACTGTGGTATCTGTCACCATGGGCACTGTCACCATGGACACTGTCACTTTCGGCACTGTGCCATGGGCACTGCCACCGTGAGCATTATTACGATGAACACTGCTACTGTGAGCAGTATCATCATAAATACTGTCACCATGGGCACTGTCACAGTTGGCATGGCCACCATGTGCATACTCATGGTGTGCAGTGTCATCAGGGCCACTGCCACCATGGCAGTGTCACCATGAGCTCTGTAGCCATGGGCACTGTCACCATGGGCACTATCACCATGGGTAATGTTATCATGGGCACTTTCCAAGTGAGCACTTTCACCATGGGCACTGTCATCATGGGCAATGTCAACACAGGCCCTGTCACTGTGAGAACTGTCAGCATGGGCACTATCACTCTCAGCACTGTCCTTGGGCACTGTCACTGTGGGCACTGCAACCGTGAGCATTATTATGATGAACATTGCTACTGTGAGCCATATCATCATAAATACTGTCACCATAGGCACTGTCCCATTTGGCACGGCCACCATGTGCATACTCATGGTGTGCACTGTCACCAGGGGCACTACCACCATGGGCAGTGTCACCATGAGCACTGTAACCATGGGCACTGTCACCATGGGCATTATCACCATGGGTAATATTTTCATTGGCTATTTCCAAGTGAGCAATTTCAACATGGGCACTGTCATCATGGGCACTGTCACGAAGAGCACTGCCACAATGAGCAGTGTCACCATGGGCACTCTCACCATGTGCAGTATCACTGAGTGCAAGTTTACCATTGGTCCAGTCACATAGTGCAGTGTCACCATCGGTTCTGTTCCCATGGAAACTCTCACCACATGCACTGTCACCATGAGCACTGTCACAATGAACAATGTCACTTTGGTCCCTGCTATTATGAGCACTGTCAACCTGATAAATGTCACTATGAAAACTGCCGCCATGGGTATTTTCAACATGAGTACTGTCACCATGGGTATTGTCACCAGCGGCACTGTCACCATGAGCACTATTACCACGAGCACTATCACTGTGAACGCTGTCATCATGGGCACATGTACAATGAGGACTTTCACCATGAGCCCTGTCACCATGGGCACTGTCACTGTGAGCACTGTCACCGTGAGCACTGTCACCATGGGCATTGTCACCATGGGCCCTGTCATCATTGGCACTGCTACAATGGGAACTGTCAGTGTGAGCACTGTCACGATGGATACTGCAATGATGAGCACTGTCACCTTGAGCACTGTCACCATGAGCACTGTCACTGGGTGCAGTGTCCGCATACACACTATCACAATAAGGACTATCACCGTAAGCAATATCACCGTGAAAAATGTCTCCATGGGCACTGTCACCATGTGCACTATCACCATGGGCAGTGTCACCATTGGCCCGTTATCATTGAGGACTGTCAACATGGGTAATATCACCATGGGAACTGTCACCATGAGAATTATCACCGTGAGAAATGTCATAATGGGCCCGGTCGCCATGGGCCTTGTCACTATGAGCACAGTCACAATTGGTATTATCACAGTGAGCAGTCTCACATGGTAACTGTCACTCTGGGCTCTCTCACTGTGATAACTGTCACCATGGTCACTGTGACTGAGGGCACTGCCACCGTGAGCATTATTAACATGAACACTGCAACCGTTAGAACTATCATCATAAGTACTGTCACCATGGACACTGTCACGATTGGCATGGCCAACATGGGCACTCTCAAGGTGTGCACTGTTACCCAGGGCACTGCCACCATGGGCACTGTCACAATGAGCACTGTCACCGTGAGCAATGCCACAAGAGCACTATCACTTCTGGCACTGCTTACATGAGCAGTGTCATCATGGGCATGACACCCTGGATATTGTCACCATGGGCACTGTCACCATGAGCACTCTCAGCATGGGCATTACACCCTAGGTAATGGGACCATGGGAACATTCACCGTGAGCATTGTGACCATGAGCTCTGTCACCCTTGGTATAGTCACCATTGGCACTATCACCGTGAGAATTATGATCATGGACACTGTCACCATAGGCACTATCACCATGAACACTGTCACCATGAGTAATGTCACCTTGGGTAATGTCACCATGGGCTCTGTCACCGTGAGCATTACACCACGGGAATTGTGACTATGGGCACTGTCACCAGGTGCAATACCACCATGGGCCCTGTAACCATGTGCACTATCACTGTGAGCAAGTTTACCATGGGCAATGTCACAATGAGCAGAGTCACCTTCGGTAATGTCCCCAGGGGATCTGCCACCAGGTGTACTGTCACCACTAGCACTGGCACCACGGGCACTGCCACCTTGGGCACTGCTATTAGGAGCACTGTCACCATGAGAACTGTCGCTATGAGAACTGTCACCATGGGTATTTTCACCATGAGTACTCCCACAATAGGTATTGTCAACATTAACACTACCAGCATGAGCACTATTATGGTGAGCTCTATCACCGTTAGCAATTTCACCATGGGCACTGGCACAGTTCGGACTCTCACCAAGAGTGCTGTCACCAAGGGCAATATCAACGTGAGCACTGTCACCATAGGCAAAGTCAGCGTGGGCACTTTACCGTGGGCACTGTCATCACGGGCAATGTCACCGTGGGGAAGTGTCACAATGGGCAATGTCACCATGGGCACTGCCACCATAGGCACTGTCACTGTGAGCACTGTCACCATGGGTAATGCAACCATGAGCACTCTCACCATGAGCACTGTCAGCTTGGGTTGTCACCGTGTGCTCTTTCACCAAGAGCAGTGTCATGGTGGGCAGAGTTACCATGCGCTCTATCACTTCAAGTACTATCACGTTAAGCAATGTCGCCATAAGCAATGTCACCATTGGTACTGTCACCATGTTGCACTGCCATCATGTGTACTACCACCATAGGCACTGTCACCATGGGCACTTTATCATTGAGTGCTCTCACCATGGGTAATATCACCATGGGCATTGACACCATGACAACTATCACGGTGAGCAATATCATGATTGGCCCTGGAGCCATGGACCTTGTCACTATGAGCACTGTCACAATGGGCACTATCACTTTGAGCAGTCTCACTGTGGTATCTGTCACCATGGACACTGTCTCCCTTAGAACTGTCACCATGTTCACTGTCAATTTTGGCACTGTCCACGGGCACTGTCACTGTGAGCATTGCCACCGTGAGTATTATTATGATGAACACTGCTACTGTGAGCAGTATCATCATAAATACTGTCCCCATGGACACTGTCACAACTTGCAGGGCCACCATGTGCATACTCATGGTGTGCACTCTCACCAGGGGCACTGCCACCATAGGCAGTGTCACCATGAGCACTGTAACCATAGGCACTCTGACCATGGACAGTGACATCATGGGCAGTGTCACCGTGGTCAATGTCACCAGGTGCCTTGACACATGAGTGCTGTCACATTGGGCATTCTCATCTTTAGCACTTTCACTATGGGTACTGTCACCAGGAGCACTACCTTCCATGGGTAATGTTATCAGGGGCACTTTCCTGGTGAGCACTTTCAACATGGGCACTGTCATCATGGGCACTGTCAACGTGGGCACTGTGCCCATGGACAATGTCTTTGTGGGTACTGTCAACAGTTTCACTATCACCATAACCTCTCTCACCATTGCAATGTGATGGTGGGCACTGTCACCATGCGTCTATGAACGTGGGCATTGCCAGCATGAGCAGTGTCACTGAGGGCACTGCGTCCATGAGCACTATCATCATAAGCACAGCCACTGTGAACTCTATCACCATAAGCACAGTCATCATTGTCACTGTCCCCATGAACATTGCCACAATGAGCAGTGTCACCATGGGCACATCCACCATGAGCACTGTCACCATGAGCACTGTCACAGTGAGCCATGTCTCCATGGTCAATGTCAACACGTGCCCTCTCACCAAGTGCACTATCCCCAAAAGCAAGCTTACCATTGGCTCTGTCACAAAGTGCAGTATCACCATCGGTACTGTTCCCATGGGAACTGTCACCAACTGCACTGTCACTATGAGCATTGTCATCACGAGCACTGCCACCATGTACCCTGCTATTATGAGCACTGTCACCCTGAGAACTGTCGCTATAAAAACTGCCACAATGGGTATTTTCACCATGAGTACTGTCACCATGGGTATTGTCACCATTTGTACTGTCACCATGTGCACTATCACCGCAAGGACTATCACCTTAAGCAATATCACCATGCACAATATCACCAGGGACTCTGTCCCCATTTTGCACTGCCACCATGGGCACTATCACCATAGGCAGTGTCACCATAGGCACTTTATTATTGAGTCCTCTCACCATGGGTAATATCACCGTGGGCATTGTCACCGTGACAACTATCACCGTGAGCAATATCATGATTGGCCCTGATGCCATGGGACTTGTCACAATGAGCACTGTCACAATGGGCACTATCACTGTGAGCAGTCTCACTGTGGTATCTGTCATCATGGGCACTGTCACCATGGGCACTGTCACTTTGGGCAATGTGCCATGGGCACAGTCACTGTGGGCACTGCCACCGTGAGCTTATTACGATGAACACTGCTACTGTAAGCAGGATCATCATTAATACTGTCACCATGGGCACTGTCCCAATTGGCACGGCCACCATGTGCATACTCATGGTGTGCAGTGTCATCAGGGCCACTGCCACCATGGGCAGTGTCACCATGAGCACTGTAACCATGGGCACTCTCACCATGGGAACTATCACCATGGGTAATGTTTTTATGGGCAATTTCCAGTTCTGCACTTTCAACATGGGCACTGTCATCATGGGCACTGTCACGAAGAGCACTGCCACAATGAGAAGTGTCACCATGTGCACTCTCACCATGTGCACGATCACCGAGTGCAAGGTTACCATTGGCCCTGTCACAAAGTGCAGTGTCACCTTCGGTTCTGTTCCCATGGAAACTGTCATCAAATGCACTGTCACCATGAGCACTGTCACAATGAGCACTGTCACTTTGGTCCCTGCTATTATGAGCACTGTCACCCTGAGAAATGTCAGTATGAAAACTGCCGCCATGGTTATTTTCACCATGAGTACTGTCACCATGGGTATTGTCACCAGTTGCACTGTCACCATGAGCACTATTACCGCGAGCACTATCCCTGTGAACACTGTCACCATGGGCACTTGTGCAATGTGGACTTTCACCATGAGCCCTGTCACCATGGGCACTGTCACTGTGAGCACTGTCACCGTGAGCACTCTCACTGTGGGCATTGTCACCATTGGCCCAGTCATCATTGTCACTGCCACCATGGGAAATGTCACAGTGAGCACTGTCACCTTGTGTACTGCAATGATGAGCACTCTCACCATGAGCAATGTCACCATGAGCACTGTCACTGTGTGCAGTGTCCCCATACACACTATCACAATAAGGACAATCACCGTAAGCAATATCACCTTGAGCAATGTCACCATGGGCACTGTCACTATTGGCAGTGTCACCATGGGCAGGTTATCATTGAGGACTGTCAACATGGGTAATATCACCATGGGAACTGTCACCATGAGAAATATCACAGTGAGCAATGTCATAATGGTCCCAGTCACCATGGGCTTTGTCACTATGAGCACTGTCAGAATTGCTATTATCACAGTGAGCAGCCTCACCATGTTAACTGTCCCCATGGGCACTGTCACCGTGATAACTCTCACCATGGGCACTGTGACTGTGGGCACTGCCACCGTGAGCATTAATACCATGAACACTGCAACCGTTAGAACTATCATCATAAGTACTGTCACCATGGACACTGTCACGATTGGCAGGGCCAACATGGGCACTCTCAAGGTGTGCACTGTTACCCAGGGCACTGCCACCATGGGCACTGTCACAGTGAGCAATGTCACCATGAGCATTGCCACAATGAGCACTATCACTTCCGGCACTGCTTACATGAGCAGTGTCACCATGGTCATGACACCCTGGTTGTTGTCACCATAGGCACTGTCACCATGCGCACTCTCAGTATGGGCATTACACCCTAGGTAGGTACTGGGACCATGGGAACATTCACCGTGAGCATTGTGACCATGAGCTCTGTCACCCTGGGTATTGTCACCATGGGCTCTGTCACCGTGAGCACTACACCATGGGAGTTGTGACTATGGGCACTGTCACCAGGTGCAATATCACTGTGAGCAAGGTTACCATGGGCAATGTCACAATGTGCAGAGTCGCCTTCGGTAATGTCCCCAGGGGATCTGCCACCAGGTGTACTGTCACCACTAGCACTGGCACCACGGGCAATGCCACCTTCGGCACTGCTATTAGGAGCACTGTCAACATGATAACTGTCGCTATGAGAACTGTCACCATGGGTATTTTCACCATGAGTACTCTCACCATAGGTATTGTCAGCATTTGCAATCTCAGCTTGAGCAGTATTATGGTGAGCACTATCACCGTTAGCACTTTCACCATGGGCACTGGCACAATTCGGACTCTCACCAAGAGCCCTGTCACCATTGGCACTATCACCGTGAGCACTGTCACCATAGCCAAAGTCAGCGTGGGCATTTTCACCGTGGGCACTATCATCACGGGCAGTGTCACCGTGGGGAAATGTCACAATGGGCAATGTCATATGGGCACTGCCACCATAGGCACTGTCACTATGAACACTGTCAACATGGGTATTGCAGCCATGAGCACTGTCACCATGAGCACTCTCAGCTTGGGTTGTCACCGTGTGCACTTTCACCAAGAGCACTGTCATGGTGGGCAGTGTTACAATGCGCTCTATCACCGCAAGTACTATCACGTTAAGCAATGTCACCATGAGCAATATCACCACTGGTACTGTCACCATGTTGCACTGCCATCATGTGTACTATCAACATAGGCACTGTCACCATGGGCACTTTATCATTGAGTACTCTCACCATGGGTAATATCACCATGGGCATTTTCACCATGACAACTATCACTGTGAGCAATAACATGATTGGCCCTGGCGCCATGGACCTTGTCACTATGAGCACTGTCACAATCGGCACGATCACCGTGAGCAGTCTCACTGTGGTATCTGTCACCATGGACACTGTCTCCCTTAGAACTGTCACCATGGGCACTGTCACTTTTGGCACTGTCCACGGGCACTGTCACTGTGGGCACTGCCACCATGAGCATTATTATGATGAACATTGCTACTGTGAGCACTATCATCATAAATACTGTCACATGGGCACTGTCCCAATTGGCACGGTCACCATGTGCATACTCATGGTGTGCACTGTCACCTGGGTCACTGACATCATGGGCAGTGTCACCATGAGCACTGTAACCATAGGCCCTCTCACCATCAGCACTGACAGCATGGCAGTGTCACCATGGGCAATGTCACCAGGAGCCTTGTCAAATGGGTGCTGTCACCATGGGCATTCTCATCATTAGCTCTTTCACTATAGGTACTGTACCAGGGCCCCTACCACCATGGGTATTGACATCATGGGCACGTTCCAGGTGAGCACTTTCACCATGGGCACTGTCAGCATGAGCACTGTCACCATGAACACTGCCACCATGGCCATTGTCTTCGTGGGCAGTGTCAGCATTTACACTGTCACCGTGAGCTCTCTCACCATTGCACTGTGTTCGTGGACACTGTCACCATCCATCTATCACCAGGGCTTTGCCAGCTTGAGCAGTGTCACTAAGGGTACTGCCTCCATGAGCACTATCACCATGAGCACAGCCACTGTGAACTCTATCACCTTAAGCACTGTCATCATCGGCACCGTCCCCATGTGCACTGCCACAATGAGCTGTGTCACCATGGGCACTTCCACCATGAGCACTGTCACCATGAACCTTGTCACAGTAAGCCATGTCTCCATGGGCAATATCACCATGGGCACTTTCACCATGTGCACTATCACTGCAAGCAAAGTTACCGTTGGCTCTCTCACAAAGTACAGTGTCACCATCGGTACTGTTCCTATGGAAACTGTCAACAAGTGCACTGTCACCATGAGCACTGTCACAATGAGCACTGTCACTTTGGTCCCTGCTATTATGAGCACTGTCACCCTGAGAACTGTCACTATGAAAAGTGCCGCCATGGTTATTTCCACCAAGAGTACTGTCACCATGGGTATGGTCAACAGTTGCACTGTCACCATGAGCACTATTACCCCGAACACTATCACTGTGAACTCTGTCACCATGGGCACTTGTACAATGTGGACTTTCACCATAAGCCCTGTCACCATGGGCACTGTCACTGTGAGCACTGTCACCGAGAGCACTGTCACCATGGGGATTGTCACCATGGGCCCTGTCATCATTGGTACTGCCACTGTGGGAACTGTCACTGTGAGCACTGTCACCCTGGGTACTGCAATGATGAGCACTGTCACCATGAGCAATGTCACAATGAGCACTGTCACTGTGTGCATTGTCCCCAAACACACTATCAAAATAAGGACTATCACCGTAAGCAATATCACCGTGAGCAGTGTCACCATGAGCACTGTCACCATGGGCAGTGCCACCATGATCCCATTATCATTGAGGACTGTCTACATGGATAATATCACCATGGGAACTGTCACTGTGAGAACTATCACCGTGAGCAATGTCATAATGGTCCCTGTCACCATCGGCTTTGTCACTATGATCACTGTCAGAATTGGTATTATCACAGTGAGCAGTCTCACCATGGTAACTGTCACCATAGGCACTGTCACAGTGATAAGTGTCAGAATGGTCACTGTGACTGTGGGCACTGCCACCGTGAGCATTATTACCATAAACACTGCAACCGTCAGAACTATCATCATAAGTACTGTCACCATGGGCACTGTCACGATTGGCATGGCCAAAATGGGCACTCTCAAGGTGTGCACTGTTACCCAGGGCACTGCCACCATTGGCACTGTCAAAGTGAGCACTGTCACCGTGAGCAATGCCTCAATGAGCACTGCCAATTCTGGCAATGCTTACATGAGCAGTGTCGCCATGGGCATGACACCCTGGATATTGTCACCATGGGCACTGTCACCATGAGCACTCTCAGCATGGGCATTACACCCTAGGTACTGGGACCATGGGAACATTCACCGTGAGCATTGTGACCATGAGCTCTGTCACCCTGGGTATTGTCACCATTGGCACTATCACCGTGAGAATTATGCTCATGGACACTCTCACAAAAGGCACAATCACCATGAGCACTGTCACCATGAGTAATGTCACCCTGGGTTTTGTCACCATGGGCTCTGTCACTGTGAGGACTACACCATGGGAATTGTGACTATGGGCACTGTCACCAGGTACAATACCATCATGGGCACGGTCACCATGTGCACTATCACTGTGAGCAAGGTTAGCATGGGCAATATCACAATGGGCAGAGTCACCTTCGGTAATGTCCCCTTGGGATCTGTCACCAGGTGTAATGTCACCACTAGCAATGGCAGCACGGGCACTGCCACCTTGGGCACTGCTATTAGGAGCACTGTCACCATGAGAACTCTCACTATGAGAACTGTCACCATGGGTATTTTCACCATGAGTACCCTCATCATAGGTATTGTCACCATTTGCACCCTCAGCATGAGCACTATTATGGTGAGCACTATAACCGTTAGCACTTTCACCATGGGCACTGGCACAATTCGTACTCGCACAAAGAGCCCTGTCACCATGGGCACTATCACCGTGAGCACTGTCACCATAGGCAACATCAGCGTGGGACCTTACACCATGGGCACTTTCATCATGTGCAGTGTCACCGTGGGGAAGTGTCACAATTGGCAATGTCACCATGGGCACTGCCACCATAGGCACTGTCACCATGAGCACTGTCAGTATGGTTTGTCACCGTGTGCACTTTCACTAAGAGCACTGTCATGGTGGGCAGTGTTACCATGTGCTCTATCACCGCAACTACTATCACGTTAAGCAATGTCACCATGAGCAATGTCACCATTGGTACTGTCACCATGTTGCACTGCCATCATGTGCTCTATCACCATAGGCACTGTCACCATGGGCACTTTATCATTGAGTACTCTCACCATGGGTAATATCACCATGGGCATTGTCACCATGACAACTCTCACTGTGAGCAATATCATGATTGGTCCTGGCGCCATGGACCTTGTCACTATGAGCACTGTCACAATGGACACTATCAACGTGAGCAGTGTCACTGTGGTATCTGTCACCATGGACACTGTATCCCTTAGAACTGTCACAATGGGCACTGTCACTTTTGGCACTGTCCACAGGCACTGTCACTGTGGGCACTGCCACCTTGAGCATTATTATGATGAACATTGCTACTGTGAGCACTATCATCATCAATACTGTCACATGGACACTGTCCCAATTGGCACCATCTCCATGTTCATGCTCGTGGTGTGCACAGTCACCTGGGACACTGACATCATGGGCAGTGTCACCATGAGCACTGTAACCATGGGCACTCTCACCATCAGCACTGACATCATGGGCAGTGTCACAATGGGCACTGTCACCAGGGGCCTTGTCACATGGGTGCGGTCACCATGGGCATTCTCACCATTAGCTCTTTCACTATGGGTACTGTACCAGGGCCACTACCACCATGGGTATTGACATCATGGGCACGTTCCAGGTGAGCACTTTCACCATGGGCACTGTCATCATGGGCACTGTCCCCATGAGCACTGCCACCATGTCCATTGTCCTCGTGGGCAGTGTCAGCATTTACACTGTCACCTTGAGCTCTCTCACCATTGCACTGTGATCGTGGACACTGTCACCATGCGTCTATCACCTGGGCATTGCCAGCTTGGGCAGTGTCACTAAGGGCACTGCCTCCATGAGCACTATCACCATGAGCACAGCCACTGTGAACTCTATCACCTTAAGCACTGTCATCATCGGCACTGTCCCCATGTGCACAGCCACAATGAGCTGTGTCACCATGGGCACTTCCACCATAAGCACTGTCACCATGAACTTTCTCACAGTGAGCCATGTCTCCATGGGAATTGTCACCATGGGCAATTTCACCATGTGCCCTATCACTGTGAGCAAGGTTACCGTTGGCTCTGTCACAAAGTGCAGTGTCACCTTCGGTACTGTTCCTATGGAAACTGTCAACAAGTGCACTGTCACCATGAGCACTGTCACAATGAGCACTGTCACTTTGGTCCCTGCTATTATGAGCACTGTCACCCTGAGAACTGTCACTATGAAAACTGCCGCCATGGGTATTTTCACCATGAGTACTGTCACCATGGGTATTGTTACCAGTTGCACTGTCACCATGAGCACTAATACTGTGAGCACTGTCACTGTGAAATCTGTCACCATGGGCACTTATACAATGTGGACTTTCACCATGAGCCCTGTCACCATGGGCACTGTCACTGTGAGCACTGTCACCATGAGCACAGTCACCATGTGCATTGTCACCATGGGCCCTGTCATCATTGGCACTGCCACCATGGGAACTGTCACTGTGAGCACTGTCACCATGGGTACTGCAATGATGAGCACTGTCACCATGAGCAATGTCACCATGAGCACTGTCACTGTGTGCAGTGTCCCCATACACACTATCACAATAAGGACCATCACCGTAAGCAATATCACCGTGAGCAATGTCACCATGGGCACTGTCACCATGAGCAGTGCCACCATGGGCCCGTTATCATTGAGGACTCTCAACATGGGTAATATCACCATTGGAACTGTCACCGTGAGAACTATCACCGTGAGCAATGTCATAATGGTCCCTGTCGCCAATGGCCTTGTCACTATGAGCACTGTCAGAATTGGTATTATCACAGTGAGCAGTCTCACCATGGTAACTGTCCCCATGGGCACTGTCACCGTGATAACTCTCACCATGGGCACTGTGACTGTGGGCACTGCCACCGTGAGCATTATTACCATGAACACTGCAACCGTTAGAACTCTCATCATAAGTACTGTCACCATGGGCACTGTCATGATTGGCATGGCCAACATGGGCACTCTCAAGGCGTGCACTTTTATCCAGGGCACTGCCTCCATGGGCACTGTCACAGTGAGCAATGTCACCGTGAGCAATGCCACAATGAGCACTATCTCTTCTGGCACTGCTTACATGAGTAGTGTCACCATGGGCATGACACCCTGGTTATTGTCACCATGGGCACTGTCACCATGTGCACTCTCAGCATGGTCATTACACCCTAGGTAGGTACTGGGACCATGGGAATATTCACCGTGAGCATTATGACCATGAGCTCTCTCACCCTGGGTATTGTCACCATGGGCACTATCACCGTGAGAATTATGATCATGGACACTGTCACCAAAGGCACTATCACCATGAGCACTGTCACCATGAGTAATGTCTCCCTGGGTATTGTCACCATGGGCTCTGTCACTGTGAGGACTACACCATGGGAATTGTGACTATGGGCACTGTCACCAGGTGCAATACCATCATGGGCACTGTCACCATGTGCACTATCTCTGTGAGCAACGTTACCATGGGAAATGTCACAATGTGCAGAGTCACCTTCTGTAATGTCCCCAGGGGATCTGTCACCAGGTGTACTGTCACCACTAGCAATGGCACCACGGTCACTGCCACCTTGGGCACTGCAATTAGGAGCACTGTCACCATGAGATCTTTCGCTATGAGAACTGTCACCATGGGTATTTTCACCATGAGTACCCTCACCATAGGTATTGTCACCATTTACACTGTCAGCATGAGCATTATTATGGTGAGCACTATCACCGTAAGCACTTTCACCATGGGCACTGGCACAATTCGGACTCTCACCAAGAGCCCTGTCACCATGGGCACTATCACCATGAGCACAGTCACCATAGGCAACGTCATCGTGGGCACTTTCACGGTGGGCACTGTCATCATGTGCCGTGTCACTGTGGGGAAGTGTCACAATGGGCAATGTCACCATGGGCACTGCCACCATAGGCACTGTCACCATGTGCACTGTCAGTATGGTTTGTCACCGTGTGCACTTTCACCAAGAGCACTGTCATGGTGAGGAGTGTTACCATGCGCTCTATCACCGCAAGTACTATCACGTTAAGCAATGTCACCATGAGCAATGTTACCACTGGTACTGTCACCATGTTGAACTGCCATCATGTGCACTATCACCATAGGCTCTGTTACCATGCGCACTTTATCATTGAGTACTCTCACCATGGGTAATATCACCATGGGCATTTTCACCATGACAACTATCACTGTGAGCAATATCATGATTTGCCCTGGCGCCATGGACCTTGTCACTATGAGCACTGTCACAATGGACACTATCACCGTGAGCAGTCTCACTGTGGTACCTGTCACGATGGACACTGTCTCCCTTAGATCTCTCACCATTGGCACTGTCACTTTTGGCACTGTCCACAGTCACTGTTACTGTGGGCACTGCCACCGTGAGCTTTATTATGATGAACATTGCTACTGTGAGCACTATCATCAAAAATACTGTCACCATGGACACTTTCCCAATTGGCACGGTCACCATATGCATACTTATGGTGTGCACTGTCAACAGGGGTACTGCCACCATGGGCAATGTCACCATGAGCACTGTAACCATGGGCACTCTCACCATCGGCACTGACATCATGGGCAGTGTCACCATGGGCACTGTCACCAGCGGCCTTGTCACATGGGTGCTGTCACCATGCGCATTCTCACCATTAGCTCTTTCACTATGGATACTGTACCAGGGGCACTACCACCATGGGTATTGACATCATGGGCCCTTTCCAATTGAGCACTTGCACCATGGACACTGTCATCATGGGCACTGTCACCATGAGCACTGCCACCAAGGCCATTGTCCTCGTGGGCAGTGTCAGCATTTACACTGTCACCGTGAGTTCTCTCACCATTGCACTCTGATCGTAGACACTGTCACCATGCGTCTATCACCTGGGCATTGCCATTTTTAGCTTTGTCGCTAAGGGCACTGCCTCCATGAGCACTATCTCCATGAGCACAGCCACTGTGGACTCTATCACTTTAAGCATTGTCATCATCGGCACTGTCCTCATGTGCACTGCCACAATGACCTGTGTCACCATGGGCACTTCCACCATGAGCACTGTCACCATAAACCCTGTCACAGTGAGCCATGTCTCCATGGGCAATGTCACCTTGGGCACTTTCACCATGTGCACTGTCACTTCGAGCAAGGTTACCGTTGGCTCTGTCACAAATTGCAGTGTCACCATCAGTACTGTTCCTATGGAAACTTTCACCAAGGGCACTGTCACCATGAGCACTGTCACCACTTCCACTGCCACCTTGTTCCATGCTATTATGAGCACAGTCACCCTGAGAACTGGCGCTATGAGAACTGCCACGATGCGTATTTTCACCATGAGTACTGTCGCCATGGGTACTGTCACCATTTGCACTGTCACCATGTGCACTATCACCGCAAGGATTATCACCTTAAGCAATGTCACCATGTGCAATGTCACCATGGGCACTGTAACCATTTTGAACTGCCACCATGTGGACTATCACCTTGGGCACTGTCACCATGGGCCCTTTATCATTGAGTACTGTCACCATGGGTAATATCTCCATGGGCCCTGTCTCCATGAGAACTATCACCGTGTGCAATATTACCAAGAGCACTGTCACCATGAGCACTGCCACCTTGCACACTTCTATTATGAGCACTGTCCCCATGAGAATGGTAACTATGAGAAATGCCACAAGGGGTATTTTCACCAGGAGTACTGTCACCATGGGTATTGTCACCATTTGTAATGTCACCATGAACACTGTCACCATGGGCACTGTCACTGTCAGCACTTTCACCTTAGGCACTGCTACCATGCACAATGTCACATGAGCACTGTCAACATGAGAACATCACCAAGCGCACTGTCAACATGGGTACTCTCTCCTAGGGCAATTTCACCATTAGCACTGTGTCACCACGGGCAGTATCACCACGAGCATTATCACTGTGGACACTGTCACCAGGGACACTGTCAGTTTCAGTACTGTCACCATGGATACTGCAACCATGAGCACTGTCACCATGAGCATTGTCACCATTGGCATTATCACCCTGTGCACTCTCACCATGGGCAGTATCACCATGAGAACTGTCAGAATGGGCACTTTATCATTGAGTACTCTCACCATGGGTAATATCACCGTGGGCACTGTCACCATGACAACTATCACCGTGAGCAATAACATGATTGGCCCTGGCGCCATGGGCCTTGTCACTCTGAGCACTGTCACAATGGGCACTATCACCATGAGCAGTCTCCCTGTGGTATGTGTCACCATGGGCCCTGTCACTTTTGGCAATGTCCATGGCCACTGTCATTGTGGGCACTGCCACCATGAGCATTATTACAATGAACACTGCTACTGTGAGCAGTATCATCATAAATCCTGTCACCACGGGCACTATCACAATTAGCATGGCCATCATATGCATACTCATGGTGTGCACTGTCACCAGGGGCACTGCCACCATGACCAGTGTCACCATGAACATTGTAACCATGGGCACTGTCGCCATGGGCACTGACATCATGTGCAGTTTCATCGTAGGCACTGTCACCAGGGGCCTTGTCACATGGGTGCTGTCACCATGGGCATTCTCACAATTAGCACCGTCACTATGGGCACTGTCACCAGGGTCCCTACCACCGTCGGTATTGTTATCATGGACCCTTTCCAGGTAAGCACTTTCACCATGGGCACTGTCATCATGGGCACTGTCACCATGGACACTGTCACTGTGGGCACTGCCACCATGAGCATAATAATGATGAACACTGCTACCGTGAGCAGCAACATCATAAATACTGTCACCAGGGGCACTGCCACCATGGGCAGTGTCACCATGAGCACTGCCACCATGGGCAGTGTCACCATGAGCACTGTTACCATGGGCACTGTCACCGTGGGCACTGTCACCATGGCCATTGTCTTCTTGGACACTGTCACCAGTTTGAATGTCACTGTAAGCTCTCTCACCATTGCACTGTGATGGTGGGCACTGTCACCATACGTCTATCATCATGGGCCTTGCCAGCATGAGCAGTATCACTGAGGGCACTGCCTCCGTGAGCACTATCACCATGACCACAGCCACTGTGAACTCTATCACCACAAGTACTGTCATCATCCGCACTGTCACCATTAGCACTGCCACAATGAGCAGTGTCACCATGGTCACTTCCACCATGAGCACTGTCACCATGAGCATTGTCACACTGAGCTTTGTCTCCGTGGGCAATGTCACCATGGGCATGCTCACCATGTGCAATATCCCCGAGACCAAGGTTACCATTGGCCCTGTCACAAAGTGCATTTTCACCATCAGTTCTGTTCCCATGGGGACTGTCACCAAGTGCACTGTCTCCATGAGCACTGTCACCACGACCACTTCCACCTTGGGCCCTGCTATTATGAGCACTGTCCCCCTGAGAATTCTCACTATGAGAACTGCCACCATGGTTATTTTCACCATGAGTACTGTCGCCATGGGTATTGTCGCCTTTTGCACTGTCACCATGTGCACTATCACCGCAAGGACTATCACCTTAAGCAATGTCACCATGCACAATATCACCATGGACACTGTCACCATGAGAACTCTTACCGTGAACAATGTTACCAAGAGCACTGTCACTACGAGCACTGTCACCTTGGGCCCTGCTATTATGAGCACTGTTACCATGAGAACTGTCGCCATGGGAACTGCCACCATGGGTATTTTCACTATGAGTACTGTCACCATGGGTATTGACACCATTTGTTGTGTCACCATGAGCTCTGTCACTGTGACAAATGTCACTATTAGAATTGCCACCATTGGAACTTTTACGATGAATACTCTCACCATGGGCATTTTCAACATGGGCACTGTCACAGTGAGCATAGTTACCATGGGCACTGTCACAATGTGCAGTGTCACAATCGGTATTGTCCCCATGGGAACTGACACCAAGAACACTGTCACCTCGAACACTGCCACCTTGGGTAGTTTCAATATGAGTACTGTCACCATGGGTATTGGCACCATTTGCACTGTCACCATTAGCACTATTATCGCAAGCACTATCACCATGAGCACTGTCACCATGGGCACTGGTGCAATGCGGACTTTCACCATGAGCCCGGTCACCATGGGCTCTATCACTGTGAGCACTCTCACCGTGTTCACTGTCACCATGGGCACTGTCACCATGAGCACTGTCACCGTAGGCAATGTCACCGTGGGCATTATCACCATGGGCCCTGTCATCATTGGCACTGCCACCATGGGAACTGTCACTGTGAGCACTGTCACCATGGGTACTGCAACCATGAGCACTGTCACCATGAGCACTGTCACTGTGTGCAGTGTCCCCATGTGCACTATCACCCTAAGGACTATCACCGTAAGCAATGTCACCATGAGTAATATCACCATGGGCATTGTCACCATTTGGCCCTGCCACCCTGTGCACTATCACCATGGGCACTGTCAACATGGGCCCTTTATCATTGAGTACTGTCACCATGGATAATATCACCATGGGAACTGTCACCATGAGAACTATCACCGTGAGCAATGTCATAATGGGCACTGGCGCCATGGGCCTTGGCACTATGAGCACTGTCAGAATTGGTATTATCACAGTGAGCAGTCTCACCATATTAACTGTCACCATGGGCTCTGTAACCGTGATAACTGTCACCATGGACACTGTCACTGTCGGCACTCTCCATGGGCACTGTCACTGTGGGCACTGCCACTGTGAGCATTATTACCATGAACACTGTAACCGTTAGATCTATCACCATAAGTACTTTCACCATGGGCACTCTCACCATGGGCATGGCCACCAGGGGCACTCTCATGATGAGTACTATCAACTTGGTTATTTTCACCATGGTCACTGTCACCGTAAGCAGTGTTACCATGAGCACTTTCTTTATGAGCACTGTCAGCATGGGCACTGGCACAATGCGGAGGCTCACCGTGAGCCATGTCACCATGGGCACTATCACCGTGAGCATTGTTCCCGTGGTCACTGTCACCATGGGCAATCTCACCGTGAACATTGTCACCATAGACAATGTCACAATGGTAACTGTCACCTTGGGCACTGTCATCATAGGCATGGTCACTGTGGACACTGTCACCATGGGCACTGTCAGTTTGAGCACTGTCACCATGGGTACTGCAACCATGGGCAATATCACCATGAGCACTGTCACTATTGGCAGTATTACCATGTGCACTTGACGGAGTCCAGCTCCATTGAGTCCAGGGATTCCCGAGGGATGGATAGTGTCGGCAAAGGAAATAATTCTATTAAAATTCTTAAAGTATCAGCATTGCATGTTTCTCTTTTTCACTTTATTCTTTATTCTTCTTCTATTGTTTACAATCACAGGTTTATATATTGTTGTTTATTCCATTACCAGGTACGTGGCTAAACAGTCTTAGCACAATCAAACCTCAAAATGTTCTATAAAGATTGTTTTTAAAAAATATCCCCTAGTTTCTAGATGTCCTACTAAGATATTTCCCCAAGTTCCCATTAATCACAGGTTATTTCTTAGTAACTAAGCCAAGCAGTTATATGATAATTTTAATTGTAAAAGTTGGAGCTATTTGTTCCTATTTCTCTTCTTGCATGGGCAGCCTTTTACATGGGTTCCATGAAAATATTTACAATATACCCGGCATGCCCTTTCTTGTTGTTTCCTCCAACTGAGACAGTGTTTTCTCCCTATCCTAACAACCAATTCTGCTCTAGTCATTTGCTTTTCTATAATTAATGTTCCTTTATAATAGAACCATACATTTCCTATGTTATCAGGAACTCTGGCCCATGGCCATAACTCCATACTAGAGGGTGTTTTTCATAAAGACATGGCTTTAGTGCCAGGCTCTTAATTCTTTACCCATTTCCCCAGGGCTTTAGTGGGTACTTCCCAATCTGTTGTAGTTTCAGGAGGGGGAGTCCTAGAGGAATTTTTCTTTCACGTGGAGCAATATCCCCCAAAATTGCCCCTATATGTAAATTTATTTCCATAAAACATAACAACAGAACTGTAGTCCACCTTCCTGGCATGGCGCTGCCTTGCAGTTTCGCCTTCTATTGCTCCATGATTTTGTCATGGTGCAATGGCTCCAGGATGGCTTCCAACATCTCCCACTTTTTCATTTTTTTTTTAAAGTGCAGTATGTAGCTCCCCGAAAAGTTGTTTGATGTTTTTAATAATTATTCTGACAATGACTGCAAGTACAAATATCAGAATTAGTACAATTCCTGCAATGATTCCTCCATTAATGAGCATTGAGAATAAGGTTTTATGTGACACAAATGACTTAATGCTTTCAAAAAAATCTGAGGAGACTATCCTGGAGATAAATCTAAGTTTGTATTTCCTATGTCATGAATCTCTTGATGTAATTTAGTAATGTCTAAACTAACAGTTGTTTGGTTCCAAACTTCCGTAATATGAGTACGAATTTGTTCCCAAGAATATAATGATGCATTCACTTTTAGAGGAGTAACACAAATCCATCTATATTTTTTATGACACGTCAAAGTTAATCTTATTTTGAGTGCTGTTAATTCTTGCCCTATATGTAAAATTGTTTCTTCTAAGGCATCCACCTTTGCTTCTAACTTTCTGTCTATAACTTCCTGAGTAGCCAGAGCTAAAGATACATTTTTTGAAAGCTCATTTACATGTTGAGCTGTATGTACTTGTTGAGTTACGGAACTTATTGAAAGAGAAAATGATGCTATTACAGCTATAAATGTAGATATTCCTAGAATTAAAGCTGAAACAAATCTTTTTGAACGTAATAAAACTTCAGTTTCATGCAAAACTTGTAAGCCATAATCATCATACCCGGCAGAGGACAATTTTACAGGCAACATAATATATGGTGGTCGTTCAAGAATCATTAAAACTTGTACATTCATAGAGGAATTTATACAACTTGTCAAAATACAATCAAAGCAATGTGTCCAAAATGTAGAATCAGAAGCATTATGATAAATATTTAAATCCACATATTTTGGGGCTACCAAGAATACATAAAGTGCTGACACAAATGCCTGCATAGAATAAATGCCCATATTTTTAAGTCTTTGAAGAATAACTGGCGATGGTGCAACAATAGCTTTCCAAAGCTGGGTCTGTGCATAATACATATTATCTTGAGCCATAGTTAGGATAGGAGGCACCCATCCTCCAGTGTGCCATCTATTAACAAGCATAGAAGCAGGAATGAATGAATTATTCCAATCATAACGTGCATGATGTTGTAAATAAGATCTATAATCCTTACATGGATCAGGATTACTCCAATCATGCACATTTTTTGTGGTATCCTCTATGGGAATATCAATTCTTGAAGAATATATACAATAATTCCATGTAGGAAATCCTGTATTGGTACCTACAGCATCCCAGTTACTATCCAATTGGTCTTCCGGAGATTGTAATATAAATGACTGTATTCCTGTATGAATACTTTAAGGAGGATTACAAGGAGGAAATTTAAAGAATGAGAGGAAGGTTGATTCTAAGTTTGATCTTCTCCGGGAGCTAGATAAATCAAAGACCAAAGAAGTCTCTTATTAGATTGACTCGAAGGAGAAGCAGTAAGCTGTCCTTTAGGAAAAACCAGTATACAACCATCCTTACGAGAGGCTACAGAATTATTAATTGATGGAAATATAAAACATATAGGATGGAACCCTGATTTTCCTTGAAAAATAAAATTATTCTTTGTTTAAATTTATTATATGGATAGGAGCTTATGGCTCCTCCCATTAACCTGGGCATAGTAGTAGACACTGGTATACCCTCATTATCCCAGGCTACAGTTTGTAAAATCAGTGGATCAGGGAGATAAGTCCAATAAGAATTACCCAAAACATGTCCCCTAGTTACCTGGCAGGCCAATATAGCAATCATAGCAACAAAAAGATTTCCAGGTGTTAAGGTAGCTCCCTGGTCTATTACCACTTTCTCGGCGTCATCAGCAAGTCATTTAATCTGACCCCAAATTGGTGGGTTTGAAGTTCTCGTAGAGATGTCTTGTCTCTTGTGAGGTCTCGTGCACGGACGTGGCAGACAAAGAATTGATCTCTCTCCGGTGGTGAGGTTTTGTATCTGCTGCAGCAATGGTTTCTATATGAGGAATGGTGACAGTGAACACGGTGACAACCCATGCTGACAGTGCTCATGGTAGCAGTACCCGTGGTTTCAGTGCTCACAGTGATAGTGCCCATGGTGGCAGTGCCCATGGTGACACTGCCCATGGTGACAATGCCCATGATGACGGTGTCCATGGTGACAGTACCCATGGTGCCATTGCTTATGGTGACATTGCTCACAGTGACAGTACCCATAGTAACAGTGACCACGGTGAAAGTGCTCATGGTGATAGTGTCCATGGTGACAGGGCTCATTGTGACAGTCTGCATTGTGCCAGTAACCCTAGTGACAGTGCTCACACTGATAGTGCCCTTGGTGACAGTGTCCACGGTGAGAGTGCTCACGGTGGTAGTGCTCACAATAATAGTGCTCATGGTGACAGTGCCGATGGTGTCAGTGCTCACGGTGACAGTGCCCATGGTTATATTGCCCATGGTGAGAGTCCGCACGTTAATAGTGCCCATGGTAGCAGTTCCTATTGTGAAAGTGCACAGGATGACATTGCTCATGTTGGTAGTTCCCATGGTGAGAGTGCTCATGGTGATAGTGACCATGGTAACAGTGCACATGGTTGCCGTTCCCTTGGTGACAGTGCCCATGAGGACAGTACTCATGGTGACAGTTCTCATGGTGATAGTGCCAATGGTGACATTGCACATGGTGGCAGTGAAAAATGGTGACAGTGCCCATGTTGACAGTTCTCATGGTGACAGTGCACACGGTGACAACCAATACAGACAATACACACGGTGCCAGTTCTCATGGTTGCAATACGCATGGTGACAGTAATCAAAGTGATAGTGCCGATGGTGGCAGTGCCCATGTTGACAGTGTCCATGGCGCCACTGCCTATGGTGGCAGTGCCCATGGTGACAGTGACCATAGTGAGAGTGCTCACAGTGATAGTGCCCATGGTGAAAGGGCTCATGGTGCCAGTCCACATTGTGCCAGTACCCATGGAGACAGTGCTCATGGTGACAGTGACCACAGTGAGAGTGTTCATGGTGATAGTGCTCATGGTGACAGTTCAAATGGTGACAATACCCATGGTGAGAGTACTCATGATGAAAATACCTATGGTGGCAGTTCTCTTAGTGACAGTTCTCACGGTGACAGTGCTCATAATAGCAGTGTCCCAGGTGGCAATGCTCGTGGTGACAGTGCTAATGGTGACAGTGCTCTTGGTGGCATTTCCCATGGGGAAAATACCGATGGTGACACTGCGCATCGTTTCAGTGCCCATGGTAACAATGCTCATGGTGATAGTGCACATATCATGACAGTGCCCATGGTGGTAGTTCACCTGGTGACAGTGTTAAATAGTGACAGTGCACATGCTGACAGTGTTCATGGTGATAGTGCCCATGGTGACAGTGCACAGGGTGATAATGGGCATTGTTACAATGCCCACAATGACAGTGTCCTTAGTGCCAGTGCCATCAGTGACAGTGCCCATGTTGACACTTCTCACGGTGACAGTGCCCATGGGGACAGTTCGCATGGTGAGATTTCTCATGGTGATACTGCCCGTTGTGACAGTGCTCACAGTGACAATTCCCATGGTGCCAGTGCCCATAGAGACATTCCGCATGGTCACATTTCTCATGGTGAAAGTGCCTATGTTGATATTGCCCATGGTGACACTGCACACGGTGGCAGTGCAAAATGGTGACAGTGCCAATGGTGACATTGCTCAAGGTGACTCTCCTTACAGTGATATTCCTTACAGTGACAGTGTGCATGGTGACACTGCACCCAGTAACAGTGTTCATGGTGACAGTGTTCACGGTGATAGTTCCCATGTTGAGAGTGTCCATGGTGACAGTGCCCATAGTCACAATTCTTATGGTGTATTGCTCACAGTGACAGTGCCCATGGTGAAATTACCCAGGGTGACATTACTCATGGTGACAGTGCTCAGGGTGATAGTGCCCATGGTAAGAGTGCCCATGGTCACAATTTTCACAGTGATAATACCTATGGTGAGAGTACCTAGGGTGACAATGCCCATGGTGGCATGCCCATGGTGACAGTGCTCATGGTGAAAGTGTTCATGGTGACAGTGCCCAGGTTTACAGTGTTTATGGTGATAGATGTCACGGTGTCAGTGCCCACGGGGACAGTGCCCAGGCTGACAAAGCCCATGGTGTTACTTCCCATTGTGATAGTGCCCACGGTGACAGTGCCCATGGTGACAGCGCTCAGTGTGACAAGGCCCATGGTGACAGTGCTCACGGTGACCGTGCTCATGGTGACAGTGCCCATGGTGAAAGTGCTCACCTGGTAAGTGTCCCTGATAACATTACCCATGGTGGTAGTGCCCCTGGTGACAGTACCCATAGTGAAAGTGCTAATGGTGAGAATGCCCATGGTGACAGTGCCCAGTGTGACAAGGCCCATGGTGACAGTGCTCACGGTGACCATGCCCATGGTGACAGTGCCGATGGTGAGAGTGCCAATAGTGAGAGTGCTCATGGTGAAACTGCCCATGGTAACATTGCCCATGGTGATAGTTCTCATGGTGTCAACCCCACAGTGACAGTGCCAATGGTGATAGTGCCCGTGGTGAGAGTTCTTACATTGAGTGCGACCATAATGACCATTTTCACGGTGACACTGCCCATGATGATATTACCCATGGTGACAGTACTCTTGGTAAAAGTGCCCATGGTGACACTGCACATGGTGGCAGTGCAAAATGGTGACAGTGCCCATGGTGATGTTCACCATGGTGACATTGCTTACAGTGATAGTCCTTATAGTGATAGTGTGTATGGTGAAACTGCAACAGTGACAGTGCTCATGGTGACAGTGTTCACGGAGATAGTGCCGATGGTGAATGTGCCGTTGGTGATAGTGCCCATAGTCACAATTCTCACAGTGTAGTGCTCACGGTGACAGTGCCCATAGTGAGAATACACAAGGTGACAGTATTCATGGTGACATTGCTCACGGTGACAGTGCCCATGTTCACAACTCTCAAGGTGATAGTGTCCATGGTGACAATACCCAGGGTGACAGAGCTCATGGTAAAAGTGCTCACGGTGGCAGTGCCCGTGGTGACAGTACCTAAGGTGATATCTCAAATGGTGAGTGTGCTCATGGTGACAGTGCCCATGGTGACAATAACCAGGGGTCCTGCCCATGGTGACAGTGATCATGGTGACACTGCTCTTGTGGACAGTGCCATAAGTGACATTGTTCATTGTGGCAGTGTTCATGGTGACAGTGCCCATGGTTACAGTGCTTATGGTGATAGATGTCACGGTGGCCGTGCCACAGTGAAAGTGCCCACGCTGACAAAACCTATGGTGATACTTCCCATTTTGACAGGGCTCACGGTGACAGAGCCCATGGTGACAGTGCCCAAGATCACAGTTCCCATGGTGAGAGTGCTAATGGTGATTGTGCCCATGGTGACAGTGCCCAGTGTGACAACGCCCATTGAGACAGTGCTCACGGTGACCGTGCCGATGCTGACAGTGCCGATCGTGATAGTGCCAATAGTGAGAGTGCTCATGGTGATACTGCTCACAGTAATAGTGCTCATGGTTACAGTGCAAATGGTGACAATACCCATGATGACACTACTCATGTTGAAAATACCCATGTGGCAGTTCTCATAGTGACCGTTCTCATGGTGACAGTGCAAATGGTGACAATACCCATGGTGAGAGTACTCATGTTGAAAATACACATGGTGGCAGTTCTCATAGTGACCGTTCTCATGGTGACAGTGCTCATAATAGCAGTGCCCAAGGTGGCAGTGCTCGTGGTGACAGTGCTAATGGTGACAGTACTCTTGGTGGCATTTCCCATGGGGACAGTACTGACGGTGACACTGGGCATTGTTACAGTACCTATGGTAACTGTGCTCACAGTGATAGTGCACATCGTGACAGTGCCCATGGTGGTAGGTCACCTGGTGACAGTGCTAAATAGTGACAGTGCACTTGCTGACAGTGCTCATGGTGATAGTGCCATGGTGACAGTGCACATGGTGATAATAGGCATTGTTACCGTGTTCATGGTGACAGAACTCAGGGTGGCAGTGGCCATGGTGACAGTGCCCACAATGACAGTGCCCGTGGTGAGAGTGCTGACAGTGACAATGTGCATGGTGACACTTCTCATGGTGACAGTGCCCATGGGGACGCTTAGCATGGTGAGATTTCCCATGGTGATAGTGCCTGTTGGGACAGTGCTCACAGTGACAATGCCCATGGTTCCAGTGCCCATAGAGACATTCCGCATGGTCACATTTTTCACGGTGAAACTGCTTATGGTGATATTACCCATGGTGACACTGCACATGGTGGCAGTGCAAAAGGGTGATAGTGAACATGGTGACATTGCTCATGGTGATTTTGCTTATGGTGATAGTCATTACGCTGAAAGTGCACATGATGACACTGCACGCAGTGTCAGTGTTCATGGTGACAGTGTTTATGGTGATAGTTCACATTGTGTGTACATGGTGACAGTGCCCATAGTCCCAAATCTCATGGTGTAGTGCTCATAGTGACAGTGCCCATGGTGAAAATACCCAGGGTGACAGTACTCATGTTGACAGTGCTCAGGGTTATAGTGCCCATGGTGACAGTGCCCATGTTCACAATTCTCACAGTGATAATGCCTATGGTTTGAGTACCTAGTGTGGCAATGCCCATGGAGACAGTGCCCAAGGTGTCATGCCCATGGGGACAGTGCTCATGGTGACAGTGCTCACGTTTGCAGTGCCATAAATAACAGTGCTCATTGGGGCAGTGCTCATGGTGACCGTGCTCATGGTGACAATGCCCATGTTTAGAGTGTTTATGGTGATAGATGTCACGGTGTCAGTGCCCACGGGGACAGTGCCCATGCTGACAAAGCCCATGTGATACTTCCCATTGTGAAAGTGCCCATGGTGACATCGCCCAGTGTGACAAGTCCCATGGTGACACTGCTCATGGTGACAGTGCCCATTGTGACAGTGCCGATGGTGAGAGTGCCAATAGTGACAATGCTCATGGTGCAACTGCCCATGGAGACATTGCCCATGGTGATAGTGCTCTTGGTAACAACCCCACAGTGACAGGGCCAATGGTGATAGTCCCCGTGGTGACAGTTCTTACATTGAATGTGACCATAGTGACAGTTCTCACGGTGAGAGAGCCTATGGTGAAAATTCTAATAGTGACCATGCTCACGGTAACAGTGCCCATGGTGATTTTACCCAGGGTGACAGAGCTCATGGTAAAAGTGCTCACGGTGGCAGGGCCCATGGTGACAGTACTTAAGGTGACAATTCCCATGCTAGGAGTGCTCATGGTAACAGTGCCCATGGTGACAATACCAAGGGTGTCCTGCCCATGGTGACAGTGATCATGGTGACACTGCTCATGTGGACAGAGCCATAAGTGACTGTGCTCATTGTGTCAGTGTTCATGGTGACCGTGCTCATGCTGAATAGTGCCCAAGGTTACAGTGCTTATGGTGATCAATGTCACGGTGGCTGTGCCCACGGTGACAGTGTCCACGATGACAAAGCCCATGGTGATACTTCCCATTGTGACAGTGCCCACGGTGACAGAGACCATGGTGACAGTGCACAAGATAACAGTACCCAGGGTGAGAGTGATAACTGTGACTGTGGCCATGTTGACAGCACCCAGTGTGACAACACCCATTGTGAAAGTGCTCACAGCGACTGTGTCGATGCTGACAGTGCCGATGGTGATAGTGTCAATTGAGAGAGTACTCACGGTGACACTGCCCATGGAGACACTGCCCATAGTGATAGTGCTCATCGTGACAACCCCTCGGAGGCAGTGCTAATGGTGAGAGTCCTCTTGGTGACAGTTCTCACGGTGAAAGTGACCCTGTTGAAATTGCTCATGGTGACAGTGCTCATGGTGACAGTGCTCAAGGTGATAGTCTCCATGTTGACAGTGCCCATGGTGACTCTTCTCATGGTGACAGTGCCTATGGTGATAATGCTCTTAGTGACAGTGCTCACGGGGACAGTGCCCATGGTGACAGTGACCACGGTGACTGTTCTCACCATGATAGTGAACATGGTGACAGTGTTCGTGGTGACAGTCCGCATTGAGGCTGTGCCCATGGTGACAGTGCTCAGGGTTATAGTGCTCACAGTGATAGTACTCACGTTGACAGTGTCCAAGGTGACAATACCGACGGTGACAGTAATCATGGTGAAAGTGTCCATGGTGGCAGTTCTCATAGTGACAGTTCTTGTGACAGTGCTCATGGTGGCAGTGCCCATGGTGAGACTACCAATGGTGAAAACTGACCATGGTGACAGTGCACATGGTCATGGTGCATCTGGTGGCAGTGCGCATAGTGACAGTGCCCATGGTGATATTGCTCATGGTGATAGTGCCCATGGTGAGAGTGCCCATGGTTACAGTGCTCATGGAGACAGTGCCCATGGTGACAGTGCCCCTTGTGACGGTGCACACCGTGAGAGTGCCCATGGTGGCTGTGCCCATGGTGACAGTTCTTATCATCATAGTGCTCACGGTAGCAGTGTTTATGGTAAGAGTGCTCACGGTGGCAGTGCTCACAATGAGAGTGCCAAAGGGGAGAATACTGACTGTGACAGGGCCCATGGTGACTTTTCTCTGTTTGACAGTGCCCTTGGGGAGAGTTAGCAGGGTGAGATTTTTCACAATAAGATCTGTCACCATGGGCACAGACACCATGGGCACTCTAACGGTGTGCACTGTCCCCAGGGGCACTGACACTATGGGTACTGTCACCATGAGCACTGTAACCATGGGCACTCTCACCATGGGCACTATCAATATGAGCAATATCACTATGGACACTGTCACCATTTTGTACTGCCACCATGTGCAGTGTCACCATGGGCATTTTCACTATGAGTACTGTCACCATGGGTAATATCACCATGGTCACTGTCACCGTGAGCACTCTCACTATGAGAATTTTCACCATTGGCCCTATCACCATGAGAATTGTCAGCATGGGCACTGTCAACATGGAGACTCTCATCTTGAGCACTATCACCATGAACACTGTCACCATGAGCAATTTCAACAGGGCCACTTTCACCATGAGAACGGTCATCACCGGGGCTCTCACCATTGGCACTGCCTCCGAGAGGTTGTCACGATGAGCACTATCACCATGGGCAGTGTCTCCATGGGCAGTTTCACATGAGCACCCTCACTATTGGCACTATCACCATTGGCACTGTCAACGTCAGCACGGTCACCGTGAGCACTGTCACAATGGGCGTTGTCACACTGGGTGCTGTCACAATGGGCACAGTCACCATTAGCAGTCTCACCATGGGCACTGTGACCATGGGCACTGTCACCATGAGCACAGGCACCATGAGCACTGCCACAATGAGCACTGTCACTTATGTCACTGTCTTCATGAGAAGTGTCACCATGATCACTCTCACCATGGGCAGGACACCCTGGGTATTGCCACCATGGGCACTGTCACCATGAGCACTCTCACCATGGGAATTGTCACCTTAGGTACTGTCACCATGGGCACTGTCACCGTGAACACTTTTACCTAGAGCTTTGTCACCCTGGGTATTGTCACTATGGGCACTATCACCATGAGAGTTGTAAACATGGGCACTCTCACCATGGGCACTATCACCATGAGCAATGTCACCATGAATACTGTCACAATGTGTATTGTCACCATGGGCACTGTCACCGTTAGCACTCTCACCATGGGCACTCTGATCTTGGGCACTGTCACCATGGGATCTGCCCCCGTTGGCACTGTCACAATGGGAAGTATCACCATGGGCTTTGTCAGCGTGGGCAATGTCACCGTGGGCAAGGCCACCATGACATCTATCACCATAGGCTCTGTAACCATGGGCACTGGCACCATGAGCACGGTCACCATGAGCACTGCCACAATGAGCAATGTCACTTATGGAACTGTCCTCATGGAAAGTGTCCCCATGGTCACTCTCACCATGGGCAGGACACCCTGGGTATTGTCACCATGGGCACTGTCTCTATGAGCATTCTCACCATGGAAATTTTAACCGTAGGTACTGTCACCATGGACACTGTCTCCGTGAACACTTTTATCATGAGCTCTGTCACCCTGGGTATTGTCACCATGGGCACTATCACCGTGAGAGTTGTGAACATGGGCACTCTCACCATGGGCACTATCACCATGAGAAATGTCACCATGAATACTGTCACCCTGTGTATTTTCAGCATGGGCACTGTCACCATAAGCAATACACCGTGAGAATTGTGACTATGGGCACAGTCACCATTGGCACATTCACCACTGGCACTATCGCCGTGAACACTGTCACCATGAGCACTATCACTGTGTGTAGTTTCACCATACACACTCTCACTGTAAGGACTAACACCATAAGCAATGTCACCATGATCAATATCCTCATGGACACTGTCACCATTTTGTACTGCCACCATGTGCAGTGTCACCATGGGCATTTTCACTATGAGTACTGTCACCATGGGTAATATCACCATGGTCACTGTCACCATGAGCACTCTCACTATTGGAATTTTCACCATTGGCCCTGTCACCATGAGAATTGTCACCATGGGCACTGCCAACATGGAGACTATCACCTTGAGCACTGTCACCATGGTCACATTTAATGTAAGACCTGTCACCTCGGGGACTACCAACATTGGTACTGTCACCATGGGGTTGTCACCATGAGCACTATCACCATGGGCGATGTCTCCTTGGGCAGTTTTACCATGAGCACTGTCACTATTGGCAATCTCACCACCGGCACTGTCACCATGGGCACCATCACCGTGAGCACTGTCACCATGGGCCTTGTGACACTGGGTGTTGTCACCATGGGCACTGTCACCGTAGGCACTGTCACAATGGGAAGTATCACCATGGTGTTTGTCAGCCTTGGCACTGTCCCCGTGGGCACTGACACCGTGACATCTATCACCATAAACACTGTAAACATGGGCAATGTCACCATGAGCACTGGCACAATGAGCACTGTTATTTATGGCACTGCAATCATGAGCACTGTCACCATGAGCACTGTCACCATGGGCATGACACCATGGGCACTGTCACCATGGGCATTTTCACCCTAGGTTCTCTCACCATAGGCATTATCACTGTGAGAATTGTGAACATGGGCACTGTTACCATGGACACTATCACCATGAACACTCTCACTGTGATCACTGTTACCATGGGTACTGTCACTGTGAGCACTATCACCATAGGCAATGGCAACGTGGGCACTGTCACCATGGGCACTGTCATCATGGGTATTGTCACCGTGGGCAGTGTCACCATGGGCAAGGCCACCATGGGCAATACCACTGTGAGCACTGTCACCACGGGTACTACTATCATGTGCACTGTCACTGTGAGCAATGTCAGCATGGGTTGTCACCGTTTGCACTGTCACCATGAGAACTGTCAACATGAGCACTGTCACCATTTTCCACTGCCACAATGTGCACTACCACCATGTGCACTATCACCATGGGCACTATCACCATGAGCACTGGCACCATGAGTACTGTCATCATGGGCACTCTCACCAAGGGCACGGCCACCCTGTGCACTGTTACCATGGTCACTATCACCGTGAGCACTGTCACCATGGGAACTACCAACATGGGCACTGTCATCATGAGCACTTTCACAATGGGAACTGCCACCACGGCATTATTCATGTGAGCACACTCACCATGGGCACTATCACCATACGCACTGTCAGTTTCAGCACTATCACCATGGGTACTGCAACCCTGACCAATGTCACCATTAGCACTGTCACCATTCTCAGTATCACCATGTGCACTGTCACCATGGGCACTATCACCATGAGAACTGTCAGTCTGAGCACTGTCACCATGGGTATTGTGACTTTGGGCACTGTCACCGTGAGCTCTGTCACCATGGTCACTTTGCCATGAGCACTGCCACTCTGACCACTCTCACTATAAGAACTGTCACCATGGGCACTTTCACGATGGGCACTTCCAACATTGGCACTATCACCATGAGCACTGTCAACAAAAGCACTGTCACCGTGGGCAGTGTCAGCATGCACAATGTCACTGCAAGGACTATCACATTAAGAAATGTCATGATGGGCACTGTCAACATTTTGCACTGCCACCATGTGCACTATCAACTTAGGCACTGTCACCATGAGCACTTTATCACTGAGTACTCTCACCATGGGTAATATCACCATGGGCACTCTCACCATGAGAACTATCACCATGAGCAATGTCATGATGGGCACTGGCGCAATGGGTCTTGTCACTATGAGCACTGAAACAATGGGCACTATCACCGTGAGAAATCTCACCACGCTAACTGTCCCCAAGGGCACTGTCACAGAGAGAAAAGTCATCATGGGAACTGTCCCAGTCAGTATTCTCACCATGGGTACTCTCATTGTGGGTAATGCCTCCGTGAGCACTATTACCATGAACACTGCTACCGTGAGCACTAGCATGATAAGAACTGTCACCATGGGCACGGCCACCATGGGCACTCTCAGGGTGTGCACTGTCACCAGGGGCACTGTCACCATGAGCAATGTAACCATGGGCACTCTCACCATGAGCAATATCACCATGGGCACAGTCACTCTTTGCACTGCCACCAGATGCACCAAGACCATGTACACTGTCACCATGGGCAGTGTCACCATTGGTAGTCTCACTATGGGCACTGCCACCATGAGCACTGTCACCAAGAGCACTGTCACCATGAGCACAGCCACCATGAGCACCGTCACAAGAACTGTCACTATGAGAACTGTCACCATGGGCACTTTCACATGATTACGGTCACCGTGGTTATTGTCACCTTTGGCACTGTCAACGTGAGTACTATCACCGTGAGCACAATCACCCTGAGCACTGTCACCATGGGCACAGCCTGAATGCGGACTGTCACCGTGAACACTGTCACCATGGGCACTACCATGGTGAGAACAGTCACCATGGTCACTGTCACCATGGGCACTGTCCCCATGAGCACCGTTACTAAGGGCATAATCACCATATGCACTGTCACCGTGAGAACAGTCACCATGGGCACTGTCAACATGGAAACTATACCATGAGCAATGTCACCATGAGCAATTACAACAGGATCACTTTCACCGTTAGAACTGTCACCGCGGGGACTCTCACCATTGGCACTGCCTCCGAGGGTTTGTCATGATGAGCACTATCACCATGGGCAGTGTCTCCATGGGCAGTGTCACCGTGAGCACTCTCAATATTGGCACTATCAACATCAGCACTGTCAGCATAGGCACGGTCACCGTGAGCACTGTCATAAAGGGCATTGTCACACTGTGTGCTGTCACCATGGGATCAGTCACCGTTAGCGCTCTCACCATGGGCACTGTGATCTTGGGCACTGTCACCATGGACTCTGACCCCGTTGGCACTGTCACAATGGGAAGTATCATCATGGGCTTTGTCAACCTAGGCAGTGTCCCCGTGGTCACTGACACCGTGACATCTATCACCATAAACATTGTAAACATTGGCACTGTCACAATGAGCACTGTTATTTATGGCACTGCCACCATGAAAACTGTGACCCTAAGCACTGTCACCATGGGCATGACACCATGGGCGCTGTCACCATGGGCATTGTCACCCTAGGTATTCTCACCATAGGCATTATCACTGTGAGAATTGTGAACATGGGCACTGTCACCATGTGCACTGTCACTGTAAGGACTATCCCTGTAAGCAATGTCACCATGAGCAATGTCACAGTGGGCACTGTCACCATTTTGCACTGCCACCATGTGCGGTGTCACCATGGGCACTTTTACCATGAGTACTCTCACCATGGGTAATATCACCATGGACACTGTCACCGTGAGCACTGTCACTATGAGAATTTTCACCATAGCCACTGTCACAATGAGAACTGTCACCATGGTCACATTCAATGTAATAACTGTCACCTCGGGGACTATCACCATTGACACTGCCACCGTGGTGTTGTCACCATGAGCACTATCTCCATGGGCAATGTCTCCATGGGCAGTATTACCATGAGAACTGTCACCATGGGAATTGTCACTTTAGGCTCTGTCAGCATGGGACTGTCACCATGAGCACTTTTTCGATGAGCTCTGTCACCCTGGGTATTGTCACCATGGGCACTATCACCATGAGAGTTGTGAACATGGGCAATCTCACTGTGGACACTATCACCATGAGCAATGTCACCATGAATACTGTCACCCTGTGTATTGACACCATGGGCACTGTCACCATGAGCACTATACCGTGAGAATTGTGAGAATGGGCACTGTCACCATTGGCACATTCATCATCGGCACTATCGCCATGAACACTGTCACCATGAGTACTGTCACTGTGTGCAGTTTCACCATACACACTATCACCGCAAGAACTATCACCGTAAGCAATGTCACCATGAGCAATATCACCATGGGCACTGTCACCATTTTGCACTGCCACTATGTGCAGTGTCACCATGGGTAATATCACCATAGGCACTATCACCGTGAGAAATGTGACCATGCAGAATGTCTCTATGGGCACTGGTACCATGGGCATTGTCACTGTGAGCACTGTAACAACGGGCACTCTCACCGTGAGAAATCTCACCATGCTAACTGTCCCCATGGGAACTGTCACCGTGAGAAGGGTCACCATGGGCACTGTCACTGTCGGCACTTTCACCATGGGCACTGTCATTGTGGGCACTCTCACCATGGCCATTGCCACCTTGGACTCTATCACCATGAACACTGTAACAATGCCCATTATCACCGTGTGCAGTGTCACCATGGGCACTATCACCATGAGTACTGTCACCTTGAGTAATATCACCATGGGCACTGTCACCGTGAGCACTGTCACTATGAGAATTTTGACCATAGGCACTGTCACCATGAGAAATGTCACCATGGGCACCGTCAACATGGAGACCATCACCTTGAGCACTGTCACCATGAGCACTGTCACCATGAGCAATGTCACCATGGTCACATTCAATGTAAGAACTGTCACCACGGGGACTATCACCGTTGGCACTGTCACCGTGGTTTTGTCACCATAAGCACTATCACCATGGGCAATGTCTCCATGGGCAGTTTCACCATGAGCACTGTCACTATTGGCCATCTCACTATCGGCCCTGTCACCATGGTCATGGTCACCATGAGCACTGTCACCATGGGCCTTTTCACACTGGGTGCTGTCACCATGGGCACTGTCACCGTGGGCACTATCACAATGGGAAAAATCAGCAAGGGCTTTGTCACCAAGGGCACTGTCCCCATGGGCACTGACACCGTGACCTCTGTCACCTTAAACACTGTAAACATTTGCACTGTCACCATGAGCACGGTCACCATGAGAACTGCCACAATGAGCACTGTTATTTATGGCATTGCCAACATGAGCACTGTCACCATGAGCACTGTCTCCATGGTCATGACACCATGTGCACTGTCACCAGGGGCATTGTAACCCTAGGTACTCTCACCATAGGCATTATCACTCTGAGAATTGTGAACATGGGCACTGTCCCATGGGCATTATCACCATGAGCACTGTCACCATGAGTACTCTCACCCTGGGTATTTTCACCATGGGCACTGTCACTGTGAGCCCTACACCATGAGAATTGTGACTATGGGCACTGTTACTATGGACACTCTCACCATGGGAACTATCACCATGAACATTGTCACAATGAACACTGTCACTGTGTGCACTGTCACTATGTGCACTGACACCATAAGGACTATCACTGTAAGTAAAGTCACCATGAGCAATATCAACATGGGCACTGTCACCTTCTTGCACTGCCACCACGTACACAGTCACCATGGGTAATATCACCAAAGGCACTTTCACCATGAGATATATGACCGTGCGGAATGTCTCTATGGGCACTGGCATCATAGGCCTTCTCACGGAGCACAGTGTCACAACGGGCAATATCACCGTGAGAAATCTCACCATGCTAACTATCCCCATGGGCACTGTGACCGTGAGAAGGGTCACCATGGGAACTGTCACTGTCGGCACTTTCACTTTGGGCACTGTCATTGTGGGCACTCTCACCATGGCCACTGCCACCTTGGGCTCTGTCACCATGAACACTGTAACAATGTCCATTATCACCGTGTGCACTGTCACCATGGGCACTATCACCATGAGCACTGTCAGCATGTGCACTGTCACTATTTAGCACTGTCACCAGGTGAACTACCACCAGGGGCACTCTCACGATGTGCACTATCACCGTGAGCACGGTTACCATGGGCACTGTAACAATGCACAGTGTCACCATTGGTACTGTCCCCATGGGAACTGCCACCAAGTGCACTGTCACCATTAGCACTGTCACCACGAGCACTGCCACCTTGGGAACTGCTATTATGAGCACTGTCACCATGAGAACTGTCGCTATGAGAACTGCCACCATGGGTATTTTCAACATGAGTACCGTCACCATGGGTATTGTCACCATTTGCACTGTCACCATAAGCACTATTACCGTCAGCACTATCACCGTGAGCACTCTCACTGTCGTCACTGTCCCCACGAGCACTGTTGCCCTGGGTACTGACACAATTCGGACTGTCACCATGAGCCCTGTCACCATGGGCAATATCACTGTGAGCACTCTCACCTTACTCACTGTCTCATGGGCACTGTTACCATGAGCACTGTCAACATAGACAATAGTGCTGTGGGCAGTGTCACCATGGGCACTGCCACAATGTGCACTATCACTGTGAGCACTGTCACCATGGGTACTGCAACCATGAGAAATATCACCGTGAGTACTGTCTGCATGGGTTGTCACCATGTGCACTGTCACCATGAGAACTGTCAACATGGGCACTCTCACCATTTTTCATTGCCACCATGTGCAATGTCACCATGGGCACTATCACCGTGAGAATTGTCACCAAGAGTACTGTCATCATGGGTACTGTCACCAAGGGCACTGCCACCACGTGCACTGTTATCATGGTCACCAGCATCGTGAGCACTTTCACAATGGGAACTACCACCATGGGCATTATCAACGTAAGGACTCTCACCATGGGCAGTATCACCATGGGCACTCTCACCATCGGCACTATTGCCATGAACACTGTCACCATGAACACTGTCACCGTGTGCAGTTTCACCATACACACTATCACTGTAAGGACTATCACCGTAAGCAATGTCACCATGAGCAATATCACCATGGGCACTGTCACCATTTTGCACTGCAACCATGTGTAGTGTCACCATGGACACTTTTACCATGAGTACTGTCACCATGAGTAATATCACCATGGGCACTCTCACCATAAGCACTGTCACTATGAGAATTTTCACCAAAGGCACTGTCACCGTGAGAACTGTCACTATCGTCACATTCAATGTAAGAACTGTCACCACGGGGACTATTACCATTGGCACTGTCACTGTGGACTTGTCACCATGAACACTATCAACATGGGGAATATCTCCATGGGCTGTTTCACCATGAGCACTGTCACTATTGGCACTCTCACAATCGGCACTGTCACCATGGGCACAGTCACCATGAGCAGTGTCACCATGGGCCTTGTCACACTGGGCACTGTCACCATGGGCACTTTCACAATGGGAATTATCACCACGGGCTTTGTCAGCGTGGGCACTGTCCCCGTTGGCACTGACACCGTGACATCTATCAGCATAAGCACTTTAAACGTGGGCACTGTCACCATGAGCACGGTCACCATGAGCACTGTCACCATGGACCTTGTCACATTGGGCGCTGTCACCATGGGCACTGTCACCATGAGCATGCTCACCTTAAGCACTGCCACAATGAGCACTGTTATTTATGGCTCTCCCAACATGAGCACTGTTACCATGAGCACTGTCACCATGGGCATGACACCATGAGCACTGTCACCATGGGCATTGTCACCCTAGGTACTCTCACCATAGGCATTATCACTGTGAGAATTGTGAACATGGACACTGTCACCATGGGCACTATCACATTGAGCACTGTCACCATGAGTACTGTCACCCTGGGTATTTTCACCATGGGCAGTGTCACTGTAAGCACTACACCATGAGAGTTGTGACTATGGGCACTGTCACCATGGACACTCTCACCATGGGAACAACCACCGTGAACACTGTCATCATGAACACTGTCACCATGTGCACTGTCACCATGAGAACTGTCAGTATGGGCACTGTCACCATTATTCACTGCAACCGTGTGCACTACCACCATGGGCACTGTCACCATGGGCACTATCACGGTGAGCACTGTCACCATGAGTAGTGTCATCATGGGCACTGTCACCAAGGTCACGGCCACCATATGCACAGTTACCATGGTCACTATCACCGTGAGCACTGTCACCATGGGAACTACCAACATGGGCACTGTCATCATGAGCACTTTCACAATGGGAACTGCCACCATGAGCACTATTAATGTAAGCACTCTCACCATGGGCACTATCACCAAGGGCACTGTCAATTTCAGCACTATCACCATGGGTACTGCAACCATGACCACTGTCATCACAAACACTGTCACCATTCTCAGTATCACCATGTGCACTGTCACCATGGACACTATCACCATGAGAACTGTCAGCCTGAGCACTGTCACCATGTGCATTGTGACTTTGGGCACTGTCACCATGAGCACTGTCACCTTGGGCACTGGCCCAATGTGAACTTTCACCATGAACATTGTCATCATGTGCACAATCACTGTTAGAACTGTCATGGTCGTCACTGTCAAAATGGGAACTGTAACCGTGAGCACTTTCACCATGAGGGTTGTGACCATGGGCACTGTCACCATGGGCAAGGTTCCCATGGACAATTTCACTGTTAGTACTCTCACCATGGACACTATAACTATGGGCACTGTCACCGTGAGCTCTGTCACCATGGGCACTTTCACCATGAGCACTGACACTCTGACCACTCTCACCATAAGAGAGGTCACCATGGGCACTTTCACGATGGGCACTTCCACCATTGGCACTATCACTGTGAGCACTGTCAACAAGAGCACTGTCACGGTGGGCAGTGTCACCATGTGCACTATCCCCGCAAGAACTATCACATTAAGCAATGTCACAATGGGCACTGTCACCATTTGCACTGCCACCATGTGCACTATCACCTTAGGCACTGTCACCATGAGCATTGTATCACTGAGTACTGTCACCATGGGTAATATCACCATGGGCACTGTCACCGTGAGAACTGTCACCATGAGCAATGCCATGATGGGCACTGGAGCCATGGGTCTTGTCACTATGAGCACTGAAACAATGGGCACTATCACCGTGAGAAATCTCACCATGCTAACTCTCCACAAGGGCACTATCACAGAGAGAAAAGTCACCATCGGAACTGTCACAGTCAGTATTCTCACCTTTGGCATTCTCATTGTGGGCACTGCCTCCGTGGGCACTATTATCATGAACACTGGTACCGTGAGCACTATCATGATAAGAACTTTGACCATGGGCACGGCCACCATGGGCATTCTTACGGTGTGCACTGTCACCAGGGGCATTGTCACCATGGACACTGTCACAATGAGCATGATAACCATGGGCACTCTCACCATGGGCACTATCACCATGAGCAATATCACCATGGGCACTGTCACTATTTTGCACTGCCACCAGAGGCACCATGACTATGTGCACTGTCACCATGTGCAGTGTCACCATTGGTATTCTCACCATGGGCACTGCCACCATGAGCACTGTCACCACGAGCACTGCCACCATGAGCACTGTCACAAGAACTGTCCCTATGAGAACTGCCACCATGGGCACTTTCACCATGATTATTGACACCGTGAGTATTGTCTCCTTGGGCAATGTCATCGTGAGTACTATCACCATGAGCACTATCACCCTGAGAACTGTCACCACGGGCACAGCCTCAATGCGGGCTGTCATCATGAACACTGTCACCATGGGCACTATCACGTTGAGAACAGTCACCATGGGCACTGTCACCATGGGCACTGTCACTGTGAGCACTGTCACTAAGAGCATTGTCACCATGAGAACAGTCACCATGGGCACTGTCAACATGGAGACTATCACCTTGAGCACTGTCACCATGAGCAATTTCAACAGGGTCACTTCCACCGTGAGAACTGTGACCATGCATACTCTCACTATTGGCACTGCCTCTTAGGGGTTGTCACGATGAGCACTATCACCATTGTCAGTGTCTCCATGGGCCGTGTCACCCTGTGCACTCTCAGTATTGGCACTATTACCATCGGCACTGTCATCATCGGCATGGTCACCGTGAGCACTGTCACAATGTGTGTTGTCACAATGGGCGCTGTCACCATGGGCACAGTCACCATTAGCACTCTCACCATGAGCACTGTGATATTGGGCACTGTCACCATGGACTCTGTCACCTTGAGCACTGTCAGAATGGGAAGTATCACCATGGGCTTTGTCAGCATGGGCACTGTCACCATAGGCATGGCCACCGTGACATCTATCACCATAAGCACTGTAACCAGGGGCACTGTCACCATAAGCCTGGTCACCATGAACACTGCCACAATGAGCACTATCACCATGGGCAATGTCTCCATGGGCAGTTTCACCGTGAGCACTGTCACTATTGGCACTCTCACCATCGGCACTGTCACCATTGGCACGGTCACCGTTAGCCTTGTCACCATGGGCCTTGTCACACTGGGCGCTGTCACCATGGGCACTGTTAGGGTGGGCTCTGTCACAATAGGAAGTATCACCATGGGCTTTGTCAGCGTGGGCACTGTCCCCGTGGACACTGACACCGTGACATCTATCACCATAAACACTGTATACAAGGGCAATGTCACCATGAGCACAGTTACCATGAGCACTGCCACAATGAGCACTGTTATTTATGGCACTGCCAACATGGCACAGTCACCATGAGTGCTCTCTACCATGGGCATGACTCCATGGGCACTGTCACCATGGGCATTGTCACCCTAGGTACTCTCACCATAGGCATTATCACTGTGAGAATTGTGAACATGGTCAATGTCACCAAGGGCACTGTCATCATGGGCACTCTCACCATGAGTACTGTCACCCTGGGCATTTTCACTTTGGGCACTGTCACTGTGAGCACTACAGCAGGAGATTTGTGACTATGGTCACTGTCACCATGTACACTCTCACAATGGGAACTATCACCGTGAACACTGTCACCATGAACACTGTCACTCTGTGCAGTGTCACCATGCACTCTGTGACCATAAGGATTATCAATGTAAGCCAAGTCACCATGAGCAATGTCACCATGGGCACTGTCACCATTTTGCACTGCCACCATGTGCAGTGTCAAGATGGGTAATATCATTATAGGCACATGCACTCTGAGAAATGTGACCATGTGGAATGTCTCTATGGGACCTGGCACCATGGACATTGTCACTGTGAGCACTGTCACAATGGGCACTATCACTGTGACAAATCTCACCATGCTAACTGTCCCAATGGGTACTGCCACCGTTAGAAGTGTCAGCATGGGCACTGTCACTGTTGGCACTGTCACCAAGGGCACTGTCATTGTGGGCACTCTCACCATGGCCACTGCCACCTTGGGCTCTGTCACCATGAACACTGTAACAAAGTCCATTATCACCATTTGCACTGTCACCATGGGCACTATCACCATGAGCACTGTCAGCATGTGCACTGTCACTATTTAGCACTGTCACCAGGTGAACTACCACCAGGGGCACTCTCACGATGTGCACTATCACCGTGAGCACGGTTACCATGGGCACTGTTACAATGTAGAGTGTCACCATCGGTACTGTCCCCATGGGAACTGCCACTAAGTGCACTGTCACCATTAGCACTGTCACCACGAGCACTGCCACCTTGGGAACTGCTATTATGAGCACTGTCACCATGAGAACTGTCGCTATGAGAACTGCCACCATGGGTATTTTCAACATGAGTACCGTCACCATGGGTATTGTCACCATTTGCACTGTCACCATAAGCACTATTACCGTCAGCACTATCACCATGAGCACTCTCACTGTCGTCACTGTCCCCACGAGCACTGTTGTCCTGGGTACTGACACAATTCGGACTGTCACCATGAGCCCTGTCACCATGGGCAATATCACTGTGAGCACTCTCACCTTACTCATTGTCTCATGGGCACTGTTACTATGAGCACTGTCAACATAGACAATAGTGCTGTGGGCAATGTCACCATGGGCACTGCCACCATGTGCACTATCACTGTGAGCACTGTCACCATGGGTACTGCAACCATGAGAAATATCACCGTGAGTACTGTCTGCATGGGTTGTCACCATGTGCACTGTCACCATGAGAACTGTCAACATGGGCACTCTCAACATTTTTCACTGCTACCATGTGCAATGTCACCATGGGCACTATCACCGTGATAATTGTCACCATGAGTACTGTCATCATTGGCACTGTCACCAAGGGCACTGCCACCACCTGCACTGTTATCATGGTCACCAGCATCGTGAGCACTTTCACAATGGGAACTACCACCATGGGCATTATCAACGTAAGGACTCTCACCATGGGCACTATCACCATGGGCACTCTCACCATGAGCACTGTCACTAATTGCATTATCACCATAGGCACTGTCACCATGTGAACAGTCACCATGGGCACTGTCATCATGGAGACTATCACCTTGAGCATTGTCACCATGAACACAGTCAATAGGGTCACTTTCACCATGAGAACTGTCACCACGGGGACTCTCACCATTGGCACTGCCTCCGAGGGGATGTCACGATGAGCACTATCACCATGGGCAGTGTCTCCATTGGCAGTTTCACTGTGAGCACTCTCACTATTGGCACTATCACCATCGGCACTGTCAGCATCAGTACGGTCACCGTGAGCAGAGTCACAATGGGCATTGTCACAGTGGGCACTGTCACAAAGGGCACAGTCTACATTAGAATTCTCACTATGGGCACTGTGATCTTGGGCACTGTCAACGTGGGCTCTTTCACTGTGGGCACTGTCACAATGGGAGGTATCACCATGGGCTTTGTCAGCGTGGGCACTGTCACCGTGGGCATGGCCACCGTGACCTCTATCACCTTAAGCACTGTAACAATGGGCACCATCCCTCTGAGCACAGTCACCATGAGCACTGCCACAATGAGAACTGTCATTTATGGCACTGTCCACATGAGCAGTTTCACCATGATCACTGTCACCATGGGCAGGACACCCTGTGTATTGTCACCATGGGCACTCTCACCATGATCACTCTCACCATGGGAATTGTCACCTTAGGTACTGTCACCATGGGAACTGTCACCATGAGCACTTTTACCATGAGCTCTGTCACCCTGGTATTGTCACCATGAGCACTATACCGTGAGAATTGTGACTATGGGCACTGTCAGCATGGGCACATTCACCATCGGCACTATCTCCGTGAACACTGTCACCATGAGCACTGTCACTGTGTCAAGTTTCACCATACACACTATCACCATAAGAACTATCACCATAAGCAGTGTCACCATGAGCAATATCACCATGGGCACTGTCACCATTTTGCACTGCCACCATGTGCAGTGTCACCATGGGCACTTTTACCTTGAGTACTCTCACCATGGGTAATAACACCATGGGCACTCTCACCGTGAGCACTGTCACTATGAGAATTTTCACCATAGGCACTGTCACCGTGAGAACTGTCACCTAGGTCACATTCAACATAAGAACTGTCACCACGGGGACCATCAAAATTGGCACTGTCACCGTGGAGTTGTCAGCATGAGCACTATCACCACGGCTAATGTCTCCATGGGCAATTTTACCATGAGCACTGTCAATATTGGTTCTCTCACTATCGGCCCTTTCACCATGGGCATGGTCACCATGAGCACTGTCACCATGGGCCTTGTCACACTGGATGCTGTCACCATGGGCCATGTCACCATGGCCACAGTCACAATGGGAAGTATCACCATGTGCTTTGTCATCCTGGACACTGTCCCCTTGGGCACTGACACTGTGATATCTATCATCATAAACACTGTAAACATGGGCACTGTCACCATGAGCATGGTCACCATGATCACTGCCACAATGAACACTGTTATTTATGGCACTGCCAACATGAGCCCTGTCACCATGAGCACAGTCACCATGGACATGAAACCATGGGCACTGTCACCATGGGCATTGTCACCCTAGGTACTCTCAGCATAGGCATTATCACTGTGAGAATTGTGAACATGGGCACTGTCACCATGGGCACTATCACCATGAGCACTCTCACCATGAGTACTGTCACCCTGGGTATTTTCACCATGGGCACTGTCACTGTGAGCACTACACCATGAGAATTGTGACTTTGGGCACTGCCACCATGGGCACTATCACTGTGATCACTGTCACCATGTGTACTGCAACCATAAGAACTGTCACCGTGAGTACTGTCTGCTTTGGTTGTCACCGTGTGCACTGTTATCATGAGAACTGTCAACATGGGCACTGTCACCGTTTTTCAGTGCCACCATGTTCAATGTCACCATTGGCACTATCACCGTGAGAACTGTCACCGTGAGTACTGTCGTCATGGGCAGTGTCACCAAGGGCACAGCCACCATGTGCACTGTTACCATGGTCACTATCACCATGAGCACTGTCACCATGGGAACTACCAACATGGGCAATGTCATCATGAGCAATTTCACAATGGGAACTGCCACCATGGGCACTATCACCATGGGCACTGTCACTGTGAGCACTGTCACCATCGGCACTGTCACCATGAGCACTATTACTGTGAGCACTACCACCGTGAGCACTCTCACCATGGTCACTGTCACCATGGGCACTGTCACCATGAGCACTGGCACAATGCGGACTGTCAAAATGAGACCTCTCACCATGGACATTATCACCATGAGCACTCTCACTGTGGTCACTGTTACCATGGGTACTGTCACTGTGAGCACTGTTACCATAGGCAATGGCACCGTGGGCACTGTCTCCATGTGCACTGTCATCATGGGCATTGTCACCGTGGGCAGTGTCACCGTGGGCACCGCCACCATTGGCACTATCACTGTGAGCTTCTTTAAAAAAAACAAGTTTGGGCACGTTCTTTACCTTATTATGTCGGTCATGTAAGGTCACATTCTAACTTGCCTGGAATCATATGTGAAGGTAATCGCCAAGCTGACCTTTTGACACGAATTGTCGCTTTCCCTTGTATTGAGAAGGCACAAGCTTCAAATAATTTGCGGTATCAAAATTCCGTAGCTCTGTGATATCAATTTCAACTGCCGTGGGAGATAGCCAGATCTATAATTAAAAATTGTCCACATTGTCCAACTTATTCATCCAGTTTGCCCATGGGGGTCAACCCTAGAGGATCATTACCTAATATGTTATGGCAAATGGATGTAACTCATGTGCCAACTTTTGGAAAGCTATCTTATGTACATGGTTCTGTGGATACCTATTCTCATGTAATTCTTGCCTCAGCAAGAACCGGGAAAGCTTTTAAGGATGTTATGCAACACGTATTTTTCTGTTTTGCCTTTCTAGGCATTCCAAAAGCTCTAAAAAATGATAACGCTCCTGCCTACATTTCTAAGGCTTTTAAAGACTTTTGTGAAAAATTTAATATTTCCCATTCTATGGGAATCCCCTATAATCCTCAGGGTTATGCAATAGTGGAAAGAGCCCATCATACTTTAAAAGTTCAAATTACAAATTTACAGCAAGGGGAATTCAAATACACTTCTCCACATCACATCTTCAACACACACTATTTGTATTACATAATTTGTGTACTGATTCACAAGGTAATACTGCCATGATGAGGCATTGGAATCCCGATATTAATAAACCCAAACATAGGGTGAAATGGAAGGATCTGCTCACTCGTCAATGGAAAGGACCTGATATTTTCTAACCAGCGGCTGAGGGTATGCTTGTGTATTTCCACAGGAGGCTGACTCGCCGTTGTGGGTGCCTGACCGTCTCATCAGACATGTCGGGCCCTCCGACCCCACCTTACCACTTCCCAGTCAGGCACAAGGCACCACAGCCGGAGACGTCAGCTAATGAATCACCATCAGCTAAAGAACCGCTGTTGCAGCAGATACAAAAGCTCACCATTGGAGAGAGACCAATTCTTTGTCTTCCGCATCCGCACCCAAGACCTCGCAAGACGCAAGCCATCTCTACAAGAACTTCGAATCCACTAATTTGGGGTCAGATTAAACAACTTGCTGATGACGCCAAGAAAGTGGTAACAGTCCAGGGAGCTACCTTAACACCTGGAAATCTTTTTGTTGCTATGCTTGCTATATTGGCCTGCCAGGTAACTAGGGGAAATGCTTTGGATAAATCTTATTGGACATATCTCCCTGATCCACCGATTTACAAACTGTAGCCTGGGATAATGAGGGTATACCAGTGTCTACTACTATGCCCAGGTTAATGGGAGGAGCCATAAGCTCCTATCCATATAATAAATTTAAAACAAATAATAATTTTACATTTCATGGAAAATCAGGGTTCCATACTATATGTTTTATATTTCCATCAATTAATAACTCTGTAGCCTCTCGTAAGGATGGATGTATACTGGTTTTTCTTAAAGGACAGCTTACTGCTTCTCCTTTGAGTCAATCTAATAAGAGACTTCTTTGGTCTTTGATTTACCTAGCACCTGGAGAAGATCCAACTTATAATCAACCTTCCTCTCATCTTTAAAATTTCTTCCTTGTAATCCTCCTTATGGTATCCATACAGGAGTACAATCATCTATATTACAATCTCCGGAAGACCAATTGGATAGTAACTGGGACGCTGTAGATACCAATACCAAATTTCCTACATTGAATTATTGTATATATTCTTCAAGAATTGATATTCCCATAGAGGATACCACAAAAAATGTGCATGATTGGAGTAATCCTGATCCATGTAAGGATTACATATCTTATTTACAACATCATGCACATTATGATTGGAATAATTCACTCATTCCTGCTTCTATGCTTGTTAATAGATGGCACACTGGAGGATGTGTGCCTCCTATACTAACTATGGCTCAAGGGAGTATGTATTATGCACAGACCCAGCTTTGGAAAGCTATTGCTGCACCACCACCAGTTATTCTTCATAGACCTAAAAATATGGGCATTTATTCTATGCAGGCTTGTGTGTCAGCACCTTATGTATTCTTGGTAGCCCCAAAATATGTGGATCTAAATATTTATTATAATACTTCTGATTCTACTTTTTGGACACATTGCTATGATTGTATTTCGACAAGTTGTATAAATCCCTCTATGAATGTACAAGTTTTAATGATTCTTAAACGACCTCCATACATTATGTTGCCTGTAAAATTATCATCTGCCTTGTATGATGATTATGGCTTACATGTTTTGCATGAAACTGAACTTTTATTACATTCAAAGAGACTTGTTGCAGCTTTAATTCTAGCAATATCTACATTTATAGCTGTAATAGCATCACTTTCTCTTTCAATAAGTTCCTTAGCTCAACATGTACATACAGCTCAACACGTAAATGAGCTTTCAAAAATGTATCCTTAGCTCTGGCTACTCAGGAAGTTATAGACAGAAAGTTAGAAGCAAAGGTGGATGCCTTAGAAGAAGCAATTTTACACCAGGGCATGAATTAACAGCGCTCAAAGTAAGATTAGCTTTGAGGTGTCATAAAAAATATAGATGGATTTGTGTTACTCCTCTAAAAGTGAATGAATCATTATATTCTTGGGAATAAATTCGTACTCATATTATGGGAGTTTGGAACCAAACAGATGCTAGTTTAGACCCTACTAAATTACATCAAGAGATTCATGACAGGGCCTCCCTGGTGGCGCAGTGGTTGAGAGTCCGCCTGCCGATGCAGGGGATACGGGTTCGTGCCCGGGTCTGGGAGGATCCCATATGCCACGGAGTGGCTGGTCCCGTGAGCCATGGCCGCTGGGCCTGCGAGTCCGGAGCCTGTGCTCCGCAACGGGAGAGGCCACAGCAGTGAGAGGCCCACATACCGCAAAAAGAAAAAAAAAAAAAAAAAACAGATTCATGACATAGGAAATGCAAACTTAGGTTTATCTCCAGCACAGTCTGCTCAGAAATTTTTTGAAAGTATTAAGTCATTTGTGTCACATAAAACCTTATTCTCAATGCTCATTAATGGAGGAATCATGGCAGTTGTTGTACTAATCCTGATATTTTTACTTCCAGTCATCATTAGAATAATTATTAAAAGCATCAAACAACTTTCTGTGGAGCTACATACTGCACTTTTAAAAAATAAAAAAGGGGGTGATGTCGGAAGCCATCCTGGAGGCAGTGCACCATGACAAAGTCATGAGCAACGGAAGGCAAAACTGCAAGGCAGTGCCGTGCCAGTCAGGTGGACTACAGCTCCGTTGTATGTTTTATGATAATAACTTTACATACAGGGGCAATTCTGGGGGGATGTTGCTCCAGGTGAAAAAAAATTCCTCTAGGACTCCCCCTCCTGAAACTATCATAGGATGGGAAGTACCCACTAAAGCCCTGTGTAAATGGTAAAGAATTAAGAGCCTAGAGCTAAGGGGATGTTTTTGTGAAAAACACCCTCTAGTATGGAGTTACAGCCATGGGCTGGAGTTCCTGATGATGACATAGGAAATTTATGGTTCTATTATAAAGGAAAATTAATTATAGAAAAACAAATGACTAGAGCAGAATTCGTTGCCCGGATAGGGAGAAAACGCTGTCTCAGTTGAAGGAAACAACGAGAAAGAGCATGCAGGTACATTGTAAATATTTTCCTGGAACCATTGTAAAAGGATGCACATGCAAGAAGAAAAATAGGAACAAGTAGCTCCAAATTTTACAATTGAAATAATCATAGAACTGCTTGGCTTGGTTACTAAGAAACAACCTGTGATTAATGGGAACTTGGGGAAATATTTTAATAGGACATCTAGAAACTAGGGGATGTTTGTTTTAAAAAATCTTTATAGAACATTTTCAGGTTTGATTGTGCTAAGATTGTTTGGCCACGTACCTGGTAATGTAATCAACTACAATATATAAACCTGTGATTGTAAACAATAGAGGAAGAATGAAGAATAAAGACATGAGAAAGAGAAACATGCAATGCTGATACTTTAAGAAGTGTAATAGAATTATTTCCTTTGCCGACGCTATCCATCCCTCGGGTATCCCGAGACGCACTACAGCTGGACTCTGGCAATATATGGCCTTTATTATGTTGTGGAATCTTCCTTCGATGTCTACTGTGTGGAGGGTTTTTATCATAAACTGGTGTTGAATTTTTTCAAAAGCTTTCTCTGCTTCTATTGAGATGATCACATGTGTTTTCTCTTTCAATTTTTTAATATGGTGTATCACATTGATTGATTTGCATATATTGAAGAATCCTTTTATTCCTGCAATAAACCCCACTTGATCATGGTGTATTTTCCTTTTAATGTGCTGTTGGCTTCTGTTTGCTACTATTTTGTTGAGGATTTTTGCATCTATATTCATCAGTGATATTGACCTGCAGTTTTCTTTTTTTGTGATATCTTTGTCTGGTTGTGGTATCAGTGATGGTGTCTCCATAGAATTAGTTTTGGACTTTTCCTCCCTCTGCCATATTTTGGAAGAGTTTGAGAAAGACAGATGTTAAACTCTTTAAGCCAGAAAGGACTGGCAGGACATCTTAAGTGATGAAGGAGAAAAACCTGCAACTAAGATTAATTTTTTTTGAAATATGTGAGATCACACCATGTTTGTTTTTATATGCCTGACTTACTTCTTAAGTACTTCTCACTTCGTCGTACTTCTGCTCAACATCTCTTACTATTAGAGATGTTGACTTAACATAGTGCCCTCAAGGTGCACCCATTTTGTTACAAAAGGCAGCATTTTCCTTCTACTATGCCTGAATATATTTTTATTGTGACACATTTTTTTCCTGCCACACAAAATACTTTTCTGTGCCACATTTTCTTTTTCCATCTATTCCGCCTAAGTGTGTTGTTTTCCTGTTATGGCATTTGAGAATGATGGTGCAGTGTACATGGGATGCAGGTATCTTTATGACTCGGTGATTTTCCTTCCTCTATAAAAATATCCCAAGATTTTTTTCTGGATGATTTAGTAGTTCTACTTTTTTAGCTTTTTGAGGAATCTTCCAACTGTTTTCTAGAGCAGCTACACCAATCAGCATTCCCAACAAGAATGTAGGAGGTTTCCCTTTTGTCATGCCTGCTATCTTCTCTTTTTTTTTTATAATAGACAATATAATAGATATGAGGTGATATTCCACTACAGAGGTTTTGCACTTTCCTAATGTATGTTTGTTATTAGCTGCTTATCTCGTATGTGTTTCTAAAATTTTCTGCAATTCTGTAGATTGCCTGTTAATTCTGTTGATTGTTTCCTTTATTATATAGGAATGTTTCAGTTCAATTTCACTTCACTTAACTTTTGATTTTGTTGCCTGCTCTACTGCTGCCATAGCCAAGGAATTATTGCCAAGGCCAATCTTGAGAAGTTTGTTCCTTATCTTTTCTCAATGGATTTGAAACATTTTGGTCTTATCTTTAAAGCAATTTCCCCAACATTTCTGAGATACAATTGACATATAACGTTGGCAGTTTTAAGGTACACAGCATGATGGTTAGATTTACATCTATGCTGTGAAATAATGTGATAATAATGTTAGTTAATACTTCTATCACCTCACATGGTTACCAAATTTGTGTGTGTGCTGTAAGAACATTTAAGATCTACTTTCCCAGTAACTTTTAAACATGCAATAACGTATTGGTAACTAACTCACTATCCTGTAATTTAGATCCCAAGAAGTTACACATTTTATAACATGAAATTTATGCTCTTTGACTATCATCTACCTATTTCTCCGAACCTCACACCTATTAAATACGTATACACTCTTTTTTTTTGAAGACCTCAGCCATTTAGATTTCATAAATAAGTGGGATCACACAGTTTGTCTTTATGTCTCTGATTGTTTCACTAAGAATAATGCCTGCAAGTTGATTATATGTGGTCACAAATTGCAGGAATTTCATTATATGACTGTATAATATCCACTGTCGTAATATATACATTTCTTAATCCATTTAATCATTGATAAACGGTTAGTGACTATGCCTGGCATATTTTAGATAAATATTTACACAGTGAACATGGGAGTGCAAATATCTCTGTAAGTTAACTGATTTCATTTCTTTCAATTATGTATATTCAGAAATGGAATTGCTAGGTTATATGGTGGTATTATTTTTAGAATTTTGAGGAACATCCATATTATTTTCCATAGTGGTTGTACTAAGTTACATTACCACCAAAAGTCTGTAAGTGTTCCGTTTTCTACATGCTTGACTACACTTTTATGTCTTTTCTTTTTCATAATAACCACTATGAAATGCGTGAGTTGCTATCTCATTGTGGTTTAATTTTGCATTTCTCTTACTATTAAAGAGGTTGAACAAATGTTCATGTGTCAGTTGCTCATTTGTACGTCTCCTATGGGGGGAATATATCTGCTAAGATCTTCAGCTCACCTTTTAATTAGATTATTCAACTTTTCTAAAAAAAACTAAGTCTTTTTTATGTTTCAACATTAGTCCTGTAGCTGGCATGTTGTTGGCAAATATTTTCTCCCATTACATAGGAGAATTCCTATGCCTCCTGTTCCACTGCCTCTTCACTCTGTTCAAGTTACTTTTTTGCAAAGGCTTTTAAATTTGATGTTTTCACACATGTTGAATTTTCTTTTTGTTCCTTCTACTTTTGGTATCATATCCAAAAGAATCATTGCTGACACAAATGCCTTGGAGATATTTTTTTTCTGTTTAATTCTAAGGATTTTGTGATTTCTGTTCACGTTGTGTTAATTTTTGAGTCATCTATGATGGGTGTTCAATTTTATTCTTTTCCATGTGGATATCCAGCTTTTCCAACACTACTTAGTGTAAAGTCTATTTTTACTCCATTGTTTATTCTTGTCTTCTTTGTCATGTGTTAGTTGACTGGACATGGCTGAGTTTATTTCTGGGCTCTCAGTCCTATTCTATTGGTATTTTGTCTGTTTTTATTCTAATTTCACATTATTTTGGTTACCGTAACTTTGTATAATAGTTTGAAACCAGGAAGTGAGTTGCACCCAGCTTTGTTTATCTTGCTGAAAATTGCCTTGTCTATTTTCAGTGTCCTTTGTTGTTTCGTACAATTTTTAGGATTATTATTCTATTTCTGGGAAAATTGCCATTGAAATGTTGATTGGGATTCCATTGAAACTATAGATAGCTTGAGGTAGCGTGAACATTTTAACAGTATTCATTCTTTCAATTTAGAAATATGGGATACTTTTCTATTTACATATATCTTCTTCAGTTTTTGTAAATGTTATATTTTTAGGTGTACAGATGGTTTTGTCTCCTTGCTTAAATGTATTCCTAACATTTTATTGTTTTAGGTGCTGCGGTAAATGGAAGTGTTTTTTTTTTTTTTCTGTCAGGTATTTTCTTGTTAGTGTATAGAAATGCAACTAATTTTGTATTCTTATTTCAAATCCAACAAAATTACTGATTTCATGTATTAGTTCTAACAGTTTCATGGGGTTTTGGTGGAGTCTTTAGGATTTCCTGCATACAGAATATGTCATCTTCAAACAGAGACATTTTAAATTCTTCCTTTCCACTTTGGATCCCTTTCATTTCTTTTCCGTGCCTAATGGTTCTGGCTAGGGATTCTACTATTATGTTGAAGAGAAGTGGTGATAGTGAGCATTTTTTATTTGTTCCTGTCTTAGAGGAAAAGTTTTCCGCTTTTCATCTTGAATATGATGTTAGCTGTGGGCTTGATAATATATGATCTTTATTACATTTAAAATGTTTCTTCTCTCCCCAGGTAGTTGAAAGCTTTAATCAAGAAAATTTAGAAAATTCTTTCAAACATTTCTTCTGCATGCTATTCGTGTCGTAAATTAAAATTTTTGATTTAAAAATGTTAACTGCCCTTGCATCACCAGGAATTATTTCACCTTAGCATGTTGAACATTTTAGTGTGTTTTTGAATTTGGTTTGCTAGAATTTTGTTGAGAATTTTTGCATCTATATGTACAAGGATATTAGCTTGTAAGTTCTGTGCTTTTTGTTTTGTTTTGTTTTGTTTTGTGTTCCCTTCTATTTCCTTATGTGGCTTTGTTAATCAAGAAAATCCTGGTTTTATAAAATGAGTTTGGAAATGTTTCCTCTTTTGTAGTTATTTGGGAGAGTTTGGGAAGGACTGGCAATAAATCTTCATTAAATGTTCAGTAGAATTCACCAGTGAAACTAACTGATCCTGGGTTTCTCTTTGCTGGGAGAGTTTTGAATAGTGCTTCAATTTCCTAAGTCATTATTTGTATGATCAAGATATTTTTTGTTTGTTTGTTTTTTGCTTCTTCATGATTGTCTTGCTATGTTTTATATAGGAGTTTTTGGAGATTTATCCATTTTTGTAACCCGGTTTTTTAGCATTCTTTATAACTATTTGTATGTTATGGTGTCAGCTGCAATTTCTCCTCTTTCAGTTAAAGTTTTATATATTAAGCACTTTTTTTCTCTTCGTTAGTCTTGCTAAATCTTGTCAATTTTATGATCCTTTCCAAATTCCAACACTTGGATTCACTTTTTCCTAATTATCTGATATTTGTTTTATTCATTTCCATTTGAATCTTTCTTATTTTTTTCCTTTTATTCCTGGTGCTTAATTTGTTCATTTTTCCTAGTCCTTCATGTATATGCACAAGTGGTTTATTTTAGATTATTCTTTTCTCTTTTAGAAGAATCTATGATTGCTAAAATTAATTCATCCATTGACTGATTTTTCTATATTCCAAACGTTTTGGTATGTTGTCATTTTCGTTTATCTGAAGGTAGTTTCAGATTTCCCTTTTTTCTTCTTCCTTGACCCATATATATTTCCACTGTGTGTTGTATAAGTTTACATACATTGGATTTTTCTTTTTCTCTTGTTATTGATTTCTAGCTTCATAACATTATGATCAAAAAAGATGCTTAATGTGATTCTGATCTTCTTAAATTTGTTAACGCTTGCTTTATGTTTCAAGACAGTGTCCATTCTGGGAAATGCTCCTTCAGCACTTAAGCAGAGTATGGATTTTGGTACTGTTGAATGGAAGTTTTCTATAAGTTTATTAGGTACATTCTGTTTCTTTATTAATTTTCTAAGGTAGAAAGTGGGATAATACAGTCACTTACTATTATTTGTTTTATTGTTGATTTATCCTCTCAGATCTTTTTTTTTTTTTTTTTGGGGGTGGTGGGTATATGGGTCTCTCACTGTTGTGGCATCTCCCGCTGCAGAGCACAGGCTCCGGACGTGCAGGCTCAGCGGCCATGGCTCACGGGCCCAGCTGCTCCACGACATGTGGGTTCTTCCCAGACCGGGGCATGAAGGCATGCCCCCTGCGCGGCAGGTGGACTCTCAAGCACTGCGCCACCAGGGAAGCCCTCTATCAGATCTCTTAATGGTTGATTTAAATATTTGTTTAATCCCACAACGTTCAGTACATATATATTTACAATTATTATTTTATCTTGATAAATTGATCCATTATCATTGTATACTGACCTTATTTATCACTTTTGACTTACTTTGACTGGAAGTCTGTATTACCTGAGATTGGGAGATCAAGTCCTGCACTTGTTTGGACACTGTTTGGACTATCAATTTCTATTACCTCACCTTCAGCTTATGTGTGTCCTTAATGATAAAATGGTTCTTTTAAACAGCATATTGTTTTTTTATCATTTATATGGCAATATAATTGTTTTACACTGTTGTGTTAGTTTCTGCTGTATAGTAAAGTGAATCAGCTATAGGTATATTCCCATATCCACTCCCTCTTGCATCTCCCTCCCACCCTCCCTATCCCACCAAGCTAGGTGGTCACAAAGCACTGAACGTATCTCCCTGTGCTATGCAGCTGCTTTCCACTAGCTATCTATTTTACATTTCGTAGTGTATATATGTACAGACGACTCTCTAACTTCATGCCAGCTTACCCTTTCCACTCACTATATTCTCAAGTCAATTCTCTATATCAACATCTTTATTGCTGTCCTATGCCTACATTCATCAGAATGTTTTTTAATCCATATATATATATATATATATTAGCAAAAAGTTTGTCTTTTTTTTCTTTCTGACTCATTTCACACAGTATGACAGACTCTAAGTCTATCCACCTAACTGAAAATAGCTCAATTTTTATTTCTATTTATGGCTCAGTGATATTCCATTGTATATATATGACACACCTTCTTTATCCATTCTTCTGTCAATTGATACTTAGGTGTTTACCTGTCCTGGCTATTCTAATTACACCTGTAATGAACTTTGTGGTCCATGACCCTTTTGGAATTATGCTTTTCTCGGGGTATATACAAAGAAGCGGGATTGCGGGGTCATATATTAGTTCAAGTTTTAGGTTATTAATGACCTCCATAATGTTCACCATAGTGGCTGTAACAATTTACATTCCCACTAACAGTGCCAGAGGGTACTGTTTTCCATACACCACTCCAGAATTTAGAGTTTGTAGAAGTTTGAAGTTGATGGCTATTCTGACTAGTGTGAGGTGACACCTCATTGTAGTTTGATTTATATTTCTTTAATGATTCATGATATTGAGCAACCTTCTATGTGTTTTATTGCAATCTGTGTATCATCTTTGGAGAAATGTCTATTTAGGTCTTCTGCCCACTTTTGGATTGTTGTTTGTATTTTTTGGTTTAGAGCTGCATGAGCTGCTGGTAAATTTTGAAGATTAATCGTTTGTCAGTTGCTTCATTTGCAAATATTTTCTGATTCTGAGGGTTGTCATTTGGTCTTGTTTGTGGTTCCCTTTGTTGTGAAAAATGTTTTAAGTTTCATTAGTTCCCATTTGTTTAATTTTGTTTTTATTTCCATTTCTTTAGGAAGTGGGTCAAAAAGAATCTTGCCGTGATTTATGTCATAGAGTGTTCTGCCTATGTGTTCCTCTAAGTGTATGATAGTGTGGAAACTTACTTTTAGGACTTTAATCCATTTGTGTTTATTTTTGTGTATGGTGTTAGGGAGTGTTCTGATTTCATTTTTGTACATGTAGCTGTTCAGTTTTCCCAGCACAAATTGTTGAATAGGATGTCTTATCTCCATTGTATATTCTTGCCACCTTTATCAAAAAGTAGGTGACCATATGTGCATGGGTTTACCTCTGGGCTTTCTATCCTGTTCCGTTGATCTATATTTCGGTTTTTGTGCCAGTATCATATTATCTTGATTATTGTAGATTTGTAGTATAGTCTGAAGTCCTGGAGCCTGATTCATCCAGCTGCGTTTTTCTTTCTCAAGAGTTCTTTTGGTATTCACTGTCTTTTTTTGTTTCCATACACACTGTGTAATTTTTTCGCCTAGTTCCCTGGAATATGCCATTGGTAATTTGATAATGATTGCATTGACTCTGTAGATTGTGTTAGGTCATATAGTTATTTTCACTATGTTGATTCCTACAACCCAAGAACATAATATATCTCTCCATCTCTTTGTATCCTCTTTCATTTCCTTCATCAGCGTCTTATAGGTTTCTGCATACAGGTCTTCTGTCTACCTTGGTATATTCGTTCCTATTCTATTTGTTGCAATGGTAAATGAGAGTGTTTCCTTAATTTCTCTTTCAGATTTTTCATCATTAGCCTATAGGAATCCCAGAGATTTCTGTGCATTAAATTTGTATCCTGCTACTTTCCCAAAATCATTGATTAGCGCTAGGCATTTTCTGGTAACATCTTTAGGATTCTCTCTGTGTAGTATCAGGTCATCTGCAAAGAGTGACAACTTTAATTCTTCTTTTCCAATTTGGATTCCTTTTATTTCCTTGTCTTCTCGGATTGCTGTGGCTGAGACATCCTAAACTATGTTGAATAAGAGTTGAGAGGGTGGGCAACCTTGCCTTGTTCCTGATCTTAGTGAAAATACTTTCAGTTGTTCACCATTGAGGACGATGTTTGCTGTGGGTTTGTCATATAAGGCCTTTATTATGTTCTGGAATCTTCCCTCTATGCCTACTATGTGGAGGGTTTTTATCATAAACTGGTGTTGATTTTTTTCGAAGGCTTTCTCTGCATCTATTGAGATGATCATATGTGTTTTCTACTTCAATTTGTTAATATAGTGTATGACATTGGTTGCTTTGCATATATTGGAGAATCCTTTTATTCCTGGAATAAATCCCACTTGATCATGGTGTATTTTCCTTTTAATGTGCTGTTGGATTCTGTTTGCTACTATTTTGTTGAGGATTTTTGTATCTATATTCATCAGTAATATTGGCCTGCAGTTTTATTTATTCATTTATTTTTTTTGATATTTTGTCTGCTTTTAGTATTAGTGATGGTGTCTCCATAGAATTCGTTTTGGATTTTTCCTCCCTCTGCTACATTTTGGAAGAGTTTTAGAAGGACAGGTGTTAAACACTCCAAGCCAGGAAGGACTGGCAGGACATCTTAAGTGATGAAGGAGAAAAACCTGCAACGAAGATATATATATTTTTTAAATATGTGAGATCACACCATGTTTGTTTTTATATGTCTGACTTACTTCTTAAGTGCTTCTTTCTTCGTCGTACTTCTTCTCAAAATCTCTTACTAGGGCTTCCCTGGTGGCACAGTGGTTGAGAGTCCGCCTGCTGATGCAGGGGACACGGGTTCGTGCCCCGGTCTGGGTAGATCCCACATGCCGCGGAGCGGATGGGCCCGTGAGCCATGGCTGCTGAGCCTGCGTGTCCGGAGCCTGTGCTCCGCAGCCTGTGCTCCGCAACGGGAGAGGCCACAGCAGTGAGAGTCCCGCGTACCGCAAAAAAAAAAAAAAAAAAAAAAAAAAATCTCTTACTATTAGAGATGTTGATTTAACATAGTGCTCTCAAGGTGCAGCTATGTTGTTACAAAAGGCAGCATTTTCCTTCTACTATGCCTGAATATATTTTTATTGTGACACATTTTTTTCCTGCCACACAAAATACTTTTCTGTGCCACATTTTCTTTACCCATCTATTTAGCCTAAGTTTGTTGTTTCCTGTTATGGCATTTGAGAATGATGGTGCAGTGTACATGGGATGCAGGTGTCTTTATGATTTTGTGTGTTTCTTTCCTTTATAAAAATCCCCAAAGAGTTTTTTTCTGGATGATTTAGTAGTTCTAATTTTTAGCTTTTTGAGGAATCTTCAAACTGGTTTCTAGAGAGGCTATACCATTCAGCATTCCTAACAAGAATGTAGGAGTGTTCCTTTTTGTCATGCCCGCTATCTTCTCTTCTTTGATAATAGACAATCTAATAGATATGAGGTGATATTCCACTACAGAGGTTTAGCGCTTTCCTAATATATGTTCATCATTAACCACTTATCAGGTATTTCTTTCTAATATTGTATGCTATTCTGTAGATTGCCTCTTAATTCTATTGATTGTTTCCTTTATTATATAGGAATGTTTCAGTTCAATTTCAATTCACTTAACTTTGGTTTTGTTGCCTGCTCTACTGCTGTCATAGCCAAGGAATTATTGCCAAGGCCAATCTTGAGAAGTTTGTTCCTTATCTTTTCTCAATGGATTTGCAACTTTTTGGTCTTATCTTTAAAGCAATTTCCCCAACACTTTTGAGATATAATTGACATATAACGTTGGTAGTTTTATGGTACACAGCATGATGATGAGATTTACATCTATGTTGAGAAATAATATGATAATAATGTTAGTTAATACTTCTATCACCTCACATAGTTACCAATTGTGTGTGTGTTCTGTAAGAAAACTGAAGATATGCATTCCCAGTAACTTTTAAACATGCAATAAAGTATTGGTAACTAAGTCACTATCCTTTAATTTAGATCCCAAGAATTTACACATTTTATAACAGGAAATTTGTGCTCTTTGACAATCATCTCCCTGTTTCTCCCCACCTCACACCTATTAAATATGTATAAACTCTCTTTTTGATGAACTCACCATTTAGATTTCATAAATAAGTGGGACCACACAGTTTGTCTTAATGTCTGATTGTTTCACTAAGCATAATGCCTGCAAGTTGATTTCATGTGGTCACAAATTGCGGGAATTTCTTTATATGACTGTATAATACCCATTGTGGTAACATACATTTCTTAAGCCTTTTTATCATTGATAAACAGTTAGTGACAATGCCTTGCACATTTTAGATAAATATTTATACTGTGAAAATGGGAGTGCAAATATCTCTGTAAGTTAACTGATTTCATTTCCTTCAAATATGTGTATTCAGAAATGGAAATCCTAGGTTATATGGTGGTATTATTTTTAGTATTTTGAGGAACATCCGTATCATTTTCCATAGTGGTTGTACTAAGTTACATTCCCACCAAAAGTCTGTAAGTGTTCCCTGTGTTTTACATGCTTGACTACACTTTTCTCTCTTTTCCTTTTCATAAAAACCACCAGGAAATGTGTGAGTTGATATCTCATTGTGGTTTTATTTTGCATTTCTCTTACTATTACAGGTATTGAGCCAATATTCATGTGTTGCTTGGTCATTTGTATGTCTCCTATGGCGGGAATATATCTGCTAATATCTTCAGTCCACGTTTTAATTAGATTTTTCGCTTTTTTTTAACTGAGAGTGTTTATGTTTCAACATTCTCCTGTAGCTTGCATGCTGTTGGCAAATATTTTCTCCCATTTCACAGGACAATTCCTATGTCTCCTGTTCACTGCCTCTTCACTGTTCAAGTTTCTTTTAGTGCAGAGGCTTTTAAATTTAATGTTTTCACACATGTTGAATTTTCTTTTAGTTCCTTCTACTTTTGGTATCATATCCAAAAGAATCATTGCTGAGACAAATGTCTTGGAGATTATTTTTCTGTTTAATTCTAGGGATTTTGTGATTTCTGCTCATGTTGTGTTAATTTTTGAATTGTCTAAGATGCATGTTCAATTTTATTGTTTTCCATGTGGATATCCAGTTTTTCCAACACCACTCAGTGTAAAGCCTATTTTTACTCCATTATTTATTCTTGTCATCCTTGTCAAATGTTAGTTGACTGGACATGGCTGAGTTTATTTCTGTGCTCTCAGTCCTATTCTATTGGTCTATTGTCTGTTTTTATGCTTGTCTCACACTATTTTGATTTCTGTAACTTTGTATTATGGTTTGAAACCACGAAGTGAGTTTCATCCAGCTTTGTTTATCTTGCTGAAAATTGCTTTGTCTATTTTCAGGGTCCTTTCTTTTTTTGTACAATTTTTAGGACTGTTATTCTATTCTAGGAAAATTGCCATTGAAAAGTTGATTGGGATTCCATTGAAACTATAGACAGCTTGAGGTAGCATGACCATTTTAACAGTATACATTCTTTCAATTTAGAAATATGGGATAACTTTCTATTTACTTGTTTCTTCTTTAGTTTTTGTGAATATCATATTTTTAGGTGTACACATGTTTTTGTCTTCTTGCTTAAATGTATTCCTAAGATTTTATTGTTTTTGGTGCTGCTGTAAATGGAAGTGTTTTCTTTATTTTTCTGTCAGCTATTTTCTAGTTAGTGTATAGAAATGCAGGTAATTTTGTATTTTTATTTCATATCCAACAACATTACTGAATTCATTTATTAGTTCTAACAGTTTCACGGGGTTTTTTGTGGAGTCTTTAGGATTTCCTGCATACGTAATATGTCATCTTCAAACAGAGTCATTTCTAATTCTTCCATTCCACTTTTGATCCCTTTTATTTCTTTTGCTTGCCTAAAGGTTCTGACTAGTGTTTCTAGTATTATGTTGAATAGGGGTGGTGAGAGTGGGCATTTTTTATTTGTTCCTGTCTTAGAGGAAAGGTTTTCAGCGTTACACCATGAATATGATGTTAGCTGGGACCTTGATAATATATGACCTTTATTACATTTAAAATGTTTCTTCTCTCCCCAGGTAGTTGAAAGCTTTAATCAAGAAAATTTAGAAAATTCTTTCAAACATATCTTCTGCATGCTATTCGTGTCATAAATTAAATTTATTGATTTAAAAACATTAACTGCCCTTGCATCCCCAGGAATTATCCCACCTTATCACGTTGAACATTTTATTGTGCTATTGAATTAGGTTTGCTAGAATTTTGTTGAGAATTTTTGCATCTATATATAAAAGGATATTAGCCTGTATGTTCTGTGGTTTTCACTTGTTTGTTTTTATGTTTGTTTTGTTTTCTTTTGTTTTGTGTTTCCCTTGTTATTTCCTTATCTGGCTTTGTTATTCAGGAAAATGTTGGTTATGTAAAATGAGTTTGGAAATGGTTCCTCTTTTGTAGTGATTTGGGAGAGTTTGGGAAGGACTGGCAATAAATCTTCATTAAATGTTCAGTAGAATTCACCAGTGAAACTAACTGATCCTGTGCTTCTCTTTGTTGGGAGAGTTTTGAATACTGCTTCAATTTTCTAAGTCATTATTTGTATGATCAAGATATTTTTTGTTTGTTTGTTTTTTGCTTCTTCATGATTGTCTTGCTTCATTTTATATAGGAGTTGTTGGAGATTTATCCATTTGTGTGACCCGGTTTTTTATCATCCTTTATAATGATTTGGGTGCTATGATGTCAGTGGCAATTTCTCCTCTTTCAGTTAAAGTTTTATTTATTAAGCTCTTTTTTGCTCTTTGTTAGTCTAGCTAAAGCTTGTCAATTTTATTATCCTTTCCAAATGCATTCACTTGGATTCATTTTCTCCTAATTATCTGATATTCATTTTATTCATTTCCATTTGAATCTTTCTTAGGTTTTCCTTTTATTACTCGTGCTTAATTTGTTCATTTTTCCTAATCCTTCAGGCATAAGTTTAAGTTGTTTATTTAAATCATTCCTTTCTCTTAATATAAGAATTTGTGATTGCTAAAAATAATTCATTCTTTAGACTGATTTTTCTACATTCCCAAAGTATGGGTATATTGTAATTTTTGTTGATCTGAAGGTAGTTTCAAGTTTCCCTTTTGAGTTCTTTCCTGACCCATAGATTTTTCCAGTGTGTGCTGTATAATTCTACATATTAGGTTTTTTTTTCACTTTTTCTATTGTTATTGATTTCTGGCTTCATAACATTATGATCAAAAATGTTGCTTAATGTGCTTTTGATCTTCTTAAATTTGTTAACGCTTGCTTTATATTCCACGACAGCATCTATCCTAGGGAATGCTCTATCTGAACTTAAGAATAATGTGGAATCTGATTCTGTTGGATGGAACTTCTATATAATTTTATTGGGTACATTCAGTGTCTTAATCAATATCCTAAGGTATAAAGTGAGATAATATAGTCCCTTATCATTATTAGTTTTACTGTTGATTTCTCCTATCAGATCTGTTGATGGGTAATTTATATATTTGTTTAATCCTGCAACGTTCAGTACATATATATTTACAATTATTATCATCTCTTGATAAATTGATCTATTATCATTGTATACTGACCTTCTTTATCAATTGTGAACTAATTTGACTGAAAGTCTGTATTACCTGAGATTGGGGGAGCCAGTCCTGCTCTTGTTTGGAAACTGTTTGGACTATCAGTTTCTATTCCCTCACCTTCAGCTTATGTGTGTCCTTAAAGTTAAAATTGCTCTTGTAGACAACATATTGTTTGTTTTTATCATTTATATGGTAATTTAATTGTTTTACAATGTTGTGTTAGTGTCTGCTGTATAACAAAATGAATCAGCTATTGGTATACATATATTCCCATATCCACTCCCTCTTGCATCTCCCTCCAACCCTCCCTATCCCACCAAGCTTGGTGGTCACAAAGCACTGAACGTATCTCCCTGTGCTATGCAGCTGCTTTCCACTAGCTATCTATTTTACATTTCGTAGTGTATATATGTACATACGACTCTCTCATTTCATGCCAGCTTACCCTTTCCACTCCCCATGTTCTCAAGTCGATTCTCTACATCTGCATCTTTTTTCCTGTGCTGTTCCTACCTTCATCAGAACCTTTTTTTAAGATTCCATATATATGTGTTAGCAAAGTGTTTTTCTTTTTCTCTTTCTGACTTCACACAGTATGACAGACTCTAAGTCTATCCACCTAACTGCAAATAGCTCAATTTAATTTCTCTTTATCTCTGAGTAATATTCCATTGTATATATATGCCACACCTTCTTTATTCATTCATGTGTCGATTGACACTTAGCTTTTTCCCTGTCCTGGCTATTGTAATTACACCTGTAATGAACTGTGTGGTCCATGACTCTTTTTGAATTATTGTTTTCTCAGGGTATATGCACAGTTGTGGGATTGTGGGGTCATATATTAGTTCTAGTTTTAGTTTCTTAATGACCACCATACTGTTCTCTATAGTGACTGTAACAATTTACATTACCATTAACAGTGCTGGAGGGTTTCCTATTCCCTACACTCTCTCAAGAATGTATAGTATATTGATTTTTTGATGACAGCTCCTCTGACTAGTGTGAGGTGATACCTCATTGTAGATTTGATTTATATTTCTATAATGATTCATGCTCAACATGAAAGGTTGAGCCAACTTTCATGTGTTTTATTGCAATCTGGGTATCATCTTTGGAGAAATGTCTATTTAGGTCTTCTGCCCATTTTTGGATGGTTTGTGTTTTTTGGTTTACAGCTGCATGAGCTGTGGGTAAATTTTGGAGATTAATCCTATTTCAGTTGCTTCATTTGCAAATATTTTCTCCCATTCTGAGGGTTGTCGTTTCTTGTTCTTTATAGTTTCCTTTCCTGTGAAAAATTTTTGTTTCACTATGTCCCATTACTTTAATTTTGTTTTTATTTCCATTTTTCTAGGAAGTGGGTCAAAAAGAATCTTGCTGTTATTTATGTCATAGAGTGTTCTGCCTATGTTTTCCTCTAAGTGTTTGATAGTGTCTCACCTTACATTTAGTCCTTTAATCGATTTGTGTTTATTTTTGTGTATGGCGTTAGGGAGTGTTCTAATTTCATTCTTGTACATGTAGCCATTCAGTTTTCCCAGCACCACTTGTTGAAGAGGATGTCTTATTTCCATTGTATATTCTTCCCTCCTTTATCAAAAATAAGGTGACCATATATCTGTGGGTTTACCCCTGGGCTTTCTACCGTGCTCCATTGATCTATATTTCTGTTTTTGTGCCAGTACCATACTCTCTTGATTACTGTAGCTTTTAGTATAGTCTGAAGTCCAGGAGCCAGATTCATCCAGCTCTGTTTTTCTTTCTCAAAATTGTTTTGGCTATTCGGCATGTTTTTTTTTTTTTTTTTTTTTTTTCCATACACACTGTGAATTTTTTTCTTCTAGTTCCCTCGAAAATGCCATTGGTATTTTGATATGGATTGCCTTGACTCTGTAGATTGCGTTATGTCATACAGTCCTTTTCACTATGTTGATTCTTCAAACCCAAGAACATGGTATATATCTCCATCTCTTTGTATCCTCCTTCATTTCTTTCATCAGCATCTTATAGGTTTCTGCATACAGGTCTTTTGTCTACCTGGGTATGTTTCTTTCTATTCTATTTGTTGCATGGGTAAATGAGAGTGTTTCCTTAATTTCTCTTTCAGATTTTCCATCATTAACCTATTGGAATCCCAGAGATTTCTGTGCATTAATTTTGTATTGTGCTACTTTACCAAATTTATCGGTTAGCTCTATTCATCTTCTGGTAGCATCCTTAGGATACTCTATGTGTAGTATCAAGTCATCTGCAAAGAGTGACAGCTTTACTTCTTCTTTTCTGATTTGGATTCCTTTTATTTCCTTTTCTTCTCTGATTGCTGTGTCTGAAACTCCCAAATCTATGTGGAGAAAGAGCTGTGAGGGTGGACAACCTTGTCTTGTTCCTGATCTTAATGAAAATACTTGCGGTTTTTCACCATTGAGGATGATGTTTGCTGTGGGTTTGTCATATATGGCCTTTATTATGTTGAGGAAACTCCCCTCTATGCTTACTATGTGGAGGGTTTTTATCATATATTGGGTTTGAATTTTTTCGAAAGTTTCCCTGCATCCATTGAGATGATCATATTGTTTTTCTCCTTCAATTGGTTAATATGAAGTATCACGTTGATTGATTTGCATATATTGAAGAATCCTTGTATTCTTGGAATAAACTCCACTTGATCATGGTGTATTATCCTTTTAATGTGCTGTTGGCTTCTGTTTGCTACCATTTTGTTGAGGATTTTTGCATCTATATTCATCAGTGATATTGGCCTGTAGTTTTCCTTTTTTTTTTATATCTTTGCCTGGTTTTGGTATCAGGGTGATTGTGGCGCCATAGAATTTGTTTTGGAGTGTTCCTCCCTCTGCTATATTTTGGAAGAGATTGTGAAGGACAGTTGTTAAATTCTCCAAGCCAGAAGGGACTGGCAGGATATATTTAAAGTGATGAAGGAGAAAAACCTGCAACGAAGATTAATTATTTTTTCCTATAAGTGAGATTACACCATTTTTGTTTTTATTTGTCTGATTTACTTCTTAAGTACTTCTTACTTCTTCTTTCATCATACTTCTTCTCAACATCTCTTACTATTAGAGATGTTGACTTAACATAGTGCCCTTAAGGTGCACCCATTTTGTTACAAAGGCACCATTTTTTTTCTAGTATGCCTGAATATATTTTTATTGTGCCACTTTTTTTTCCTGCCACACAAAATAACTTGCTGGGGCACCTTTCCTTTATCCATCTATTCAGGCTAAGTGTGTAGTTATCCTGGTATGGCATTTGAGAATGATGGTGCAGTGTACATGGTATTCAGGTGTTTTTTAGAGTCGGCATTTTTCCTTCCTCTTTATAAATAACCAAAGATTTTGTTCTGGATGATTTGGTAGTTCTAATTTTTGGTTTTATGAGGAACCTCCAAACTCTTTTCTAGAGTGGCTACACCAAACAGCATTCCCAACAAGAGTGTAAGGTGGTTCCCTTTTGTCATGCCTGCTGTCTTCTCTTTTTTGATAATAGCCAATCTAACAGATATGAGGTGATATCCCACTACTGAGGTTTTGCACTTTCCTTATGTATGTTGGATATTAGCCACTTCTAAGGTACGTGTTTGTAAATATTTTATACTATTCTATAGATTGCCTGTTAATTCTGTTGATTGTTTCCTTTATTATGTAGGAATGTTTCAGGTCAATTTCACTTCACTTAACTTTTGATTTTGTTGCCTTCTCTCCTGCTGTCATTGTCAAGAAATTATTGCCAAGGCCAATCTTGAGAAGTTTGTTCCTTATCTTTACTCAAAGGCTTTGAAACATTTAGGTCCTATCTTTAATACATTTTCCCCAACATTATTGAGATATAATTGACATATAACCTTGGTAATTATAAGGTACACAGCATGATGATTAGACTTACATCTATGTTGTGAAATAATGTGATAATAATGTTAGTTAATACTTCTATCACCTCACATAGTTACCATTTTTTTGTGTGTGCTGTAAGAACATTTAAGATCTCCTTTCCTTGTAACCTTGAAATATGCAATAAAGTGTTGGTAACTAAGTCACTATGCTGTAACTTAGATCCCAAGAATCTACATATTTTATACCAGGACATTTGTACTCTTTGACTCTCATCTCCTTATTTTTCCCAAACCCACACCTATTAAATACATATCAACTCTCTGTTTTGATGACCTCTGCTGTTTAGATTTAATAAATAAGTGGGACCACACAGTTTGTCTTTATGTCTCTGATTGTTTCACTAAGCATAATGCCCACAAGTTGATTTCATGTGGTCACAAATTGCAGGATTTTCTTTATATGGCTGTATAATATCCATTGTGGTAATATATACAGTTCTTAATCCGTTTATTCATTGATAAACAGTTAGTGTCTATTCCTTGCATATTTTGGTAAATATTAATACAGTGAACATGGGAGTTCAAATATCTCAGTAAAGTAACTGATTTCATTTCCTTCAAATATGTATATTCAGAAATGGAATTGCTAGGTTATATGGTGGTATTATTTTTAGTACTTTGAGGAACATCCTAATTATTTTATGTAGTGGTTGTACTAAGGTATATTCCCACCAACAGTCTGTAAGTTTTCCCAGTTTTCTACATGCTTGACTACACTTTTCTGTCTTTTCTTTTTCATAATAACCACTAGGAAATGTGTGAGTTGACATCCCTTTGTGGTTTTATTTTGCATTTCTCTTACTATTACAGATGTTGAGCAAATGTTCATGTGTCTCTTGGTCATTTGTAGGTCTCCTATGAAGGTAGTATATCTGCTAAGGTGTTCAGCCCACGTTTTAATTAGATTATTCAACTTTTTTTTAATTGAATCCTTTTATGTTTGGACATTAGTCCCGTAGCAGGCATGTTGTTGGCAAATCTTTTCTCCCATTCCATAGGAGAATTCTTATGCCTCCTGTTCAATGCCTCTTCACTCTGTTCAAGTTTCTTTTTGTGCAGAGGCTTTTAAATTTGATGTTGTCACACATGTTGAATTTTCCTTTTGTTCCTTCTACTTTTGGTATCATACCCAAAAGAATCATTGCTGAGACAAATGCCTTGGAGGTTTTTTTTTCTGTTTAATTCTAGGCATGTTGTGATTTCTGTTCATGTTGTGTTAATTTTTGAATCGTCTAAGATGCATGTTCAATTTTATTGTTTTCCGTGTGGATATCCCGTTTTTCCAACACCACTCAGTGTAAAGTCTATTTTTACTCCATTGTTTATTCTTGTCGTCCTTGTCAAATGTTACTTGACTGGACATGGCTGAGTTTATTTCTGGGCTGTCAGTCCTATTCTATTGGTCTATTGTCTTTTTTATGCTAACTTCACACTATTTTGATTACCATAACTTTGTATAATAGTTTGAAACCAGAAAGTGAGTTGCAACCAGCTTTGTTTATCTTGCTGAAAATTGTTTTGGCTATTTTCAGGGTCCTTTGTTGTTTTGTACAATTTTTAGGATTGTTATTCTATTTCTAGGAAAATTGCCATTGAAAATTTATTGGGTTTCAATTGAAACTATAGATGGCTTTAGGTAGCGTGAACATTTGAACAGTATTCATTCTTTCAATTCAGAAACATGGGATAAGTTTCTATTCACTTGTGTCTTCTTCAGTTTTTGTAAATGTCATATTTTTAGGTGTACAGATGTTTTTGTCTCCTTGCTTAAATGTAGTCCTAACATTTTATTGTTTTTGGTACTGCCGTAAATGGAAGTGTTTTCTTTATTTTTGTGTCAGCTATTTTCTGGTTAGTGTATACACATGCAACTAATTTGGTATTTTTGTTTCACAGCCAACAACATTACTGAATTTGTTTATTAGTTCTAACAATTTCATGCGGTTTTTGGTGGAGACTTTAGGATTTCCTTCATACAGCATATTTTATCTTCCAACAGAGGCATTTTTACTTCTTCCTTTCCACTTTTGATCCCTTTCTTTTCTTTTTCTTGCCTAATGCTTCTGGCTAGGTATTCTAATATTATGTTGAATAGGAGTGGTGATAGTGGGCATTTTTTATTTGTTCCTGTCTGAGAGGAAAAGTTTTCAGCTTTTCACCATGAATATGATGTTAGCTGTGGGCTTGTTAATATATGACCTTTATTACATTTAAAATGTTTCTTCGCTACACAGTTAGTTAAGAGCTTTATTCAAGAAAGTCTAAAAAATACTTTCAAACATTTCTTCCACATGTTATTCATGTGGTTAATTAAAAGCATTGATTTAAAAATGTTAACTACCCTTACATCCCCAGGAGGTATCCCACCTTATCATGTTGATCCTTTTAGTGTGCTATTGAATTTGGTTTGCTAGAATTTTCTTGAGAATTTTTCGATCAATATGTACAAGTATATTGGCCTGTAAGTTCTGCGTTTTTTTGTTTGTTTTGTTTTGTGATTCCCTTGTTATATCTTTATCTGGCTTTGTTAATCAGATAAATGCTGGTTTTATAAAATGAGTTTGGAAATGTTTCCTCTTTTTTAGTTATTTGGTAGGGTTGGGAAGGCCTGGCAATAAATCTTCATTAAATGTTCAGTAGAATTCACCCATGAAACGATCTGATCCTCGACTTCTCTTTGTTTGGACAGTTTTGAATACTGAATCAATTTTCTAATTCATCATTTGTATGATCAAGACATACTTTTTTTTTTCTTCTTCATGATGGTTTTGCAACATGGTACATTGGAGTTAGTGGAGATTTATGCATTTGTGTGACCCTGTTTTTTAGCTTTCTTTATTATGATTTGTATGCTATGGTGTCAATCACAATTTCTCCTCTTTCAGTTAAAGTTTTCTTTATTATGTTCTTTTTTCTCTTCATTAGTCTAGCTAAACCTTTGTCAATTTTATTATGCTTTACAAATAGCAGCTCTTGGATTCAGTTTTTAAATAATTATATGATTATTGTTTTATTCATTTCCATTTGAAAATTTCATATTTCTTCCTTTTATTCTTGGAAATTAATTTGTTCCTTTTTCCTAGGCCTTCATGTATAAGGATAAGTCGTTTATTTAAGATCATTCTTTTCTCTTAATAAAAGAAGTTATGAATGCTAAAAATTCACTCCTTAGATTGATTATGCTACATCCCCAAAGTTTTGGTATGTTGTCATTTTTGTTTATGTGAAGGTAGTTTCAGATTTCCCGTTTGACTTCTTCCTTGACCCATAGATTTTTCCAGTGTGTGCTGTATAATTTTACTTATTAGGAATTTTTCACTTTTTCTCTTGTTACGCATTTCTAGCTTCATAACGTTATGATAAAACAGGAAGCTCAATGTGGTTTTGATCTTCTTAAATTTGTTAAGGCTTGCTTTATGTGCCAAGGCAGTGACTATCAGGGGAATGTTCCATCAGCACTTAAGAAGCATGTGGATTCTGGTTCTGATGAATGGAAGTTCTCTATAATTTTATTAGGTACCTTCTGTGTCTTTATTAATTTTCTAAGGTAGAAAGTGGGATAATATAGTTCCTTAGTATTATTATTTTTACTGTTGGTTTCTCTTATCAGATCTCTTAATGGTTGATTTAAATATTTGTTTAATCATGCAACATTCAGTACCTATATATTTACAATTATTATAACCTCTTGATAAATTGATCCGTTATTATTTTATACTGACCTTATTTATCACTTCTGAACTACTGTGACTGAAAATCTGTATTAAATGAGATTGGGAGAGCCAGTCCTGCTCTTGTTTGGAAAGTGTTTGCACTATCAGTTTGTATTCCCACACCTTTAGCTTATGTGTGTCCTTAAAGTTAAAATGGCTCTTATAGACAGCATATTCCTTTTTTTTAACACCTATATCGGAGTATAATTGCTTTAGAATATTGCATTAGGTTCTGCTGTATAACAAAGTGAATCAGCTATAGATATACATATATTACCTTATCCACTCCCTATTGCAATTTCCTCACACCATCCCTATCTCACACGGCTAGGTGGTCACAAAGCACTGAACTTATCTCCCTGTGTTATGTAGCTGCTTTCCACTAGCTATCCATTTTACATTTGGTAGTGTATATACGTCTATATGACTATCTCACTTCGTGCCAGCTTATCCTTGCCCCTGCAAGTGTTATCAAGTCGATTCTCTACATCTGCATCTTTATTCCTCTCCTGCCCCTACGTTCATCAGAACCTTTTTTTTTTCTGATTTCGTACATAAATCTTAGCAAACAGTTGTTCTTTTTTCTTTCTGATTTACTTCACAAAATATGGCAGACTCTAAGTCCATCCAACTAACCACAAAGAGCTCAAATTCATTTCTATTTATGTCTGAGTAATATTCCATTTTATATATATATGCCACACATTCTTTATCCATTCTTCTGTCCATGGACACTTAAGTTGCTTCCATGTCCTGGCTATTGTAAATAGACCTGTAATGAACTTTGTGTTCCATGACTCCTTTTGAATTATGGTTTTCTCAGGGTATAAGCACAGTAGTGGGATTGCTGGGTCATATGCTATTTCTAGTAGTAGTTTCTTATGACCTCCATACTTTTCTCCGTAGTGACTGTAACAATTTACATTCCAAACAACAGTGCCAGAAGTTTCCCTTTTCTTCACACCCTCTACAGAATTTATTGTTTGTACCGTTTTTGTTGATGGTCATTCTGACTAATGTGAGGTGATACCTCATTGTAGATTTGATTTACATTTCTTTAATGATTCATGATATTGGGCAACATTTCATGTGTTTTATGGCAATCTGTATCATCCTTGGAGAACTGTATAGTTAGATCTCCTGCTCATTTTTGGATTGTTGTTTGTGTTTTTGGTTTGGAGCTGCATGATCTGTTGGTAAAATTTGGAGATTAATCATTTTCAGTTGCTTCATTTGCAAATATGTTCTCCTATTCTCAGGGTTGACTTTTGGTCTTGTTTATGGTTTCCTTTGCTGTGCAAAAGCTTTTAAATTTCACTAGGTCCCATTTGTTTATTTTTGTTTTTACTTCCATTTCTCTAGGAGGTGGGTCAAAAAGAATCTTGCTGTGATTTATGTCATAGAGTGTTCTGCCTAAGTTTTCCTCTAATTGTTTGGTCATGTCTGACTTTACATTTAGGACTTTAATCCATTTGTGTTTATTTTTGTGTATGGTGTTAGTGAGTGTTTTAATTTCATTCTTGGACATGTATCCGTCCAGTTTTCCAAGCACCACTTGTTGAAGAGGATGTCTTATCTCCATTGTATATGCTTGCCTGCTTTGTCAAAAATAAGATGACTATATGTGAGTGGGTTTATCTCTGGGCTTTCTATACTGTTACATTGATGTATATTTCTGTTTTTCTGTCAGTACAATACTGTGTTGAGGATTGTAACTTTGTAGTATAGTCTGAAGTGCAGGATCCTGATTCATCCAGCTCCGTTTTTCTTTCTCAAGTTTGCTTTCGTTATTCGGTGTATTTTTATTTCCATACACATTGTGCAATATTTTCTTCTGATTCCCTGGAAAATGCGATTGCTAGTTTGATAGGCATTGCATTGAATCTGTAGATTGATTTGGGTAATATAGTCATTTTTACAATGTTGATTCTTCCAACCCAAGGACATGGCATATCTCTCCGTCTGTATCATCTTTCATTTCTTTCATCAGCATCTTATAGTGTTCTGCATACAACTCTTTTCTCTCCCCGGGTATGTTTATTCCTATTCTTTTTGTTGCAATGGTAAATAAGAGTGTTTCATGAGTCAAGAGGAGTTCAAGTTGTCTAAAAGCCTACATGTCATTTGTAGAAAGGATCTAAACTTCAGGTATACCCTGAGGTATGTCTTTGCATCTATGGCCCATGGTGCCATTTAGGGGATGTCTATTCTGGAGGGGACCTATAGAGGTGGTGTTTAGGGACTGAGGGGAGGGATTTGGATGTCACTTTGGGGGCATATCATTTTGCGCCAGGGCTTAGGAATATTTGGCAGATGGTCATTGGTGGCCATGTTTCGATAGCACATGGTATTTGCAATGTTCTCCAAAGGGAGGTGGATTTGGGTAAAATTGGAGATTTCTAATCAAGGCAGTATTTGAGGAATATTGTTTAAGTAAGGGTCCTAGTACAAGTGTTGGGATCTTGCCAGAATGACTTTTGTGACCCAAGTTCTATTATAGGGTCCTCCAAGCATTTGGAGATCTGTGTCAATAAGATTCGATTCATCGGAGATCACTTTTCTCGTAAAGATAGTCTTCAAATCAGGCTAAGAAAGGATACTGGAGATAGTCAACTAGGATCTGGAGAGAAACAGGGTACCATTAGGACTTCATTTTCTATAGTTTTACTACCATTCATGAACATATAGTGTCCTTCTTGTCAGGAATGGAGAAAGAACAGTTGTGCTGCTGGGACACAGATATTATCATGCAAAATTACATGCATTGGTTATTCATGAGGGAGAGTATAGTCCCAATTTAGAGAGGCTCTATTTAGGACAGTTGTACATCTATCATGAAGAGTATGGCCTTTGCTCATTCATGTACATAAACTATGTATAATTTTCCCTAACGGGTTATAGAGTTGTGAGCCTTGTGTCTAGTGAAGAAGTACATACTTCTGTATATGAGGAAGGGAAAGCCTTCTGGTCCAGTATGTCAGTTACCTGCAAAGTTTCTAAATGAAAAATCCAGCATTGTTCTCTCCCAGCTGTGTGATCACAGGCAATTTCTTTTCAGCATCATTGGTGGTATGAAGGTGATGATAAGAAGAACAGCAAATACTTACATGATCTTTACAGTGTGGTGAATGTAAGTCTTTATCAGGTGTCATAATACACCAGGTAATTTAATAGTATTCCAGCTACTAATGTTAATTAGGTAGTATGTACTGTGTGTCACACTCTTTTTTAAGCCCTTTATTCATATTTAGTCATTTAAACTCTACCAATGGGGAAAGGTACAATCATTATCCTCATTTTATAGATGGCCCAGAGAAGTGAGGTCCCTGTCTTCAGGTCACACAGCTGATAATCATGGAAAGAATTACTGGAAGGGTCCAACACTTCTCTTGTGCCAACTGCGGGCTGGAACACGAAAGGATCATTGTTTCTTCCTCAGAAAGGACAGCTAATGAGTTATGTCAGAAGATGATAGTGTAAGGCCCTCCAAAAATTCTTTACATTACAAACCTACAAAGTTGTCAGACTCAACTTTTTCAGAACTCTGGAAATTGACAAAATTTCACAGGAACTAGGGAAGTATTTACGTGTTTAAAAATGACTGAATCTTGGTAAGATCAGCAAGCTCTAGAGACTTTAAATGGTCACAATCCCATCCTCCTTTTTTCCAGCTTAATAATAGTACATATTGAAAGAGTATGCATTCCTTTTGCATCCGAGTAGCCACCAGAAGGAGAAGAACAAAGTGAGAATTCTTTCAGAACCTCATCTCCAAAGATTTATCATTATCTGATGTGACTGAGATGTTCCTTGGAATTCTGCGTTTGCAAGACTGGCTATATTTGACATAATTTGGACGTCACCCAGTGCGAATGTACTTTAACCTGGGGAGTTGTCAAAATAATTATGGGGGCAGAAAGAAAGTTTTAAGAATTAATGCCAAGAAACATCCCAAATTTGATGCAAAACATCATTATGCAGATTCGCCCAGCTAAACAAACTCAAAGCAGGTTAAACTCACAGAGATCCATAGCAACAAATATCATAAACTACTGAAAGCCAAAAACCAAGAGAGAATTGTGAAAGCACTGTGAAGCAACCCATGGCATGTAAGAGATTCTCAATTAAACCAAAAAAAAAAAGACTACTCATCAGACAACATGCAGGGCAGAAAACACTTCGATACATTCATAGTGCTAATAGAAAAAAAAAAACTGTCAACCAAGAATTTTATATGCAGCAAGACCATCTTTTGAAACTGAGGACAGGATTAGGACAATTCCAGATAAGCACAAAACGGAGAGGATTTATTGCTAACTATCTGCCCTACAAGATGAGATAATTCTTGGAGAGAGTCCAAACTAAAATGAAAGACACTTTGATGATAACTCAAATCCAGAGAAAGAAAGAACATCAGTAAAAGTAATTATATAGGTAAATACAGAGGATAATTTAAACGATTTTTTGTGTGTATGATTGTAGTCTGAAAAATAGTCCCCCAATATGCCCACATTTTAATCCCCAGGACATGTATGTTATTTTATGCAGAAAACTTTGCATATATGATCATATTAGAGTCTTCAGATGGGAAATTTTCTTGGGTTACCTTGGGTGGATCTAATCAAAATATTTCTTATAAGAGGAATGAAGGAGATGTCGGTGACAGAGGACAAGTTAATGTGATGACAGAAGTAGATAATGAACTGATGTATTTGAAGGTAGTAGAAGGGGTTACTAGCCTAGGAATACTAGCAACCACTAAGCAAGAAAAAAAAAAAAAGGGCAAGGAAATACATTCTCCTAGCAGAGCCTCCAGATGGACCCAATCCTGCCAACATATTGACTTTAGCCCAGTAAAATGGATTTGGTACTTGTAACATGTAGTATTTTAAGAGAATAATTTGTAAAGTTTTAAACTATTGAATTCCTGAAAATGTGTTACAGTAACAATAGTAAACTAATGCAGTTACTTTTTTCTCTTACCTGATTTAAAACATTACTCCACAGGAAAAAAAATTAATTGGTGCTGATGTAAAAAGTGTATAAAGATGTAATTTATGATAAGAACAACACAAGAAAAAGGATAAACTAGATAAAAGAAAAAATTCAAATTTTGAAATTAAGTTGGTATTAATGTGAACTAGGTTGTTAGAAACTGTCAGTTTACTTTATAACAACCTAACTCCAGAGCAACCACTAAAAAAATGGCTCTAAAATGTATATAGTAAAAGAAATAACAAATAACCATAAAAGTGGTACACTAGAAGATGTCCAATTAAAAAGCAGATTGTAAGTATGGATTTTTTAAAAACATGACCACGTATATGTTGTTAAAGAGACAAATCTTAGTGTGAAACAAATAGATTTTAAGTAAAATGTTGCAAAGATAAGTCTCATGCCAAGAAAAATCGAAAGAGAGTTATAGTGACTATACTAACAACAGACAAAACAGATTTTACATAAAAAAATAATGAGACAAAGGACAGTATATATTACTATATTATTATATTAGATTAATAATATATTATTGATAAAAGGGTAAATCTGTTGAAATACACAAGAATTATAAACAAATGCTCACCTAACAAAAAAGTTCCAGATACCTGAATCAAAAACTTACAAAATTTGAGAGAGAGATAAATAGGTTCAACAGCATATCCAAATGAATGACAAAATATATGATCACCAAGGGAAGAGAAGACCTAAACAAAACTATGATATAAACCGAGTGCACTTAACAGACATGTACACAACATTCCTCCCAAGAACAGAAGAATACAATTTCCTTTCACTTGAACTAGGAATGTTCTCCAGGATAGACTTCACGTTAGGCCATAAAACAAGTGTCAATAATTTAAATCACACCAAATTGTTCTCTGGCCACAAAGGAAAGAATAATGGGCATCAATAATAGGAGGAACTTGTGAAAACTTTTAAATATGTGGAAATTAAACAACGCATTCCTAAGTAATAAAAGAGTCAAACAGTGTCCAAGAGATATTAGAAAATACTCTGAAGTGAATGAAAATGTAAACACAACATACCAAAACATGGGATTCGGCAAAAACAGAGCACACACATATATATATATATATATATATATATATATATATATATATATATATATATATATATATATATATGTATATATGTATATATATATATATATATATATATATATATATATACATATATATATATATATATATATAATACATTATATACATTTGTATAGTTTTCTCCATGTCTCTTTTGCAGTTTATTAAATATTTATTAAATATGGGTTTATAGTTTTATCAAATTGGGAAAACTTCTGCCCACATGTTTTTTGAAAATATTACTTTCGGAGCTCACTCCCATATCATTATCTCTTTCCAGAACTCCAGTTACATGAGTATTAAGGCACTTGACTTGTTTGACTTTCCCCCACACACACCTTTTGTATTTTGCATAGTTTCTTCTACTTTGTTAAACTTCCTAATTTTTTCTTCTGTGTTAATTTGTTAATCACATCTGTTATGTAAAATCACAGGTCAAGAACATTAAAACATCTATTATAAATATATTTCACATGTCAAAGAAATTCCCAAGAAAGGGGTGGGCCAAAAGAGTTTTTGAAGAAATAATGGACAAAAAATTTACAAATTTAATGAAAACTAAAGCCACAGATGTTGCTGGTAAGTTTCTGGTAAGTGTTGATGGATGGAAGGTAATTGTGAATGTTAGCGTTTTGGAGTTGCGTTTTGTGTTCCTTTAATATTTTTGAGTCTGCTTTAGAGAACTTATGTAGTTGCCATCTGATCCTTTCAGGCTTTACTTCTTTTTCTCTAGAGTGGCATTTAGACATAGAATACCTGTGTTGTCTGAAGAAATCAGCATTGTGTTTTTGTTTTTGATTTTGTTTTATGATGTACGATACATTATTTTTATTTCTTAATTGAAGTATAGTTGATTTAAAAATTAGTTACTTTTTGCTTTAGAGAAAAGTAACTCTGTTATCTATATATACATTCTTTTTCATATTCTATTCCATGATGGTTTATCTCAGGATATTGAATAGATTTCTGTGTGCTCTACAGTAGGACCCTGTTGTTTACCCATTCTATATATAATAGCTTATATCTGTTAACTCCAAACTCCCACTGTAAGGGGGAGGGTGTTAGGTGAGGAAGAAGGTGGGAGGTTTTCATATTCCTGTTTTGATAGTGCTGTTGATCTTGGGAGGGAATGAATTGACAGATAACCCTTCATTCTTTTCATCCCCCAGGTCACTACACCTTTAGTATCTGTGATACCTCCAATTTCTCTGACTACATCTGTGGAGACATTGTCAGTCAAGTCAAAGTAACTAAGAGGATAAGCTTTGTGACTATGAGCAGGAGGGTGTGTTGTAGGCTTCCAGGCATCTCCACGTTTTTTACTTTTTTGGTTCTGATATCTTGCTCTTCACAGAAAACCTTGCCTACTTCACAGGCAGAGCCGGACTTTGTGATAACAAATTTTGTCAAGTATTCTCGCCCTCCTCAGCTACAAATTGGCTTCCAGGTCCTGCACCAGTTCCGTGCTCAGCATGGCCAGCACTCTCGGCCCCACAATGAGGTAGATGGGTGGGCAAGCCAACCAGGTCCTTGAACCAAAGCTGCTCTATGCCTTTTCATCTATTTAGTTTTTCTCCCTCTCCCTCTCCCCACAGTGGTGTGATTGTTCTTTTACTCCTTCCAGGAGGACACAACAGAACTGGTGACCCTAGCACAGGCTTGAATTCTCAAGCTCTGCCAGCAGTGTAGCAAAACAGTCTGGATGAAGACCTCATCCAGAAGCCGGCTTATATGGCCCCTGGGGATCTGGCACCCCTCAACTCCTTCACTGGTTGTGTGGCTGCCCAGGAGTTTATGAAGGTCAGCGTGAGTGGAGATGGACAGTGCTGGGCGTGGGCCAGGTTCCTTTCCGGCCCTGCTGCTTGCTTTCCAGCTCTGATTAACCAGTGATCACATTCTCTTTCTAACCGACTCCTCAGGGCTGCTCTGGAAAGTTTATGCCTGTTATACAGTAGCTGTACTTTGATGCCATTGAGTGTCTCCCTGTGGAAAAAGAGGCCTTCACAGAGGACACGTGCCTTCCAGTATGTGATTTGGGCCCATGGAGAAGACATTATTGTGGATCTTTTTAACGTGGCTTTTCCCTAACCCTCTCTTCCCTTCACATGACTCAGTGCCAGAACCATTATGATGGGCACATGGCTGTATTTGGCTCTGACCTGCAAGAGAAGCTGGGTAAGCAGAGATACTTCTTGGTGAGAGAACCTTGTGGTCAAAAGCTACCTTTAGGTCCCCTAGGCTCTGGCCACCTCTTCTGGAGTCTCCTCGTGGTGTACAAGGGATGGTGTTGGCTTGTACCCTCATCTCATCCCTCTTCCATTTTCTTCACACCAGGTCCTTTATATCCTGGTCTTGTGCCTCTTTCCTTAGAGGACCATGGATATTTATGGCACTGTGACTTAAATATGCAGTCATAGATCCTCTTACCCTCTCTTGCCATCTGCAGGGGTAGTGAGGAGTGAGGAGTGGTTTTGTTACCCAGTGACCCTAACCATCTTGTGTCTCCCTTCTTGGCCACCTCCCAGGTGGGTGCAGGGGCCGTTGCCTGTGAGCTACTCAAGACCTTTGCCATGACTGGGCTAGGCTGTGGGGAGGGTGTGGCAATCACCATTACAGACATGGACACCATAGTAAAATCCAATCTGAATCGACAGTTTCTGTTCCGACCTTGTGATATCAAGGTGAGTGGAATGGATATGTTATGTGGTTCAGCTTTGTTTTTCACTTTTCTCCTGTCTTTTTCTGGTTATCTGTCTTATTGCCTTTGGATTTTTTTTTTTTTTTTTTTTTGGTACGCGGGCCTCACACTGTTGTGGCCTCTGCCATTGTGGAGCGCAGGCTCTGGACCTTCAGGCCCAGCGGCCATGGATCATGGGCACAGACGCTCCATGGAATGTGGGATCTTCCTGGACAAGGGCACGAACCCATGTCCCCGAAACGGCAGGTGGACTCTCAACCACTGCGCCACCAGGGAAGCCCAACTTTGGACTTTTTGTTTGTCTCTTTCCTTCAGTTCTTACCTTATTTCTTTTCTCTACCACTCACTCTTTCTTCCAGGAGATATTTATTGAAAACTTATTACATCTTTCATTTGTGAGTTTAAACCTGTCCCCAGCCATCTTTTTTTTTCTTTGGTTTTTGGTTACGGTTAATGTGGAACTCTGGAAGCTAGATTATAGAGGGATCTATCTGGGGTGTCTCTGTAAAGTTCAGTGTTATTTTGCCTGGCCAGTGTTTATCTTTCCTTTCATTTTATCATGCAAATACTAGGTACTACTTAAGTAGTTAAAATATATAAGATAGCAAATGAAAGGTTTCTGCTTTTGTCTAGTGAGAAGACATAGTAAATGAGAGATTCTCTAATGCAGTGGAGGTTGGCAGCACTCTTTCCTCAAGTCCAAAAGATCACAATTCTTTTAAGAATACTAAGACATTATGTCCTTTTTATCCTCATTTTATCAGGTGAAAGGGTAATTTTCCACTCTCTTCTAGGAGGCTGTCCATAACCCCAAAACACAGTATTCTCCAAATGACCAGACCAATTCATGATGATACAGAACTGTGCATTAACTAAAGAGCCATTCAAAATACAGAGAAAGACAGTGGGTATTGATGTGGATCAGTATTTCACATTTCAACTAAACATTAAAGAAATATTGCTTGTCAAGTTTTGATATATATATTTAAATATCAACAGTCATCTGAAAATGTTATTGATATTTTTTTTTTCTGTGAGGCTGGATATCCCTGACATCTTTCAAGCAAAACATGTAATACATTAAAGTCAGTAAATAACGAAAATTCAGCTATCTTCTAAGACATTATATAAGTAAAATTTGTAAAACTGTAAATACAGATTGACTCCTGTCATTAACGCTTTGTATTGGAGTTTCTTTCATAGTGTTTGTACTATATAATGGAATTATTCCATATTTATTAATTAATTAATTTATTTATTTTTGGCTGTGTTGGGGCTTCCTTTCTGTGTGAGGTCTTTCTCTAGTTGTGGTAAGCGGGGACCATGCTTCATCGCAGTGCGCGGGCCTCTCACTAGTGCAGCCTCTCTTTTTGTGGAGCACAGGCTCCAGACGCGCAGGCTCAGTAGTTGTGGCTCTGGCCTAGTTGCTGCGTTGCATGTGGGATCTTCCGAGACCAGGGCTCAAAACCATTTCCTCTGCATTAGCAGGGAGATTCTAAACCACTGTGCCACCAGGGAAGCCCCTCCAATTTTAAATGGAGTAATAATATTTTAAAATGTTCTCAGATTAAATATAAAACGTAGGAAATCTTGATAGCTGTGCATCAGATAAAAAAGAAACCGCAAACTTTGTTTTAACTTCATTTTGGACAACTGCTAGAGCAAATAATAAATACCATAGCACTGTATGTGGTTAGAACATAACAAGGTGAAACATAAAGTGTAGGGAGAAGAATGAAAATCAAGATATAGAACTGGAAGTGCCATGAGAGGGTGGTTTGCAGTGTGGTAAAGGAAATCCTCATTGGAAAGGTGGTATAACCGCAGAGAATTAAAGATGGTATACGAGAACAGGAAGAAATCTCAGGGAAGAGTATGCCAGGTGAAGTTAACAGTGTGAGCAAAACCCTGAGTTTGGAATATGACTGCTATGTTTAAGGAGTAGAGACAGAAATAGATCATGGTAAGAGAGAAGGTTGTCAAAGGAATAGGGACCAGCTCATTTCACCCTTAGTGAAAGTGGGAATCAATAGAGGGCTTTGAGGAGAGGAATGTGATCTGACTTGGTTTCAGAGGATCCTTTTTGTTTTTGTATGTTCAGAGGACTTGGTTTTCTTTGCGTGAATGCATTCCAACTCGGGGTGCTAGTAACGAAAAACAGTGGATGTTCGGTAGACAAAAGAACAGATACTCAACCCATTGTCTCCTATTGTATCACTGTTTTCCTTTTTTATTCACGCCATTCCTCATTTGTCCCAGCCCAAGCTGTGTGGCATTTGTCATAGACCACAGAGCCTCCTGACCTCAGAGCCTAGGTCTTGTGCATCATTACTTAAATCAGTTTTCAGAACAGCTCTGTAAAGTTTTGTTGGGTGATTATGTGAATGACAGTTCTGTTTCTCCATCACTACCCAGAAATTGAAGTCTGATACAGATGCTGCAGCTGTGAACCAGATAAACGCACACATCCGTGTGATGAGCCATCAGAACTGTGTGGGCCCTCACACAGAGCATGTGTATGATTGATAAATTCCTCCAAAACCTGGATGGTGTGGACAATGCCTCGGACAATGTGGATGCCCGTGAGTTTTGGGGATGGGTGAGGACGAGGCGAGAGTAATGTGTGTGTTTTAGGGAGTGTGTGTCACCGTGTCCTATCCTGATGTTATTTTCCCCACCCTCACCTGCTGCAACTTTCTCACAGGCACGTATATGGACTGCTGCTGTGTGTTGTACCGAAAGCCTCTTCTGGAGTCAGGCACACTGGGTACCAAGGGTAATGTGTAAGGGTTTATCCCCTTCCTGACAGAGTCATACAGCTCCAGCCAGGACCCTCCTGACAAGTCCATCCCCAGGTGCACACTGAAGAACTTCCCGAATGTCATCGAGCACACTTTGCAGGTGATCAGCCTTGCAGGGAGAAAGAGGTGGAACAGATATGTACTGGGACAGTGTCTAAGTTGCCAAACTCTTGTTATTCCGATGATGAAGCCTCAGTGTATGTAATATCTGCCCTCTCTTTAACTCTCCTTCACTCACTTTAAACCTAGGAGCCTAACGCTTTTCATAATGATTTCTTTAACTTGAAATTTTTATTTTGCAAGCATACAGGGAAGTATTATTTATACCATGTGAAATACTTTATGTGAGAAGTGTATATCTAAACGGTGAGGATATGTTTCTTTGTGTACAGGATACTATTTTGTCGTTGAACAAAATTAACTTAATATCATCTCTGCTAGTTATTTAGATATCTCTAATATTAAGTCCATATTTAGGAATAATTTTCTAATTGTTTCCCAAAATATGTTTAATAGTTTGTCAGCATAGTTGGGTTTATATAGTACACATACATACAAAAGAGCATAACTCTCATGTACATTGACAAAGTAAAAGCACCCCATTAACTGGTCCTCAGAACTTGGCCCTAATTACAGTCCCCTTTCAAACCACAAATAACCATCCTTTTATCAAAATGATTCTTAACCCAGTCTTTGAGGCTATGTTTAGGAAGTATGGGAACAGGAAGAAAATGAGCAGTAACAGTTCAGTCTGTCACTTTTCCTTCCAGAAGGGATGAGTTTATACTTGTGGAGTCAGTTCAGTATGTGTCTTTCTCCCTTTCCATGCATCCCATGTTGGTGTGTGTGTGTGTGTGTGTGTGTGTGTGTGTGTAGATACAGAGAGACGGAGAAAGAGATGTGTTTGTGTGTGTGTGTGTTCATTTCTATACATATAAATCCTCTCCTAGGTTATGGTTCTATTATTGTGTTTCTCTCTACCCAGTACGCAGAAAGGCCAATAAAAAGGATTTTAAAACTAATATACTATGTGCCCTTGGACTTAACCACTTCATGCTTCAGATTCCTTATCTGTAAAATTGGAATGACAGTAGTAACTCGCACAGGAATTCTGAAAAACATGTATACTTAATATGCCCTTGTGACTTTCAAACTAAGCTTTAAATGTGTACATGTTTGCTTATTTCTTATTAACTCCATGAGGTGTAGTTTTACTGTTACAGTGTTTGTCTTTAAAATTAGGAAACACAAGTACAGATATGCCTGATTGTCACAAGACTGTGGCACAGCTGGCCTTTGAACCTGGATTTCGAGCATCAAGGTGCTCCAGATCACTTCACCAGTGACTATTTATCGACCTCCGAATTCACAGGGGTCAAACCTCTATCTTACTTTCTTCCCAGTCCCCAGAACCTGCATAGAGATCGTTCATGTTTTATTCTTGGTGTGAACTTTTTCTTGAATTGATGCATGACATACCTAGGGTAATGTGTACATCTTAATAAATTCTGCATGAATGTACACTTGTGTGTAAACCTCTTCCCAGATTAAGATCATAGGTTTTTACATTGAAGTGGTGAGGGCTTGACAAGTTTGAGGAGACACATTGGGAGGGTTTTCTTCCTCTGTTCTCCCATAACAGCCATGCTCTTCCTATTTGCTGTATTTCCTGATGGTGGTCCTAAGGCCTACAGAAACTTATTTGTTTCCCGTAACCCACGTAGTGTTGATTTGCTCTGTCTGCCATGGATGAGTTTGAAGGTCTCTTCAAGCAACCAGCAGAAAACGTCAACCAGTACGTAATGTGAGTAATTCTGTCCAAATCCTCGCTCACCGTGTCTACTGCCTGTCAGTCAAAGCATTCTGTAACCAGTGTAACACTTAGGACCTGGTCTACTTTTCAAATAATCTAATGATTCCTTGGGCCTTATACATTTGGGAGTCAGCACTGACTTTTCATGCTGTTAAGCTCCATCTGGGATCACTGTGTAACTCTGAGTTTGTGTCCTCTCTAATTCTTGATAGGGATTCAAAGTTTGTGGAGCAAACACTGCACCTGGCAGGCATCCAAACCCTAGAGGTGCTGCAGGCTGTGCAGCTCAGCCTGGTGCTTCAGCGGCCACATACATGGGCTGACTGTGTGACGTGGGCTTACTAGCACTGGCACAACCAGTGCTCCAACAACATCAGACAGCTGCTGCGCAGCTTTCCTCCGAACCAGGTATTACACTCTTCTGGGCTCCATTTGTCAGAATAGGCTTACTGGAAGCAGTTTGTTACACGCTTTTGACACATGGTTCATTGCAGTTCATCCATTTGTGGCAAGACCACCACGTCCCAGAGATCTCATTAAATGATTAAGTGAGTGATTTTTGAAGTCAAAGACCTGTTCCTCCCAACCTCTCTCCTCTACCTGCCCAGCCCTGTTCTCTCAAGCAACATACTTGGTACCTATTTCCCTTAGATATGACATGAGTCATTCCAGATTCCCTGTCAGGGCTATAGAGATTGTAGAAGAGAAATTTTGGTGTTAAGAGCACAGGACCTAGGTGGCTTCAAGTCTCAACTGCATTTGATATTGGGACTAATCATGTATTTTCTCTCTGTGCCTTAGTAGCCTCATGTAGGAAGTTGGAATAATGGTGACCTAATTTCATGAGAGTTCTATGAGGGTTGATTTATATTTACTAAGTTAATAAGTTAAATATGTTACTACACGACTGGCAATCCATAAAAGTTTCATAAATAGCTCTGTGTCTGGCACAAAGGGAGTGCCCAGCGATATACTAATTTGGGACTTCCGGGCTTGAAAATGAGGAGTCACAATTATGAGAAAGACCTCTCCTCTCAGGTCCCACTCTCCCACATCTTTCTGTTTTCCTAGCTTACAAGCTCAGGAGCCCCTTTCTGGTCTGTGCACAGCCGCTCATCTTTGATGTCAGCAATGAAGTCTCCTCCCTCAGGTCTCCTACAGTCGGGTCAAATGTGGGTACGTGGATGGGAAGGAGGCTGCAGCTCCTTAGGTGAGTACTGATATGCTTACCCCTCCATACCTTGACTTCTCTTAGCCCCTGCATCTGGACTAGGTGATAGCTGCTGCCAACCTGTTTGCCCAGGCCTATGGGCTGAGGGGCTCTCAGGACCGAGCTTCTGTGATCATACTCATTCAGTCTGTGCAGGTCCTTGAGTTCACCCCGAAGTCTGGTGTCAAGATCCATGTTTCTGACCAGGAGCTGCAGACCACTTCGTGTGTTGGTGAGGATGTTTATCTAGTTGGCCTAGAGCTAGCATCCTACTTATCACCTACCTATGCAAGCCTCCCCTGTACTTGTGTTTTGCCACTGGCTCTGCTCTGAGATCTCAGGCCTGAGATTAATCCACACTGTCCTTTGGTCCTTGCTTCTTCCAATTTAAAATAAGGTTGGTTGGTTGAGGCAAGTTCTCTGATGCCCTACTACTTTGTTCTTCCCACTGTTTCTCCCTCAGGTGCACCAGTTGTCCAGCTCTTTTCTGTGTGTATGTTTGCTTTGTTTTGTTCTTTCTCTGTTTCTTTTTGTGTCCATATGCAGGGACAAATGGATATGATCTTTACCAGTAGGCTCTCTGCCTTGATTTCTTCCTTGATTCATTTCATTATAGATCTCCTCATCCACCTCCCCCCTTCTTTGGTATGCCTGTTTACCCTATTGTTATTTATTTATTTACTGATTTATTTATTTATTTAGGCTGTGTTGGGTCTTCGTTTCTGTGTGAGGGCTTTCACTTCTTGTGGCTCACGGGCCTACTTGCTCTGTGGCATGTGGGATCTTCCCAGACCAGGGCTCGAACCCGTGTCCCCTGCCCTGGCAGGCATATTTTCAACCACTGGGCCACCAGGGAAGGCCTAACCTATTTTTAACCTCCACATATCTTTCCTCATCTCCCTCTCTAGATAGCCCTCCTCATCTCTCCATCTCTAACTACCCCCCAACTCAATTTTCCCCCCCTCTACCATATTCTGTCTCATGCTCTGTAAGTCTTCCTCTACATTTCATCTTCTTTGTATATATCCTTCAATTTCTTCCTCTGTATATCTCTCCCCTCCTGATGTATCCCCCGCATTTCCCTTCCGAAATAACTACTCTCTCATGCTCCTCTTTGTATATTTTCTTTCTTTATCTCCCTACGTGTCTCCCTTTCAGGTGTTTTGAACTTTCCCATTCTCTGAACGTTCTCATAATCTTCACATTTATCCTCCTTGGTCTCCCTCTTCAGATTTTTTTCACGTCTCTCCCATTTCATATTACTCTCTTCTTTGCTGTCTGTACACTTTCCCCCTATGTTCCTTTCTGTATCTCTTATCCCTCTGTCTCTTGTTTTCCCTCGTATCTTCCTTCATGTCTCCCCATCTCTCTCTATGTCTTTCTCTTGAAGTATGTTCTCATTGATTCCCTTTTTTTTTTTTAATTGTGGTAAGAAACACAAAGGATTTACCATCTTTAAATATAGTAGACTTCCAGTTTGGAAGGCTTACTATTTAATGGAATGGATTTTAAGGCTTAATATTTCATTGGATGGATAGATCACATTTTTCTGTCCACTCATTCAGCAGTGAACAACTTCTGTGCTTTCACCTCTTATCTGTCATGATTAATGCTGCTGTCTATATCCTTTCTTAGTGGCTTTACCTGTTGCCCTCAGTGTCTCTACAGATCTCCATGTCCCACACACCTGTCTACCTTTTTCTTTTCTGACATGTTTTCTGCCCTATCTTTCCCCCTTCTTTTCTCTTTCCCATGATGTCTCTCCTTTTCAAATCCTTTATCTGCCTGAACATCTCTGCCCCACCCTGGATTCCTGCTGGCACCTCAGACCGTGAACAGGGATTTAACATGTATCTAAGGACTAACGTGTACTTCCTCCCTTTCCACAGTGGATAATCACCTGCAGGAGCTCAAGCCATGCTGACCAACCAGAGAGCCTCCCTGGGTTCAAGATCTACCCCATCAACTTTCAGAAGGTGCTGTGATGGGGACCTCAAACGTGTATGAGAAATGGCTGAGCCTCCCTAAGCTTTATTGGGGATTACAGGCCTGACTGTAATTATGTTGTTGTGGATTTTTTTTTTTTTCGGTACGTGGCTTTCTCTCTCTTGTGGTCTCTCCCATTACTGAGCACAGGCGCCGGATGGGAAGGCTCAGCAAACATGGCTCCTGTGCCCAGCCGCTCCCTGGCATGTGGGATCTTCACCGACTGGTGCACGGACCCGTTTCTCCTGCATCGGATGACCCAAGTATCTTTTGTGGTCTGGGCTAGTATTTGGCTGGTCTGGCAGGTAATTGAGGTGAATATACCTCAGTTCCCAGTATCCAGGAAAACGTTTTCTCCTTAACTCTGTCTCTCCTGTTCTTCCTCTGTCTCCACTCACAACAGGATGATGACAGCAACTTTCATATGCATTTCATTGTGGCTGTATCGAGTCTCAGGGCAGAGAGCTATAACATTCCCCCTGCTGACCGGCATAAGATTACAATAGTCTATACCTAACCTTGCATCCTTTTCCAAGTTTAACTCTGCCACATTTGAAGTCTTCTGTAGACCTTGAACGTGTCTAACAACTACGTCTTCTCATCACCTTCTGTATTACAGATCAAGCTGATTGCAGGGAAGATCATTCCAGCCATAGCAGCTATAGTTGGCCTTGCAGGTCTGGAGCTGTACAAGGTAGTTCAGGGACACCAACAGCTTGAGTCCTATAAGAACAGCTTCATCAACTTGGCCCTTCCTTTTTTTTCCGTTTCTCTGAGCCCCTTGCCCCACACCATCACCAGGTAAGGGCTTGCTTTTATAGAAACCTTTGGTGTTGCCCATCAGTGATTGATGCTATGTGTGTGTGTGCATGCGTAGAAGTTGTGTGTATCTTATTTCGGTAGAACAGGCTCTAGTTTTCATCATACCTGGTGAGAGGCTTTTTTAATTTTGTGTATCCTTTGTTCATTGTTTGAACCTGTGCAAAGTAGGAATGGAACTGGCATGTTTGTGAAATGAAGAGGAGCATATGATTAGGGCTTGCTCCCATTTTACTCTTTGTTCTTTACTCTGTGCTTTGTCCCATAATACTACAACCAGCAGTGGTCACTGTGGGATTGCTTTGAGGTACAGTGGCTGCAGCCTAATGGTGAAGAGATGCCCCTCAAGCAGTTCCTTGACTATTTTAAGGTAAGACCCTTTCACTCACTGCACCTGTGGTGGTGGTTGCCCAGGTTACTGGTACTGTCCATCCCAGTGACCCTGTTGCCCCTCCTCGTTTCCACCCTCTTCAGACAGAGTACAAGTTAGAGATCATCATGCTGTTCCAGGGTGTATCTATGTTCTACTCCTTTATCAAGACAGCAAGTAAGATCAAAGATCAACTCAGGCTTGAGTTGGGTCAGTGTGCAAACAGAAACAGGTCCTGCCTGGGTTGGGAAACATCAGCTAGCTATGCAACTCATCTTCACTGTTCTCTTAACTTTGTCTCTGTAAGTCTTTCCTCTCTGTTTACTTCACAGACTCTCTTTCTCCTCACCCCAGGATGTCAGCAATAGTGAAACGAGTATCAAAGCAAAAGCTGGGACACCACATTCAAGCACTGTTTCTTGAGCTGTGCTGCAACTAGAGCGGCAATGATTTGGATGTCCCCTATGTACGATACACCATTCACTATTCCCTCTACACCCATCTACCTCATTCTCAGTCAAATCAATCTATTTCCATTTCTCTTATAGTTGTCGCAAATGCTGAGCCTTAAGTTCTTCTGAGGACTTTTTGTTGTTGCTGCTGCTTTCTACTGTTTGGAGTTGGAATTCTTAATAAAGAGTTATTAATCCAAGTGTGTCATATCCTTCTTTTGTCAAAGGCCCATACCCTGTTGTCTGTGGGAAAGACCAGCCTTTCTTTAGCTCTGTAGGTTCAGGTGATAGTATGAAAGGCTCAGCCCCTCCCACCAGCATGGAATTTGCCTCACATCCAAGCTTATGAGAAAAGATTAAATCCACCTGTTCTGGTAAATCATTGGTTTGCTATTTTTTCCTTTGTCCTCTCTGTTTAAAAAGAAATAGAGGGGGAGTTCAGGAAGATGGCAGAAGAGTAAGTCACGGAGATCACCTTCCTCCCCACAGATACATCAGAAATACATCTACACGTGGAGCAACTCCTACAGAATACCTACTGAACGCTGGCAGAAGGCCTCAGGCCTCTCAAAAAGCCAGAAACTCCCCACGTACCTGTGTAGGGCAAAAGAAAAAAAAGAAAAAAACAGAGACAAAAGAATAGGGATGGGACCTGCACCAGTGGGAGGGAGCTGTGAAGGAGGAAAGGCTTCCATACACTAGGAGCCCCTTTGTGGGCGGAGACTGCTGGTGGTTGAGGGGTGTAGCTTTGCAACCACATAGGAGAACACAGCAACGGGTGCGGAGGGCAAAGCAGAGAGGTTCCCACACAGAGTATCGGTGATGACTGGCACTCACCAGCCCAAGAGGCTGGTCTGCTCAATGGCCGGGGCATGCAGGAGCTGGGAGCTGAGACTCGGGCTTGGGTCAGAGCACAAGGAGAGGACTGGAGTTGGCGGTGTGAACACAGCTTGAATGGGTTAGTGCAGCATGGCTAGCCGGGAGGGAGTCCGGGAAGAAGTCTGGAGCTTCCAGAGAGGCAAGAGACATTTTCTTCCCTCTTTGATTCCTGGTGCGCGAGGAGAGCGCTACTTAAAGGAGCTCCAGAGAAGGGTGCGAGTTGTGGCTATCAGCGTGACCCCAGAGATGGGCATGAGATGCTAAGGCTGCTGCTGCCACCACCTAGAATCCTGTGTAGAAGCACAGGTCCCTCCTCATGCCTCCGTGAACAGGAAGCAGAGCAGCCCGCCAGTGTCAGGGTCCCGAGATCCAGGGACAACTTCCCCAGGAGAATTAATTGTGCACCTCAGGCTGCTGCAAAGTCACGCCAGATTTGGACACCACAGGCCAGACCTGCATCCATATGCCGCCATCCCCACGGCCTGAGAGAGGCAGAGCCACTGAATCAGTGGCTCCTTTAACCCTGTCCTGTCTGAGCGAAGAATAGACACCCTCAGGCAAGCTATATGCAGAGGCAGGTCCAAATTCATAGCGGAAACACAGGAGCTGTGCGAGCAAAGAAGAGAAAGGGGGGCTGCTCTGGTGGCACAATCATTGAGAATCCGCCTGCTAATGCAGGTAACACGGGTTCGAGCCCTGGTCTGGGAAGATCCCACATGCCACGTGGAGCAACTAGGCCCGTGAGCCACAACTACTGACCCTGCACGTCTGGAGCCTATGCTCCACAACAAGAGAGGCCACGACAGTGAGAGGCCTGCACACTGTAATGAAGAGTGGCCACTGCTTGCCAAAACTAGATAAAGCCCTCACACAGAAATGAAAACCCAATACAGTTAAAAATAAATAAATAAATGAAAGTACACTTAATTAAAAAATATATTTTTAAAAAATATTTCACACCAGGGTCAAAAACAAAAACAAACAACAAAACACAGACAACAAAAACAAAAAAAGATAAAGGGAGATCTCTCCCAGCAGCCTCAGGAGCAGCGGACTAATTCTCCACAATCAACTTCATGTACCCTGCATCAGTGGAATACCTGAATAGACAATGGTTCATCCCATTTTGACGGGTGGACTTTGTGAGCAAGATATATTATTTATTCCTCTTTTCCTCTTTTTGTGAGTGTGTATGTGTATGCTTCTGTGTGAGATTTTGTTTGTATAGCTTTGCTTTCACAATTTGTCCTATGGTTCTGTCTGTCAATTTTTTTTTTACTTATAAAATATTTCTTTCCTTAATAATTATTTTTTATTTTTGTTTTAATAACTTTTTAAATTTTATCTATCTTTTCTTTTTTCTTGCTTTCTTTCCTTCCTTCCTTCTTTCTTTCCTTCTTTCTACTTTTTCTCCCTTTTATTCTGAGCCATGTGGATGAAAGGCTCTTGGTGCTCCAGCCAGGAGTCAGTGCTGTGCCTCTGAGGTGGGGAAGCCAAATTCAGGACACTGGCCCACAAGAGACCTCCCAGCTGCACATAATATCAAATGGTGAAAATCTCCCAGAGATCTCCGTCTCAATGTCAAGACCCAGCTTCACTCAACAACCAACAAGCTATGGTGCTGGACACCATATGCCAAACAACTAGCAAGACAGGAACACAACACCACCCATTAGCAGAGAGGCTGCCTGAAATCATAATAAGGCCACAGACACCCTAGAACACAACACTAGACCTGGAAATTTTCACCAGAAAGACAAGATCCAACTGCATCCACCAGAACACAGGCACCAGAGTCCCCTCCACCAGGAAGCCTACAAAACCCATTGAATGAACTTTAGCCACTGGAGACAGACACCAAAAACAATGGGAACTACGGACCTGCAGCCTGCAAAAAGGAGACCCCAAACACAGAAAGATGAGCAAAATGAGAAGACAGAAAAACACACAGCAGATGACGGAGCAAGGTAAAAACCCACCAGACCTAGTAAATGAAGAGCAAATAGGCAGTCTACCTGAAAAAGAATTCAGAATAATGATAGTGAAGATGATCCAAAATCTGTGAAATAGAATAGAGAAAATGCAAGAAACATTTCACAAGACCTAGAACAAGTAAAGAAGAAACAAGTAATGATGAACAGCACAATAAATGAAACTAAAAATACTGTAGAATGGATCAGTAGCAGAATAACTGAGGCAGAAAAAATGGATAAGTGACCTGGAAGTAAAATAATGGAAATAAAACTGCAGAGCAGAATAAGGAGAAAAGAATGAAAAGAACTGCAGACAGTCTCACAGACCTCTTGGACAATATTAAATGCACCACATTCGAATCATATGTGTCCCAGAAGAAGAAGAGAAAACGAAAGGGACTGAGAAAATATTTGAAGAGATTATAGTTCAAAATATCCGTAATATGGGAAAGGAAAAATTTAATCAAATCCAGGAAGCACAGAGTCCCATGCAGGATAAATCCAAGGAGAAACACGCCAAGACACATATTAATCAAACTATCAAAAATTAAATACAGGGCCTCCCTGGTGGCGCAGTGGTTGAGAGTCCGCCTGCCGATGCAGGGGATACGGGTTCGTGCCCCGGTCTGGGAGGATCCCATATGCCGCGGAGCGGCTGGGCCCGTGAGCCATGGCCGCTGGGCCTGCGCATCCGGAGCCTGTGCTCCGCAACGGGAGAGGCCACAACAGTGAGAGGCCCGCATACCGCAAAAAGAAAAAAAAAAAAAAAAAAAAATTAAATAAAAGAAAACATATTAAAAGCAGCAGGGGAAAACAAACAAACAAACAAACAACACAAAAGAGATTCCCCATAAGGTTAACAGTGGATCTTTCAGCAGAAACCCTGCAAGCCAGAAGGGAGTGGCAGGACATATTTAAAGTGATGAAGGAGAAAAATCTACAACCCAGATTACACTACCCAACAAGGATCTCAGTCACATTTGATGGGGAAATTAAAAACTTTAACGACAAGCAAAAGCTGAGAGACTTCAGCACCACCAAACTAACTTTACAGCAAATGCTAAAGGAACTTATCTAGGCAAGAAACACAAGAGAAGAAAAAGATCTACAAAAACAAATACAAAATAATTAAGAAGTGGGAAGGGGAACATACATATTGATAATTACTTTAAAGGTAAATGGGTTAAATGCTCCGACCAAAAGACACAGACAAGCTGAATGGATACAAATCCAAGACCCATATATATGCTGTGTACAAGAGACCCACTTCAGACCGAGGGACACATACAGAATGAAAGTGAGGGGATGGAAAATGATATTCCATGCAAATGGAATTCAAAAGAAAGCTGGGGTAGCAATTCTCATATCAGAAGAAAATAGAATTTAAAATAAAGACTATTACAAGAGACAAAGAAGGACACTACATAATGATCAAGGGATCAATCCAAGAGGAAGATATGACAATTGTAAATATTTATGCACCCAAAATAGGGGCACCTCAGTACATAAAACAAATAATAACAGCCATAAAAGGGGAAATCGACAATAACATATTCATAGTAGGGGACTTTAACACCCCACTTTCACCAATGGACAGATCATCCAAAATGAAAATAAATAAGGAAACACAAGCTTTATGTGATACATTAAAAAAGGTGGAGCTAATTGATATTTATAGGGCATTCCATCCAAAAACAACAGAATACACATTTTTCTCAAATGCACATGGAACGTTCTCCAAGATAGATCATATCTTGGGTCACAAATCAAGCCTTGGTAAATTTAAGAAAATTGAAACTCTATCAAGTATCTTTTCCGACCACAATGCTATGAGACTAGATAGCAATTTCAGGAAAAGATCTGTAAAAAAATACAAACGCATGGAGGCTAAACAATACACTACTTAATAACGAAGTGATCACTGAAGAAATCAAAGAGGAAATCAAAAAATACCTAGCAACACATGACAATGGAGACATGACGACCAAAAACCTATGGGATGTAGCAAAAGCAGTTCTAAGAGGGAAGTTTATAGCAATACAATCCTACCTTAAGGAACAGGAAACATCTCAAATAAACAACCTAACCTTGCACCTAAAGCAATAAGAGAAAGAAGAACAAAAAACCCCCAAGGTTCGCAGAAGGAAAGAAAGCAAAAACATCAGATGAGTAATAAATGAAAAAGAAATGAAGGAAACAACAGCAAATATCAAGAAAACCAAAAGCTGGTTCTTTGGGAAGATAAACAAAATTGATAAACCATTAGCCAGATTCATCAAGAAAAAAAGGGAGAAGACTCAAATCAATAGAATTAGAAATGAAAAAGGAGAAGTAACAACTGACACTGCAGAAATACAAAAGATCATGAGAGATTGCTACAAGCAACTCTATGCCAATAAATTGGACAATCTGGAAGAAATGGAAAACTTCTTAGAAATGCACAACCTGCCAAGACTGAATCAGGAAGAAATAGAAAATATGAACAGACCAGTCACAAGCACTGAAATCGAAACTGTGATTAAACATCTTCCAACAAACAAAGCCCAAGACGAGACGGCTTCACAGGCGAACTCTATCAAACAACTAGTGAAGAGCTAACACCTATTCTTTTCAAAGTCTTCCAAAATATAGCAGAGGGAGGAACACTCCCAAACACATTTTAGGAGGCCAACATCACCGTGATACCAAAACCAGACAAGGATGTCACAAAGAAAGAAAACTACAGGCCAATGTCACTGATGAACATAGATGCAAAAATCCTCCACCAAATACTAGCAAAGAGAATGCAACAGCACATTAAAAGGACTCATTTAACCATTGATAAACAATGACATAGTTAATGACTATGCCTTGCATATTTTAGGTAAATATTAATACAGTGAACAAGGGAGTGCAAATATCTCAGTAAAGTAACTAATTTCATTTCCTTCAAATATGTATATTCAGAAATGGAATTGCTAGGTTATATGGTGGTACTGTTTTTACTATTTTGAGGAACATCCGAATTATTTTCCATAGTGGTTGTACTAAGTTACATTCCCACCAACAGTCTGTAAGTGTTCTCTTTTTTTCTACATGCTTGACTACACTTTTATGTCTTGTCTTTCTCATAATGACCACTATAAAATGTGCGAGTCGATATCATTTTGTGGTTTTATGTTGCATTTCTCTTACTAGTGCAGAACTTGAGCAAATTTTCATGTGTCTGTTGGTCATTCATAGGTCTCCTATGAGAGGAATATATCTGCTAAAGTGTTCAGCCCACTTTTTAATTAGATTATTCAGCTTTTGTTTTAATTGTGTCCTTTTATGTTTGGACATTAGTCCCTTAGCTGTCATGTAGTTGGCAAATCTTTTCTCCCATTCCATAGAATTCCTATGCTTCCTGTTCCATTGCCTCTTTACTCTGTTCAAATATACGCACACACACACACATATATACACGTATACAGAAAAAAAAAAAAAAACCTATAACCCCCACCTAACCATAACATTGTGGACAGTTCCCAGCTACCGGGATCTATTTACATCTGGCGCTGAAACTCTGCCCCAGAGAGGTGGGTGTAACTCCAACATCGCTAGGACCACAGGATATGTCTCTAGACCCCTAACTACCTTAGATTGCTAGGTAAGGAGTACTCCAATCAAGGCACTTATGTTACTAAGAATGGAACCCACAAAGTCTGGCTCCTGTGACTAAGGGGTTTACTGGTGGGATAAGGGGATTATGATGCAAAGGGCGGGGCTCCAATCAGTCCCCATCTGGCATGCAGTCCTCCTGGCTTGCTTCCTGGGGAAGGGAGCATCTGACTGTGCTGCTGTCTGGAGCTCTGATGTCACAGCCTCAAGCCCAGAAACATCCACGTCTGGGTGCTCTGGAGTGCCTTCATGTCCTGTGTCCCTACGTGACAAAGGTCTGAGCACTGCCTGGGAAAACTCTTCTACGTGGGTACCAGAGGAATGTGACAGGAAAAGCAGTAACAACCCCAAAGTCCATCAGAGTAGAACGGGCTAACTGGGGTGTGTTCCTAAAAGGGAATACTACCCTCCACCCAAAAAGAGTGGATAACGGCTAGTCATCTCAGAAATATAAGGATGAGGGGGAGAAAAGTCAGCTCCAGAATACCCATTGTATATAACACATAAACTTCAAAATTAAGTAAATATAATTTGGGGGTGTGCAGTGAAACTTTATACAAACTACAGAATTCAGAATTCGGGTTACAACTAGATGGAAGGGGGTGGTGGGGCGGAGTGTCTGGAAGAAACATGGAGTGACCTTTCCAGGTGTCAGCAGTGCCGTTACTTACGATGGGGTGGGGGGTACACGAGTGTCTATTTTATTATGTCTTTCCTTTTACATCACTCTTATATACACTCTGATGTGTATGATTTATTTCACAAAAGTTTTAAGAGCCAGGTCTGTGCCAATCAGTGGTCTGAGAATGACTGTGGACATACACCATTCCCAGGTCACATATTTGTTTTTTAACTTGCTTGGGATGCCAACCTTAATTCACGCAGGAAGATAAAAACTTCCCTTAGTGGCTGCTTTCTAACTTTGTAAAGACTGAAAATTAAACCTGAGATGATGTAGTAAATTAAAACGATAGTGATGTTTTTAGATCAAATTGTATGTGTTAAAGTGTGTTTGATGGCTCGTTTTTAACATTGAAGAGAATTTGGCATATTCATCTCAGATTAGTTTTGTTATTTCAATTAGAAACCTACTAAATAACTCAGTTTAGGATTAAATGGAAAATTTAAGAACATTGTATTAAATGATATTTATTTGTTTTATTATTATTATTTTTTGATGTGAGGAAAAGAAACCTCAGGTTTTCTGGTTTCTTTTTTTATATTGTGAATTTTATTTTACTTTTTTATACAGCAGGTTCTTATTAGTTATCCATTTTATACATATTAATGTACGTATGTAAATGGTATTTTTAAAAGAAGTAGGGATTCACCGTGTTTATGAGTTTATTAGATTCACTAGATCAGGTTAAATACTAGAAGAGGTGGCAATTAAAGGGCTTAAAAAGAAAATTAGGGAACAGTTCTCAGAGCTTTCTGAGATGCTCTTCCTGGGTTAGAATCCTCAAATTCGGCTCAAATAAAATTTTCCAATTTTTTCTTTAAAAAAGTTTAATTTAAAAAAATAAAAGATTTAATTTATAAATGCACTTAAAAAAAACAGTGATGCCCTTATGTCTTTTTATGGCAGTAGACTATTAAAAAAAGATCAGAATTAACTATTTCAGATACTTGCAATGACCAGGGTGGGTATTTGGTAAAGGAAGCAGCAGCAATGTTTTGTAGTTTTCTGGAGGACCAGGAAAAGAGGCCCGTGTGAGCGGGGACTGTGGGAAAATCCTCATAGAAAACCCATCCCTCTGACCAGAGGAACCCAAATAAGATGTCCCTGTGACCTGAATGGTGGCAGTGTGGTTTTTGTTTTGTGTTTTTTTAAATAATTTTTATGGGAGTATAGTTGATTTTAAATGTTGTGTTAGTTTTTGCTGTACAGCAAAACAAATCAGTTATACATACACATATATCCATTCTTTTTTAGATTCTTTTCCCATAGAGGCCGTTACAGACTAACAAGAAGCGTTCCCTGTGCTATACAGTAGGTCCTTACTAGTTACCTATTTTATACATAGTAGTGTGTACATGTCAATCCCAATCTCCCAATTTATCCCTCCCCCTCCCCTTCC